>NC_142128.1:46013958-46320000 GCF_024610735.1 Ursus americanus
CTGAGTGGTGGGATTACGGGGAACTTTTCTAAAGCATACATTTCTATAATGTTGTAGTTCTTTGCAATTATTTTGTAATCAGAAAAAATAAATGTTGTCTCTGGGAGGTTAAGGAGATCGGGGGCTCATTACACGGATTCCAGTCCAGATGTAATTAGAAGAGAGACCATACTGGCTGGCTGCCTCTCTCTTCTTTCAAAAAAGGCCCTTTTCTGAACTCTTTTTACTCACAACACTTCTGACACCAAATGCATGTTTTTCTGATTAACGATAAATTTTCCAGTTCTCCAGACACCAGCTGGGTGTGTCCAGTTCAGCACAGCGCTGATCCTCACTACGCAGAGTTAGTGCAGACCCCGCAGGTTAAGGGCGCAGCCCCACAAGACGGCCCCCACTTCAGTCTCCAGTCACGGGTCCCACGTTGCCAGCTGCACTTCTTGACCCAGTAGCGTTGAGAACGTGCTTTGTGTTGCTCTCTGTGTGAAATGCGGTGCTTACAGAGGTGAGAGCCGTGGCCCTTCCCTCGGGCTCCGCAGCCAGGTGGATTTGCCTCCCCCAGGTGCCCCATCCACGCTTCACACTTCACTCATCGCTTGCATGCGGGTGACCCTCAAATCTGTGTCTTTAAGCCAGAGCCCAGCCAGCTTTAGACCTTCAGCCAGCTGCTTACTGCGTATCCTCACGTGCTGTTCCTGGGGTACCTCCAGCTTGGCGGTACTCTAAACTGATCGACATCCGTTCTCAGACAACTCAGAACCGAAACCAAAAACAGCCTGCATTTCCTCGTTCCCTGTGGGGGGAAGGGCATTATCTAGTCACTAGCCCATGCAAACCACCATCCTTGACTTACCTCATTTACCCCATATCCCCAAATTTTATCAGATTTTCCGTTCTTTATTCTCCCTGTACTGTCTTCAGTCAAGCCGTCCCCTTCCTCCGCTGGAGACTTGGAATTACCACAGCATCCTCTTCAGACTCTCTGCCGCCGCTGACTCCCCTCATCCGTCCCCCTGTTGCTACCAAGTTGACCTTTTCAAAGGTCAAAGGTGTATCTGACCGTATCACTGTCCAGTGTAAACTCTTCATGATTTATCAGTCCCCTTAGGAATGGCAGTGTTTGACCCAAGTAACCATCCCCTCCTTCTGAGGCCAGGGCCGGTCATTGTTTCCGTGTGCGATGCGGCCTAAGGATCCTTCCCACTATAACACTTCTTTTTTTTTTATTTTTTTTTTTATTTTCAGGTATACAGTATATTGATTTGACAACTCTATACATTACTCAGGGCTCAGGATAAGTGAAGTCACACCTGTCACCGTACAGTGCCATTACAGTATTACCGACTATATTCCCTATGCTGTACTTTTCATCTCTGTGATTTATTTATTTCATAACTGGAAGTTTGTACCTCTTAATTCCCTTTATGTGTTTCACCTGTGCCTCCACCCACCTCTCCTCTGGCAACCATGAGTTTGTTCTCTATATTTAAGAATCCATTTATTTGTTTGTTTTGTTTTTTAGATTCCACATATAAGTGAAATCATGTGGTATTTGTCTTTTTTTTTTTAAGATATTATTTATTTTTGAGAGAGTGCGAGCACGAGCTGGGGTGGAGGAGCGGCAGAGGGAGAAGCAGACTTCCTGCTGAGCAGGGAGCCTGCTGTGTGACCAGATCCCCAGACCCTGGGATCATGACCCTGAGATGCTTAATGCCTGAGCTACCCCAGCACCTGGTATTTGTCTTTTTCTAGCTAACTTACTTCACTTAGCATAATACCCTCTCGGCCCATGCATGTTGTTGCAGGAGGCCAGATCTCTTTCTTTTTTATGCCTGAGTGATACTCTACTGTGTACGTGTACCACATCCTCTTTAGCCATTCATCTGATGGACACCTGAGCTGCTTCCATATCTTCCATTGTAAATAATGCTGCCATAAACATAGGAAATTAGTGGGGTTTTTTTTAAGTTTGTTTGTTTGTTTGTTTATTTATAGTAATCTCTACACCCAACATGGGGCTTGAACTCACAACCCTGAGACAAAGAGTCATGCTCTTGCAACTGAGCCAGCCAGGCGCCCCGAATTAGTGTTTTCGTTTTCTTTCGGTAAATACCCAGTAGTGGAATTACCAAATCGTATGGTATTTCTGTTTTTAATTTTTTGAGGAACCTCCATACTGTTTCCCACAGTGTTTGTACAATTTACATTCCCATCACCAGTGTGCCAGGGTTCTTTTTTCTTCACATCCTTGTCAACACTTGGTATTTCTTCTCTTTTTGACACTAGCCATTCTGACTGGTGTGAGGTGATATCTCAGAGTGGTTTTGATTTGCATTTTCCTGAAGATTAGTGTTGTGCCTCTTTTCACACATGTGTTGGCCATCTATGTGTCTTACTAGAACACTTTAGATAGCCATTATTAATTGATAGGGGTTGGCACTGAGATGAACCGTGTTTGATTGGCACCAAGATGAAATCTGTCATCCTCGATTGGCAGGATCAAGTTGAAACTCTGTAGTTTAGCATATAAGGCCCTCTGATGTATCCTGTCACTCCTGACTTCTCTGCCCCCTCAGCTCTTTCCTCAAAATTTAGCTTAACTACACCTCTGAAAAAGCTTTTCAGGATACTGTCCCCCTCCTACCAGATGGGTTTTGATTGTTCTGTGTGTTCCCGAGCACCCCACGCACACGTATGCCTTTGTTACGGTGCTAGTGACTTCTGGCACCTTCCTTGGACCGTAGACTGATGCACTGAAGTGTCTCCCCTACTAAACTATAAGCTGCTTTTTTGTTTTAAATATTTTATTGATTTAGTTAATAATTATTAATTATTAATAAATATTTAAATATTTATTTGAGAGAGAGAGTGCACAAGAAGAGGGGAGGATCAGAGGGAGAAGCAGACTCCCTGCTGAGCAGGGATCCTGATGTGGGGCTCAATCCTGAGACTCCAGGATCATGACCTGAGCCGAAGGCAGACGCTTAACCCACTGAGCCACCCAGGCGTCCCTAATTCTATCAATGTTTTGAGAAACTGCCAGATTGTTTTCCAAAGTGGCTGTACCATTTCACACTCCCACCAGCAATATGTGAGATCCTAATTTCTCTACATCCTTGCCAACACTTGTTATTACCTGTCTTTTGATATTTACATGTTATTAAATATAAATTAGACGTATTTGAGGGGCGTATGGGTGGCGCAGTTGGTTAAGTGTCTGACTTAATTTTGGCTCCAGTCATGATCTCAGGGTCGTGAGATCAAGCCCTGCGTTGGGCTCCATGCTAGGCTTAAGATTCTCTCTCTCTCTCCTTCTCCCTCTGCCCCTACCCCCTGCTCGCTCACTTGTTCAGTCTCTCTCTGTCTAGGAAAAAAAATTAAACACATTTGATATTTATGTAAATGTGTATATCTTATATAAATGCACATAGTTTTATATTTAGATATGTTATAACATCCTGGTAGTTGTGAAGTAGCTTCTCATTTTTTTTTCTTTTTTTGAAAGATGTTATTTATTTGAGAGAGAGAGGGAGAGCACAGAGGGGAAGCGAGAGGGAGAAGCAGACTCCCCACAGAGCAAGGAGCCCAATGCGGGGCTCGATCCCAGCACCCTGGGATCATGACCTGAGCCGAAGGCAGACACTCAACCGGCTGAGCCACCCAGGCGCTCTCCTCATGGTTTTCATTTGCATTTCTCTGTTGGCTAATGGTGTTGAGCATCTTTTCATGTTCTTCTTGGCCATTTATTTATCTATGTTTGGAGAGATAACCTATTTAGATCTTTGTCCATTTTTAAATTGGGTTTTATTTTTGAGTTGTAAGATAAAGTTGTAAGTTTATTATTGAGTTGTAAGAATCTGTAGTATATTCTGGATACACGTTCCTTACAGACATATGATCTGCAAATATTTTCTCACGCTCTGTGTTGTCTTTTTACTTTTTTTTTTCTTTTCCCGTTTGAGTGTAGTCGGCACACAATGTTACATTGGTTTCGGGTGTACGACATACTGGTTTCGCTTCCCTTTACGTTATGCTGTGCTCAGCGCTGTTGAAACCACCATCTGTCACCACGCACACTGTCACTCTACCGTTGACTGCTCCCTATGCTGTGCCACTTATTCATGTTTTTACTTTCTGTATGACATTGTTTGCAGCACAAAAAATTTTAATTTTGATAAAGTCCAGTTTATTCTTTTGTCACGATGGTTTTGGCAGCATATATAAGAAACCAGTGCCTAATCTAGGGTCGTGAAGATTGACTTCTGTGGTTTTCTCAGAGTTTTAATGTTTTAGCTCTTACGTTTAGGTCTCTGGTCCATTTTATGGTACATTTTTTGTGTGTATGGTAGAGATTTGAATGATTTAAAATTTTTTCTCAGTCTTTACCTTGGACTGAATATACTGTTTTTACTTTTTCTTATGGAGATGATAATGTAGGTGCAGTCCGAAGGTGACCTCTAGAGTGCCAGGTGAAGTCTTGTAGAGAGGGATGTTGGAAGGAGGAGTAACATGCTAATGTGTACGGCAAATTTAAGACATGAGGGTCAGGTCCCTAGTAGCTTACCTCCTACCACAGACATGAACATTATTTTAAATCTTCCCCATTTCACAATGGGTCGGAATCGTATGAGGTGCCCGGGCCTGTCAGAGGACCGAGTTTTCTGTGTTACAGTAGTGGTAGCTGGTGGGCAGCTGTAATGGGCTCACTTGGTTTTCTCCTCAGGGGTCTCTCTCTTTGGCCTGTCGGCCCTGTTGATCCCTGGGAACTTTGAGTCTCATTTGGAACTTGTGAAGTCCCTGTGTCTGGGGCCGTCATTGATCTACACGGCCAAGTTCGCACTTGTCTTCCCTCTCATGTATCACACCTGGAATGGGATCCGACACCTGGTAAGTTAATTGTTGGTTTATACATTTTCTGGGTGAAGGGAGTGTAGGGGAGTGTAGGATTCCCTCCTTCATTGCCTGGGTTTAGTGCCACCCCTAAAGTTAGTTGTCTGGACCTTTGCTCAGGGGCTCTTGGGGAGAGCTAAACTAGATCCGTGTGCACTCCCTGGCAGCCCTGCTGGGGATCCCGCTGAGCTCTGCGTGTAGGCCTGGCAGATACTTGCAGGGTCTCAGTGTGAACTGCTCCATTTTGAAGGGGAGTGTTGCTAAAGGAGACCCCTGAAGCCAGGTCATCCCTCTGACATAGAAGGCAGATTTATGAGATAATTAATTGGTACCTACAATGTGTCAGGCTCTATTCTAGAGCCTGGGGTGTCAATTCTGAGCTAGATGGTTGCTGCTTTCACTCTAACATTCCTGTCAACCCAGGGTGACAAGTCCAGCTGGAGTCAAATATATTAAGTTTTGTTATCTTGACATTGGATTGCATTAATTGTTTTTGGTTTTTGTTGAGCTCTTGGAGAGAATGGGGTACCTAGGATTCCAGATTTTAATATTGGGGTTAGGAATCTTTTGATGGCCTGAAAACAGTCCATGCTGCCTCCTACATGACTTTTCTCCTCCTCTTTTTTGAATTTTTGTTACTATTTTTTAATTTATTTATTAGAGAGAGAGAGTGCATGCACGCGTACTCAGGGCACATGTGAGCCAGGGAGGAGCAGAGGGAGGGGGACAGGCAGACTCTACTGAGCGTGGAGCCCAACGTGGGGCGTGATCCCAAGACCCTGAGATCCTAACCTAATCTGAAACCAAGAGTCAGACATTTCTAACCTAATCTGAAACCAAGAGTCAGACATTTAACCGACTGAGCCACCCAGGAGCACCTCCTTCTCTCTCTCTCTCTTTTTAAGATATTATTTATTCATTAGAGAGAGCACATGCAAGAGCACACGTGCACAAGAGAGTGAGAGCAGGAGCAGGGTAGAGGGAGAGGGAGAAGCAGACTCCCCACTGAGCAGGGAGCCCAACGTGGGGCTTGATTCCAGGACCCCGGGATCATGACCTGAGTCGAAGGCAGATGCTTAACGGACTGAGCCACCCAGGCACCCCCTCCTTCTCTTTTATAAAGGAATTAAAGCTTAATCATGCCTACCCCAGGTCAGAGAGCAGTCCCTCCTCCAGCATTTTAAGATTTCATGTTTTGTGGTCTCTCTACCCATGGTCTTGCTTTCTTTCCCGGAAAGACAATTATGATTCGATTCTTTCTTGTCTTCCAGTTTCTTCCTAACCTGAGCCATCTGTCAGATGGATTCTCTTGCCTTAATCTGACCTTTATAATTTCCACATCAGAATCCAGAAACAAGCACTTTCTGAATTTCAATCTGGTCCAATAGACAGTTTAATGGAATCAGAAAAGTGAGAGCCTAAATGACCTATTTAATTAAGTGTATCTATCAACTGTTCCCTGGGGCAGTGTTCAGTTTGATTCACAATGACTTCATTTCCCTCCGGGAGGGGGTAAAGAAGGAGGGCATTTCCATTAATGACTCCTTATTCCACAGAACAAATCTCTCTAATGAAAATCAGCTGATCAGCTTCCTCTGTTCACATCCTGGCTCTAGAGGGCTTGCCATATATTTGCTTTTGTCTCAGTATGAGGGGAGGGAAGGGGAAGAGGTTTTGCAAAATCTCAGAACTCAGTCAAGGTTTTTCTGCCCTGGTTCCTGCCTGTAATGGTAATCTCTTTGTTGAGAGAAGTGAGGAGCCTAAAGGCTTTTCTTAAGCCCTTAAATCTGCTTTTATTTTTTCTTGTAGCAAGTACTGGCTCTGAGTGTGGGACAGGATTTGATCTGTTCTCCATGACAGACAGTCCTAGCTCTTGCCCTCTGAGCTTGATAGTTGCCTTCCCAGAAGATCTAATGGGGAGAGGGGAGTCGAATTGATAGAAAAGAGTGGGAAGTGACAGGGTCTCTGGCATTCTAGAGAGTAACCCCCCCCCCTTGTCACCACCAGCCAGTAGGGCTCAGGTTTTTTGGTAGAACTCTGTGCCTATATAAGCAAAACAGCTCTGTGTGGAATCTGCTTGACCCCTAATCTGATCTAGGTAGAGGCTCCATCCCCCCCCCCCCCAGGGTCTCTCTTAGTTTTCTCTTAAGTCCTCCTAATTTAGTTTAACCTTCAGAGTGTGGGCGTTTGTGTTAAATTGGGATAATCAAATGTGGAAAGCGTAGAACCTAAAAATTCTGCTTTTGCCCCGGGGGGTCTTTTAGTGACTGAGATGTAACACCGTTAGTATCCCTGGGGTACAGGAGAGGCTAGTCAGTGCTTTTAAAACCCTGGTTTCTGATGCAGTGGGGAGAAAATCAGTTTAGCGGGTTTTTACCAAAAAAATCCAGAAATTTAGGGGCTCCTGGCTGGCTCAGTCGGTGGAGAGTGTGACCTGAACTTGGGGTTGTGGGTTTAAGCCCCACATTGTGCATGGAGCTTATTAAAAAAAAACAAAACAGAAATTTAATAGCATACAGTATAGAGAATGCAGCACACATACTAATGGTAAATATCGCTTATTCTTTCGTGAGCTTTTGCTGTAAACATACTGGCAAACAAAATGAGAAATAGTGTTCTAGATCTCAGGGCTTTTTTAGAATACTGGTTCTCTGACTGGATGTTACTTCTCAAAGGCAGGGGTTTGGGGAGGTGGTGGTGGTTCTGTGACTGACTGTATCTAAGAAACCACGTATCTTCTATCCTTGTTGTTTTAGAGCTTGACGGTATATGTTAATAAATTGTTTCAAAAGTCTTGCAGTTAAATGTTTACTAAATTTATTTGACTGTGGAACTATGCTCCCCCGTGCAACACCTTTTAGCATTCTGAGGAACTAGTTTGTGGAGGAGCGCACTTTGGGAAATGTTGATTGGGTTTTGTTGTCATTAGCGAAGTTTTCTTTCTTTGGAAGCTTTTGTAGATAGAGGCTGTACTTTGTATATCTGTCTTTTCTGTCATTCGGGCAGCTGGGTGGTAGGGACCATGTTGTGGGTTTTGAGAAAGGTGGGGTCCAGGAGAAGTGCTTTTCCCTAGAACCATGCTAGGAGGAGTTGTCCTTCCAATGGGGTGGAGCTCCTTTCTCAGAAAGGAGAGTACCCAGGGCCCTGATTGCTGAAATTCTTTCTTCCTTCTTTTTTTTTTTTCTTTTCTTTTTTCTGCAGGTATGGGACCTAGGGAAAGGCCTGAAGATTCCCCAGCTGTACCAGTCTGGAGTGGCTGTCTTGGTTCTTACTGTGTTGTCCTCCGTAGGGCTGGCAGCCATGTGAAGAGCTGACGTTCCTGGCATTGTCTTCCCATAAGTGATTCACTGACCTATCTTCCTGTTTGTCACTCTCTTCTCCAGCCAAGACAAAGTTCTCCTGATTTATTTAGACCCTTTTGTGCTTGCACATCCCCTTGGAGCTTAGCGGCAGTAGAGTGCCTTCTAGGACCAGAGCAGTGGAAGAGGGTCCAGTTTCCCCTTTGTTTCTAAAGATGGGATGACTCAAAACTTCCCTTTTCCTGCCCCCAGCTTGAAGCCTACTCTGGGCCTAGAAGCCCTCATTCTCTCTCCATATTGGGCCTTGATTTGTGCTGACAGTCAGCTTTTGGCTCCTTCTTCCTGAGACAGTGGAAACAATGCCAGCTCTGTGGCCTCTGCCATGGGGACTGAGAGTGGGGCTTTGGGTGCCATTGCCTGTGGGTTGCTGGCTTAAAGGACAGTTCTGTTCATTGGTCAGAGCCCAGGGTCTTCAGCACCCACACAGTATGACTGAAAGAGGAGGGATGGGGGTGGAGGGGAATTAGCCTGTCCCAGCTAGCAGGAAATGAAGAGGGTCAGTTGACTCTTAAAGCAGGTGCTTTGGGGAGAAGATATATAGCTTTTAATGCAAAAGGAAGATCCAGAAAATTACAGTGAACCTATTAAGGCCCCCCCCTGCATTTCTGGAAAAAACAAGCCTCTTTTCTAATCCAAATTCATGTGACATCTGTTTCTGAAACTGAATTAAAATACTCATTTTGTCTTTGACTCTCCTTGAAATCTAGAGAAACCAAGAGAATGGAGGTTGGGGAAGAGCCAGTTTCCTCCCTCTCACTCTGGTCTCAGGCGTTTACATCCCCCAATCTGACCTTTCTCAGGAGGGAAACAGCTTGTCCTGCGGCTGACCACTGGAGCAATGTTTAGGGAATCAGATGCAAGTAGCCAGAGATCAAATATTGTGCAGAAGCCTCAGAGAAGGAAGAGAAAGGAGGTTAAGCATGTGGAAGCTTTGCATTATCACGAGCTGCAGAATACCCCTGAGAACTACGCATCGACCTCAGGGTGCAGTTCAGCAGTTGATGACCCAGTAAGGGAGCCAGAGGGCCAGGGGAGGCCGATGAGCTAGGTGTGTAGACTGGGAGAGAAAAGAGAGCAGAGATAAGAGAGGAGGGATTGTTGAAGACCTGGCAAAAATGTGTAATTTAACGGGAAAACTTGCTACTTTTAAAATCCATATGGGCCGGCCTCTTGACTCTCTAACTCCCTTGGCAGGAATGCTGTTTTGATAGTCTTTGGAAACTCGGGGGTAGCAGATCTATCTTGTCTGAGTTGTTGGCCAGCCAGTTGAAGCTGTGGGTTGGAGAGGAGGAGCAATGACTGGAACTGGTGGCAGTTGGACAGGAAGGCCTCACTGAAGCTAAGACACTGGGGATCTGCACTCAGCGGTCCTCCTCCCAGCTCCTGAGTAGCCTTCGGCTTTCTGTGATGATCACTTCTCCCTTCTTGCTTGACTAGCCCTGGGAAGCCTTTGTAGCCTTCCTCCAGCTTAAACCCTGTGTCCTCTGTACTTGTCCTTGGCGTGGGGGACAGATGTTCATGAGGGACACTTCAGCGTTGGAGCTGGGAAGGGTTTGGCAAGGGCGTTACGTTGAACAGCCGGCGCCAGGAAGACCACAGAATAGGACGAGGATAAGCTGGTGTTGGAGGCTGGGAAACCGACAGGGAACTTCTTACCTTTTTTTGGTGGCTTCTTACCATTTGGGTGATTGGGGTTGGGGTACAGGGGTCCTCATGTTTCTTACGCTGCCCTAAATTTCTACTTACCGTCTGTCTTTGTTGTTCTTCTCTGACTTCCAGTCACTTCTGTATCTTCACTTTTCAAAACCATGTATGTACTTTTGCTTGAGTTTTACTTTTATGACTCTTTCTAGTTTGTCTTCCCCGTGTGTTCTGCCGTCAGATGTGAAGTCGTAGACAAGGATAGTGTCTTGTACCCTGGCTTCCCTTCCCT
The DNA here is from genome assembly GCF_024610735.1 of Ursus americanus. Taxonomy (NCBI): domain Eukaryota; kingdom Metazoa; phylum Chordata; class Mammalia; order Carnivora; family Ursidae; genus Ursus; species Ursus americanus. The sequence goes on from NC_142128.1 coordinate 46,024,138, forward strand.
TTTCTTCCCCCATCTTCTCCAGACGTGCGTCTGCGTGCTCTACTGAACAATCGTATTTCTGACTTCAAGGTGGTGGTTGCGCATGCTCAGATGAAAAATGAGGGGCTCGGGGTAAGGACTGGCTCTTTGAGGTTTTTCTTTTGCTACAATTCAGACCAACTTCCTCTTGGCCACTTTTGCAGGATAACTGACTCAGTCCTTGTAAAAATGTGTTCCATCTCCAGCCACTGCCGTGTTCTTTTTCCTACCCTATATCCCCCAGCCCGCCTCCTAGTCATGGGTTACAAGAGGCAGCCATAACAGAAGGAAAAAACTTCCAAATCAGTAATAGATTCAACAAATACTGTTTATTTTCCAAGATTGCCTTTATTCCCACCCTATAATTTCCCTGTTCTATGTCCTGCACCGGGGGTCTTGCTTACATCACTCAGTCTCTAGACAAGTTTTCTCAGTGTGGGCCCTTGGTGCCTCTGGAATTCCAGGTTTGTTTTTCTGGACTGCAGCTGGATTAGGACCTGCCCCGTGTTCTAGCATACATGGGCTTCCTGGTGGGCTCCTGAGAGAGTTGGCTGGGCTGGGGGGACCTGGGGTGTGACCTGCAGAGGGGTGTGAGCTTTGGGGTTGGTCTGGGGAATTGAGGTTTACAGCTGGGGAGCTTGGAATTATGGTCGGACTTGATGCTTGTTGTACAGTCTTTGTGGTAGACTTCCCGAGTTTCCTCTGACTGTCCGGATCATGAGGCTGCCGGGTAGAATGGAAGAGACAGTCATGTTTCTGGTCAGGCCTAGATCATTCCCAGTCCATCTTAGAATTCTAACTCCCTTCTTCCCCATACCATGGACAAAAGGTCAGATCAGATCATTTTGCATTCTGGGGGGAATGTGTCCCTAGCACATCTCTTTAGGTGTCAGAAGACAGGGACTAGACAGGATGAGAGAGCTGGTTAGAGGTTCCCCCTGCTGGGATAGTGCTGGTATAACAAGAGGCATTTTTGAGGTTGAAAAGAAATGCAGATGATAGGATTTGAGGTTAGGTGGGAGGAATAGACACCTTGCCTAAGATTTCAGGACGCAGCCCATTGGAGGCCTTGAGCAAATCAGGATTTTTCTGTATCCATTTGGTGAGGGAGGCAGCACCAGCAACTGTACGGGAGGTCAGGGTCACCCGAGCAGGGGGTATCTTCAGAGGCATTTGCCAGGTGCCCATGAAAGATCCCCAGGGACTTGCCTAAAAGGAAGAAGATGAGGCTCTTCAGCTGGCTTCTCCCAGGACTACTGCCCTATCGGCAGGTCTGTTGTCTTCCTTCCACCCTTCACCCTTGGGGTGCATGGTAATGAAATCAGACTGAAAGCACAGTCTCCTAGTCTCCCCATTCGTGCTTTACCCCCTTTCTCAATTAGGTTACCCTGATTTTGTCATCATATTAATTCTGCTGGGTTAACTTAAATTCCGTGTCCTTAGGCTGAGTCTAGCGGAGTACCCACTACCTAAGTATCGTGAAGATGTTCATCGGTTTAAGGCATTCTGGGTGCTAAGCACAACTCTGTTGTGTTGGATAAGCTGGCTGGAAGTTTGGGGACAGTCATGTTGCAGTGGGAATTAGACTGAACTTTAATTTCCAGATAGTGGCTGTGGTAGATTGCAACCTCCCGTCTCGGTTACTCCAGTTGTGTGCCCCAGTTCTTCACCTTCCTCAGTGGGAATGGGGATCAGTATCTCACCTTGGAACGGGGCACTGAGGGCAACAGATGACCACGATCATTGGCGATAATCTGAGTGTAGCCTTCATGGGAAGAAATTCTCTGGGGTGGAGGTGAGGAGAGAAATGCTTGTGAAGATGGAGTGGAAAAGAGAGGGTATCCGAGGGGCTCGAGTTAAGGGCTGAGGGAGAGGAAGATACGGGAATTTGGAGGCGGCTAAAGGAACTAGGTGCCAGTGAGTTACAGAGAACGTGATGGAAAGAATCAGAAACTGGCCCTGTGGGAGCCCTGCACATGCAATACCTCTTTTGTTGGCTTGGCAGGAGACCAGTTCCGCAGATACTTGGGTGAGAAAGCTTTTTCATACTGTGGAGAGAAAGATGAGAATCTCTGTGAGGCTCAAAGGCCCTGTGCCCGGGAAATGATGACGAGGCACAGTTCTTTAGAGTTGAAGACCAAAGACCTGAACAGCCAAGCTAGGCTTTAACTCACTATAGAAGGGATATTATTTTTTGGTCTAAATGTGTGCTATTCAACATGGCGCCACTAGCCACATGTGGCTACCCAACACTTGAAATGTGACTAGTCCCAATGGAGGTGCTTTGTAATTTTGGAGAGTTAGTACAAAAAAAAGAGAATGTAAGCATCTTATTATAACTTTTTAAATATTGATTAAACATTGAAATAATATTTTAGACTTACTGGGTTAAATATATTATTTAAGTTAATTTTATTTCTTTTTAGTTTTTTTTTTCACATAGCTACTAGAAAATTTTAAATTACATTTGTGACTCGCATTATCTGTTTATTGGGTGATCCTGGTCTAGACCAGGGGTGGGCAAATATGGCCCATGGGCCCAATCCATCCTCCTGTCTGTCTTGGGATGACCTGAGACAGCAAAGAATGGTTTTTATAGATGGATATTTGCAATTGCTTTGAAAAAGGAAACAGTAGTAAAGTGTTTTCTTGTCCCACAAGAATTCTGTTTTTCTCATTAGTATTACAAAAAAATTACGGTTACGATATTCTGAATTCTGTCAGAAATTTTATGGAAAAATATTTTCTCTTGCTATTTTAAGCCATAACATCTCTGATTTTGCCACGTGGCCCTAAAAATTTTGAGATATTTACCGTTTGGCCCTTTACAGAAAAAACCCTGCCAACCTCTTGTCCAGATCCTACAAACTTAACCCAGAGAAGCCTTTTGCTTGTCCGTGGGCCCTCTCTACCCTGAGGAGCTAAAGAGGTGAAAAATACCATCTCACCCCACTTTCAGCTCTTCATTCAATAATCAGAATCCTCTGGGAGAGTCAGTGCAAGGGCAAAGTCAATCATTAGAGATGGAAAAAGAGCTTACCTGGTTGGCACTGTAGTTAGTGGCCATGATCCTGCCACTCTGTGCTGTTTACCTTTGTTGCCCAGCAACCGCGGAAGGCGGCCCTTCCAGGACTGCCGGCCCCTTTACTTGTTACTCACCTCCTTGGATGACACTGCCCCAACCTCTCCCTGGAAATTCAGGTTTGGTTTCATTTTAGAGATGCGGGAGACAAAGTAAATGAGCTAAAGAGCGGCCCTTTTTAATAGCATAACTTACCCTACTTAAGAACTTCTGGATTGTCTGACTGTGGTTTTAACCATCTTAAACTGTGGAACACCAAGAGCTGTGTTTTGGGGGCAGTGTGCTGGAATGGACCCTGGACTTGAGAGCCAGGTGCTGGGGTTGGAATCCTCACTTGACTTACTATCATAGGAGCTGTGTGACATTAAACAGTTGGCTCCCCTTCTCAGTTTCTGTGGACTCATTCATATTGTGAAGATAATAGAGCCTGCCTTTACAGGGTCCGTGAGATAAAGTGGGAGGTGTCCAGTCAGTGTCATTGCATAGTAGGTCCTCAATACGGCGAGACTTAGTTTATAGGGTCCACTTCTTCATTTTCTCAGAATAGCAAAGGAATAATGTTTTTAAAAGTGACTCAGATTTATCTCCAGCAGGAAAAAGCATAGCTTGTCCTTTGTCCTTGAATGACTCCGGTCCCGTCCATCACTCTAGGATCTCAGGGCCTAAGAACACAGGTGCGTGGAGTTGGCAGGGATGAGGTAGAATTAGTGGCGGGAGATTGGGCAGGGATGGAGAAAGCGATGGTGTGGAAAGCATCAGATTTGGAAAGTTAAGTGGTGGTTCCAGGACACAAACTAACATTCGTGGGACTGGGCAACCCCTCCGAGATGCGTCTGAAATGGCATTATCATATTCATTTCCTGGGTTGTCAGAATTGATGAGAAAGGGAAACTGCTTTATGAATTGTAAGTCTGTTTGTAACACGAGATGTGAAGATGAAAAAAGCTGTTCAAAGAAATCATTGAGAACCAAGAGAGCATTATAGGGGACAGTTGTCAGTCCCTCTCCCTTCCTTTTCCCCCTAAAGTCGTCATCCCAACTAACACGCCAAGTATGAGAGCCCTCCTACGCTTGGAGAGATGGAGGTAAAAACAGCCCTGGTTCGGCAGGCTCTGGCAGGTAACAGCCGGAGAATGTGAGGTCTGGAAAGAGGACTTGGCGTGCTTATTCCCTGTGGTTCTCAGTGCTCTAGAGTGATAACCTTCAGAACCAAGGACTTTGCTCTAGGACATCCATTGTGTCCTCAAAGCCACAGTGATAGTCAAATAACCAGCATTTCTCTCGGAACTTCTGTCTTCAGCTGGTATGCTTTTCTTTTCTTTCTTTTTTATTTTTTTTTTAAGAAAATAGCAGTATTTTAAGATTTTATTTATTTATATATTTATTTATGTATTTGAAAGAGAGAGAGAGCACCAGCAGGGGGAGGGGTAGAGGGAGAAGCAGACTCCCCGCTGAGCAGAGAGCCTGATGTAGGACCCGATCCCAGGACCCTGGGATCATGACAGAGCCAAAGGCAGACGCTTAACTAACCGAGCCACCGAGGTGTCCCTGGTATGCTTTTCCGATAGAGTTGTAAGATTATCTGATGACTGCACTCTTGTTTAGAAAAATCAGCTAGCTTTTGTTTAATGGAAAAAGTAATGTACATGGGGGAATCGTTCCATTTTTACAGAAGGGTGTTTAATGAAAACCAAATCTCCATCTGACTTCAACTCCCAGTCTTGCTCCTTAGAGGGGATTGCTGTTACTATTACTATTATAACTACTTTTACTATTTTCTTGTGTCTCTTTCCAGAAGTATTCTATGTATTCTAACACTAACAGTGGCAAGATATCCACATTGTTCTGTGATTGCTTTTTTGACTATCTCAGGGATGTTTTTCATGACAGTATACTATCCATTTTAGGACACACCAGCATGTACTTATTTGGTCCCATTTGGATGACCATTTAGGTTATTTCCAGTCTTTTGCTGTTACATTCTTTTTAAGATTTATTTATTTGAGAGAGAGAGAGTGCATGAGCAGAGGAAGGGACAGAGGAAGAGAGAGAGGGGAAGCAGACTCCTCGCTGAGCAGGGAGCTCATCACAGGGCTTGATCTCCTGAAACTGAGATGGTGACCTAAGCTGAAACTGAGTCGGACACTTAACCGACTGAGCCACCCAGGCACCGCTGTTATAGACATTCTTGCAATGAAAAGCTATATATACATGTATGTCTTTGTGAATATATAGATATATAGATTGATATGTATATAATTTTATGAACATGTGATCGATAGGATACGTTTCTGAAAGTGAATTGCAAAGTCAGATGGCTCGTGCATTTAGTATGCAAGTTGCCAAAGACATTGTGCCAATTTCTACATCTTTTTTTTTTTAAAGATTTTATTTATTTATTTGACAGAGAGACAGCCAGCGAGAGAGGGAACACAGCAGGGGAGTGGGAGAGGAAGAAGCAGGCTCCCATCGGAGGAGCCTGATGTGGGGCTCGATCCCAGAATGCTGGGATCACGCCCTGAGCCAAAGGCAGACGCTTAATGACTGAGCCACCCAGGCGCCCCCAATTTCTACATCTTCTGACAGTCTGTGAGAGGGCCCAGTCCTCTCTTTCCAACACTACTCATGTTTTTACTGTTTTTGTCAGTCTGATAATAAGAATGAACATAATTACTATATGCCAGGCACAGTTCTAATCGCTTTTTATTACATGTTCTCATTTGGTTCTTATAACCACCCCAGCCAGGAAACTGCAGCATAGGGACGCCTGGGGGGCTCAGTCGGGTGAGCATGTGCCTTCGGCTCAGGTCATGATCCTTAAAACGAAATCGTAAAGAAAAAGAAATATATTTTGAACCCCATTACATATTAGTGCGTAAAGAGCTTTCTAATCGCTGCCCGCTGTTACACGGTGAGGTGTTACACTTCATCTAATCAGCGTCCTATTGTCGAACGTGTCGTTTTGTTGCTGTTACAATGCAGAGATGAACATCTTTGCACAGGTGTTATTTTGCATCTTTATGAGCCTATTTGTGGGATAAATTTATAGAAATGAAATCATACAGTCAAAAGGTATTGCATTTTTTTAAAAGATTTTATTTTTAATCTCTACATCTAGTGTGGGGCTCGAACTTACAACCTCGAGGTCGAGAGTCCCACGTTCCACCGGCTGAGCCAGCCAGGCGCCCTGCTGCATTCCGACAGATGTTGCCCAATTGCGTTCCAAAGACGTTACACCCCCTCCAGCCGTGTGTCAGATTCTCTGGCAAATTTTGGAGTCTTGATAGAATTGATTAGATCTCTAAGTTGTTTGCTTTCATCCCATACTCCTTCCCAGATAGTAAAGGGATCTCGAGCAACTTCTCCCTCAAAAATTTGCATTGTTAGATAAACTACCTTATTTGGTGCTTTCTACTTTATCACAACCAAAAGTCAGCAACACGTACTTTCGATGTATTTTTCTTCCCATGGTAATTTTTATTTTATTTGTATTTTCTCCCCATGGTAATTTTTTAAAACCAGAAATCATTAGTAACCCCTCATTAGTAAAACTGTGGGCATCTCATCTATTGCAATTTGACCCCTGAATCATTGTCTCTAGTCATACCATCAGCTCCCCAAGGTTTCTTCCAGATAGTTCCAAGGTACCCTGCATGTTACTTCACTGGGGCAGGTGATGGTGGGTCTTAGATTAGAACCTGGCTTGTGCCTGTTTTCCTGGGCTGACAGGATCTTATCCGACCACGCTAGTGGCCCAGCTCTGAACTCTCCATGTCCCATGGCTTCTGTATATTCCCTTGGAGTCCTGCGCGCAGTGCAGTTCCGTGCACACGAAGCCGGGAAGAGACGGATGCCCGCAAACACAGAAGCTATTTCAAACCTTCTCTGTAGATTATGAAGTTTGGATTCTATTTTCTTCCCCTCTGTTGGAAACTGCTATTATATCTCCCCACACACACCCTAAAAGAAAAATATTCTTGATCAGAACCCTTCCTGAGGAATCTAGAGAACAAACTGTGTACAACCAAAGACTGGAGAGACATCTGTATCTCGCTAGTGGTGAGAGTTAAATTTGTTTCCTTGGCTTTAATGGAAACTGTAGCTTGCACAGCATGGAGGGCGGCCACAAAGTTGGAAAACAGATACTATTATCTTACCATGTATTGAAATGCGATCTCAAGAAACCACGAATATGTATTCTTTTATGTTCCCAGGTTTCTTGGCAACCCTGAAATGTAGTAGAGCTCTCATCATCAGTGAGGAGAGTTCAGGGCGAGGATGTGAGAAGTAGTCATTGTCAGGTGCCGGTGTTAACTAGGACTCAGTTTGGGTGCTGGAGGAGAGCAAGCAGAGGGGGGTTAAGAGAGTCTTAGATTGGGGTGCCTGCCTGGCTCAGTGGGTGGGGCATGTGACTCTTGTCCTAGGGGTTGTGAGTTCAAGCCCCAAGTTGAGCGTAGAGCCCACTTAAAAAAAAAATTATATAAAGTACTCAGCAAGACATTAAAAAAAAGAGAGAGAGAGTCCTAGATTGATTTGATGTTTCTGCACATTAGGAGTCTTTCAAACACCCTGCTAGCACCAGATGTGGGGGGGGGGGGCACCGAGCAGTTGTGCGTCTCCACCTGGGCCACCTACAGCGTAACTCTGTTCTGACACAGTCCACCTAGAGATGGCATCAGGTCCCTGAGGTGAAGGGCTCAGTCCCACAGGACTGCCCCCCTCCGGCCACCCCCAGTTCAGCTGTCAGCTGCCAAGTCCAGATTGTCACCTGGGCTTCCGCCTGATGGCTGTAAGGGAGAGGTTCCCATGACCCCCTCCTTGAGTGGAACGGATTTGCTAGAGTGGCTCACAGAACTCAGGGAAACTGTTTCCATACTGTTTCCCAGCTAATAATAAAAGGCTATGATTAAGGATACAGAGGAACGTCCAGAGGGAAGAGGTGCTTCGGGCAAGGTGTGTGGGCAGGGGTGCGGCGCTTCCACGCCCCTCACCCGCACCTCCACGTGTTCACCCGCCTGGAAGCCCTCCAAACCTGCACTGTTGGGGCTCTTAGGGAGCCCTCATCACCTAGGCATGATCAATCATTAACTCCCATCTCCAGCCCCTCCTCCCTCTCCGGAGAGCTGAAGATGCCAGGCTTCTAATCAGGTCTCCAGGCTTTCTGGTGACCAGCCCCCATCCAGGAGCCCCCCCCTCCCAGAGTTGCCTCAGAACAGAAGACACTCCTAGGACCCAGGAAATTCCAAGGGATTTAGGAGCTCTGTGTAAGGAACTAGAGTCAGAGACCAACTCAGAGCAAAAGATGCTCCTAGCACTCTTATCACTTAAGAAATTACAAGGGTTTTGGGAGCTTTGTCAGGAACAGAGATGGGAGGGGCAAAGACCAATATAGATACTGTCTGCTCACGTGGTCACACAGAGAACAACCCAAAAAGAGAGAGAATTTATGTATTGTATAAAAGTTTTAGGATAAAGGTAACCCTTAGAACAAAAATACAAATTCTTCCTAAATACCAGGAGGTCTCTTTAAAAAAAAAGGGAGGGGAGGGGGGAGGAGGAAGCAAATGAAATAGATCACATGGTGAAAGACTTAAATATATAAAAACATAACATAGGGGCGCCTGGGTGGCTCAGTCGGTTATGCATCTGACTTCGGCTCTGGTCACAATCTCGGGGTCCTCGGACGGAGCCCTATGTCAGGCTCCCTGCTCAGTGGGGAATCTGTTCTCCCTCTCCCTCTGTCCCTCCCCCCACTCGTGCTCCCTCACTCTCTCAAATAAATGCAATCTTTAAAAAAAAATAAAAATAGGGGCGCCTGGGTGGCACAGCGGTTAAGCGTCTGCCTTCGGCTCAGGGCGTGATCCCGGCGTTATGGGATTGAGCCCCACATCAGGCTCCTCCACTAGGAGCCTGCTGCTTCCTCTCCCACTCCCCCTGCTTGTGTTCCCTCTCTCGCTGGCTGTCTCTGTCTCTGTCAAATAAATAAAAAAACAAAATCTTAAAAAAAAAAATAAAATAATAAAACAGGAAGATCAGAGGTCAAGCATATTGATCACATCAATAAATATATTAAGGAGTCTACCACGCCTGTCAAAGAAAATGATTTTCACATCGACTGACAAAGCAAAACCCAGCAGTGTGCTGTGTAAATGAAACACATCTGAAATGAGGAGCCTCGGGAAGGCTAAAAATAAATGACTGAAACAAAAATGTACCAGAGTGGGGTTTTTTGGGTTTTTTGTTTTTTTTTAAACTGAAGCAGGGATTGCAATTGTAATTATCAAAGAAAGGAGGATTCTGACTAAAAAGTTTTACGAGATAAACTTTTGCTGCAATTTGAAAAAAGAAGAGAGAATTACATTTAATACAGGGAGAAAGAAGCGCATCAGTAATTGGAAACTGTAACAGATCTCTCAGATCTAGAAAGATGAAGTGTACACTAAATTAGTAAAGGGCATAGAAAACCTAAGCAACATAATAAATAAGATTTAATATGTATTAAACTCTGAACCTTGATAATAGAGAATACGCTTTTTTTTCCCCAAATGCATTTTAAAACATTCACAATATCACAAGAATGTAGCACATTCACGTCTTAGGCCTCAAAGAAAATTGCAGTTAATTCCAAGGGGAAAAAAAATAATAAAACAAATAGTTTTCTCTGGCCACAATGTAATATAACTAGGTACTAACAACAACAAACCAAAAGACTCTTCTAACAGGAAAAAAAAAATGTTAAATCACTCCTGGGTCTAAGGGGAAATGCAACTCAATTTGTAGATTTTTTTTGAAAATAGTAATAATGGGGGCACCTGGGTGGCTCAGTCCACTAAGTGCCTGCCTTGGGCTCAGGTCATGATCCCGGGGTCCTGGGGTAGAGTCCTGCCAGCTGCTCTGCCTACTTACACTATCAAATAAATGAATAAAATCTTAAAAAAAAAATTCATTCATTAAAAAAAAAGAAAATAGTAATAATGAAAACCAGAATCTATGAGAAATAGTTAAAACAGCTAACAGAAATATTTATGATATCAAATACTTATATGAATTAAAGTAAAAATGAATGAATAAACATTGCGACTCAAGAAATTAGGGGAAGAAAAAAGGTAAACCAATGACAGCAGAAGGAAGGAATAAGTAAAAGAAGGGCAGAGATTCATGGGTTTGAAAACAACCACAGCAAAAAGTAGCACTAATAAATCCTAGCCGGTCTGTTTGAAAAAATAAAATGAACTTTTTAGCTAAACTACTCAAAAAAGGGGGGGGGGAGGGAGACAGCACAAATATATGAAATTAGAAATGAAGAGACATAGGAGAGGAAATTTTAAAAATATTCTATGTAACTATATTTGAAAATCTACGGTAAGTGGATAATTTTGTAGAAAAATCCAATTTAACACAATTGACCCCTGTGGAGACAGAAAGTCTAAACAGGGGCGCCTGGGTGGCTCAGTCCTTAAGCATCTGCCTTCGGCTCAGGGCGTGATTCCAGTGTTCCGGGATCAAGCCCCGCATCAGGCTCCTCTGCTGGGAGCCTGCTTCTTCCTCTCCCACTCCCCCAGCTGTGGTCACTCTCTTGCTGGCTGTCTCTCTCTGTCAAATAAATAAATAAAATCTTAAAAAAAAAAAAAAGTCTAAACAGACCATTTAACATAAACAAAATTGAACTAGTTAGAGTTCCTACAAAACAAAACAGGCTCAGACAGTTTCACTAGGGCGTTCTATCAAACTTTAAAAAATCAAGCCTTCCTAAACTATTCTAGAGCATGACAAAAGAAGGAAAACTCCCAAATTCATGTTATGAAGTGACTTATGAATTCCCAAACCTGAACTTTGGCACCATGACAAACACTATAATAAAAAAAGAACAGGGTAGGTCATTGCACTTATTAATATTGATGCAAAAATCTTTTTTTTAACGTTTCATTTATTTAAATAATCTCTAGACCCAACATGGGGCTTGAACTCATGACCTCAAGACCAAGAGTCCCATGTTCTTCCAACAGAGCCAGCCAGGTTCCCCCATGCAAAAATCGTAGACAAAACATCATGACCAAGTGGATGATAACTCTGTAAATGCAAGAATGGACAAATTAGGAAATCCATTAATATCTATCCCATTCATTGATCCAAAGTGAAACAAAATGTATCATTATCTCCATACGCAGATTGACAGATTTTAATACATCATAACAACAAAAGGCAAAGTGAAAAGACAACTGGGGAAAATGTCATAAATTATAGACCAAGAATATCACTGATTTAAAAAAAACTAAAAATACAGAAGAAAAAAATCCTAATGACCTTATAGAAAACTGGGCTAGAGATATGATCAGGCATATCACAGGGACAGAAGGGAATTGCTGTTAACCATATGAAAATGTACAACGTTGTTCATAACTTTAAAAAATACACATTAAGACGGCGTGGAGCTATGTATCTCACGCTCGGGACTGGAGTGCATCTACTGTGTTCTGTCTAATGCTCTGTGGCCCGGCTCTGAGGAAACAGACACTCTGATACACCGAGCGCGGAAGTGCGAACTGGGACGACCTCCACCACAATACGAGATTTGGCAATATCTAGGCGGCCCAACCAGCAACACCTTTTTATTAAGCAATCCTGATGTAAGAAGTGGTTGGGGTTCGAAGCTGACGGCCAAGAAAGAATTCTTGAGATGTCTTTGGCGCAAAACAGTGGTTTTATTAAAGCATGGGGACAGGACCCGTGGGCAGAAAGAGCAGCACTGGGGTCATGAGGAGTGGCCCATTATATACTTTCAAGATGGGAGGGGATTAGGGATAGCCTGTCCCTAAGGAATTTTGGAAGCAAGGTCCCCAGGACCTTGAGGGGGCGAGCTATTGTTAGGAAAAGGTCATTTATTATTATTTAATAAAACACTCATCATGAGATCGTTCAGATGTGTATCGTTGGGCCATATGCTTGGAGGAGGATTGCCAACTCCTATCTTGGGGGGGTAGGGTCAAGGAAATTTCCAGAGGAATTTGTGTATGTTAAAGAAGATGTTCAGGATCCTAGGGGATTGGGATAATGTTAAGCTACGACTGCCTTTTGCCCTTAGCAAAGTCTTAACATCGAGGCAGCTGAGTTCCTACAGGAATGTCACTTTCCTGTTTCAAGGACTTGTCAATGGGCTGCAAGTAGTAAGGAAATTTTTCTTTTGCCTTTGCTCCCACATCAATCCCACTTTTAGAAATCTATCCCAGAGCTACTCCAGCAAAAATATGAAAAGAAATATGCGCTATTAAACACAGCATTATTTGTAACAGCTGGGACTGTCAATAAGCCTGTGGTACCGCCACCCAAAGCAGTATTACGCAGTCGTAAAAGGCAGTGAGGGGCACCTGGCTAGAGCGTGCGACTCTTGATCTCGGGATCTTGAGTCCAAGCCCCACCTTGGGCTTAGAGATGATTTAAAAAAAAAAGCAACGAGTTAATGTGCTACTATGGAATGATTGTCAAGAAATACTTTCAAGTGGGGGCACCTGGGTGGCACAGCGGTTAAGCGTCTGCCTTTGGCTCAGGGCGTGATCCCGGCGTTATGGGATCGAGCCCCACATCAGGCTCCTCCGCTATGAGCCTGCTTCTTCCTCTCCCACTCCCCGTGCTTGTGTTCCCTCTCTCACTGGCTGTCTCTGTCTCTGTCAAATAAATAAATAAAATCTTAAAAAAAAAAAAGAAAAGAAATACTTTCAAGTGAATAAAGCAAGGTGTAGGACATGTGCGTGTGAATAGTATGCTCTTGTTTATCTAAAAAAGGAGATGTATGTATACATATTTCTAACATAAAAATGGTGGGAAAAGGGGCACCTGAGTGGCTCAGTTGGTTAAGTGTCTGCCTTTGGCTCAGGTCATGATCCCGGGGTCCTGGGATCCAGCCCCGTGTGGGGCTCCCTGCTCAGCGGGGAGTCTGCTTCTCCCTCTGCCTCCTCCCCCCTGTTCATCCTCTGTGTCTCTCTCTCTCAAATAAATAAATAAAATCTAAAAAAAAAAAAACAAAACAGTATAATGAGGAAGAGGGAAGAATAAGGGGGAAAGGACAGGGATAGAAGATAAAACTTTGAATATACCTTGTTTTGCAGTGTTGATTTTAGACCCATGTAAAAATATTAAATAATTATAAAATTAATTTAAAAGAGAAACCAATTCCTAAAATTAAAAAAAAAACAACAAATAAATTCTATTATTTTCAAAACAAAGGTGTTTTTTCCTAAAGAGTTGTCTACAACACGAAAGCTAGACCAATGAGTTAACACCTGGGCTTCCTCTCAAGGCAACGGCCCATCTTTTCTTTCGTGGGACGCAGTCTCCCTCTAGCGGAGGCTAGTTTTATAACTAGTCCCCGAAACCACGAAGGAAACCTTTTGCTCATTGTCTCCTGCGCCGCCCCCCCCCCAATCCTTAAATTACATAAGTCCTCGAGCCACCAGCGGGAGGATGTGGTAGAAGATTCTGAGCGATGGCAGAGCAAAGAGTCAGAGACAGAGTCCGGTGTTAGAAGGAAAGTTGGGGGCATGAGAGACAGGACAGACTCGAAGAGCCTCGAACACCGGGCGGAGGATCTGCAGCTTCCTGTGGTGGAGGATTCCCAGCGCCCGGGGCCAGAAAGAGGTGACTAACATGCTGATGTCACCGTGTGCTCGGGAATAGCTGCGCACAAGGCATTGCCTTCGGGGGAGCCCCGAGGAGAAGTAGAGGGGAAGAGTAGGGATTCTCAGCAATCAGGGACGGTGCGATGGGGATGCACTCCAGGCGTCCCTCCCGTCCCTCAGGACTCTCCCGGAGCCTCGCTGACGTTGGGCTCGGCTGCCGTGGTCAGAGGCGTGAAAGCTTGGTCTTCCCCCAGGCGGTTGGGGGAAAGGCCCTGGCACAGCCTCTTCCGTTCCTGGTGGGGAGGGCCACAGCCTGGCCAGCGGGGAAAGTGGCCTCTGGGGGGAAATGATGGGAGGATCCTTGCCTTCCGGCCACTCTAGGTCTCATCTGACCTCGCCTACTGGAAACGACTCCATGGAAAACTCCCTCGGCAGGGAAACCCTTCGAGTGGAGCCTCTTCTAAGAGCTAGTCCGGTCTCTAAGAGCGTCTGCCATGCTTCCCCTTCCGTCATTCTGTGGTCTGACCCTCGGTCAGCAATATTTGGGAGCTGCCAATTCAGTGTGTATCTCCAATCCCCTTTACCTGCTCAATAAGAATCAAAAAGAAAGGAGCACTAAAAACAGCCTGGTTTCCTAAGTTCATTTTCTGGTCCCATAAAATCTAACTCCTGAATTCAGCTCTTTGTCTCGCTCTTGTATCTAGCAAGCAGGAGAATGCCGTGCAGGAAACTGCATGTTGGAATCCTTATTTCCACCAATTCCCACACGCTTCTTTGTCCTGTCTTCACTTCTTCTCCTTAAAAGGTGAATTTCCAGGCGCACTGAAATTCTGAAGGGAAAACACTGGGCTAACTAGGTGTGGTAACCCTTCCCGGGTGCAAAATGCAACATATTTCTCGAGGAGTCCATCGATGAGGAAGGCAGCTGATGGAGAAAGTATGTGTCTTTCCCCAAACACATTGATGAAGGGCAGCCCCCAGATCATAATGTTTTTCAGACCCTAGTTTTTTTTTTTTTTTAAGATTTTATTTATTTATTTGACAGAGATAGAGACAGCCAGCGGGAGAGGGAACACAAGCAGGGGGAGTGGGAGAGGAAGAAGCAGGCTCATAGCGGAGGAGCCTGATGTGGGGCTCGATCCCATAACGCCGGGATCACGCCCTGAGCCGAAGGCAGACACTTAACCTCTGTGCCACCCTGGCGCCCCAGACCCTAGTTTTTAATATAACAAAAAGTATTATGAACCTTATACAATGGAATGTTATTCAGACTTAAAAAGGCAGGAAATTCTGGCATGCCTCGCAACATGGATGAACCTGGAGGGCTTGAGGCTCAGTGAAATAAGACACAAAAAGACAAGTAGTGGATGATTCCATTTCTTATGAGTACTTGGTCAGTGTGGAGACAGGAAGTAAAATGGCAGTGGCCGGGGCGCCTGGGTGGCTCAGTCCGTTAAGCATCCAACTCTTGATTTTGGTTTGGGTCATGATCTCAAGGTCATGAGATCGAACCCCGTGCCGGACTTGTGCTGGGTACCGAGCCTGCTTAGGATTCTCTCTCCCTCTGCCTGCCCCCATCTCTGTGATGCCCCACAGTAGGAGTGTTTAATTCCATTGAGCTGTTACCCTTAAGAAGGGTTCAGATGGTAAGTTTACTGTTTTGTGTATTTTGCCGCAATAAAAAATTGAAGGAAAACAAGCAGTGTGCACTGCGCACTTCACCGAGGACTGCCAAGGAGCATGGGAGCAGGGTACCGATGACCGATGCTGGCCAAGGAGCACGGGAACAGGGTACTGATGACCGATGCTGGCCAAGGAGCACGGGAGCAGGGTACCGATGACCGATGCTGGCTGAGGTGCTCACCTCCCGTTCCCCGGAGCCCCCAGGAGCCTTTCTTTCTTTCTTTCTTTCTTTTTTTTTTTAAGATTTTATTTATTTATTTGACAGAGACAGCCAGCGAGAGAGGGAACACAAGCAGGGGGAGTGGGAGAGGAAGAAGCAGGCTTCCAGCAGAGGAGCCTGATGTGGGGCTCGATCCCATAACACCGGGATCACGCCCTGAGCCGAAGGCAGACGCTTAATGACTGAGCCACCCAGGTGCCCCAAAATATACCAGTGTTTTAACTTATTTTTCCAACAATCCCGTGTAAAACTGATGATGAGGGCTAGAAACAGAAAAATGTTCACCTTTAGCCCAGAAGAATGACGAAAAGCCTGCATCGTTCTGATGAGGATCAGATACATGCTGGGTGCTCAGTTCTTAAAATTTTTAAAAAAATTTTTTAAATTTCTTTGAGAGAGAGAATGAATGAGGGCAAGCATGAGCAGAGGGGGAGCAGGGGGGAGCCAGCAGGCAGAGAGGGAGAAGCAGGCTCCCCACTGAGCAAGGAGCCTGACATGGGGCTCGAGCCCAGGACCCTGAGATCGTGACCTGAGCCGAAGGCAGCTGTTCAGTTAACTGAGCCCCCCAGGAGCCCCTGGGTGCTGAGTTCTTACAGGGTCTCACGACTGCCTGCCTGTACATCTCACCCACTGTTAATATGGAGCTGAATGATAAGCACCAGAGAAATCTTGAGAAAGTAGTTTTACCAGCAGACAAACATTTATGATGGAACACTCCCTACCCCTCCCAGCCCCCACCCTCCACCTCCCCCCACCGCCCTTGAGCTCTAAGCTTGTCACCCCAGCTTGACGCAGCCAAAGCTCAGCCCTTTCTGCGTGGGGGGGTGGTCCCGGTCCCCGCGCTACTTAAATAAACTTATTACTTTGCAACCCGGAAACATCTCAAGAATTCTTTCTTGACCTTCAGGTTTGACGATTTCGCAACAGAATGAGAACAGCATTGGTACGTTTTACAAACGAGAAAAGGGAAGCACAGGAAGGTGAAACTGTCCGCAGCAGCACAGCTGGGAAGTTGCGGAACCAGGTGTCACCGTCCCAAACCGGCCCATTCCTGAAGGTCCAGACTCTGAAATCGAAAGTCTCCAGCCCTGCTTTAATTGATCGGGTTAATGATGTGAAACAGGCTTGTTTCCTGCGGGAATTGTCAGATGTTTAACTTCCTCCCGTTCGCGGAGACTCCGAGAGCTGGAGAGGGAGATGATAGGCAGCGTCTCTTCTATTCATTTCGCCCCCGGACTTATTTTTCACGAAGCATCTCAAGGAACTTTCTCAGCTGAAATGTTGCAAAACTTTGCATGTAATATGCAATGTTGCTTTTGTCTTTTTCAACTACTTTAGAACAGTATATGAATTATTTTCTCTCATTTAGAAATATTTAAAAATTGAGATAGTGAGAAACTTAGTAATTTGTCCAAGGCCCTAACCAGTGAATTTTGGAGCTGAAATTAAAATCTAGGTCCTCTTGGGGCGCCTGGGTGGTACAGCGGTTGGGCGTCTGCATTCGGCTCAGGGCGTGATCCCGGCGTTGTCGGATCGAGCCCCACATCAGGCTCCTCTGCTATGAGCCTGCTTCTTCCTCTCCCACTCCCCCTGCTTGTGTTCCCTCTCTCGCTGGCTGTCTCTCTCTGTCAAATAAATAAATAAAATCTTTAAAAAAAAAATAAAATAAAATCTAGGTCCTCTGGCCATAATTTCAGGGGTCTTTTTTTTTCTTTTAATTGCAGAGGGAATATGTTCTCACTCTAGCAAATCAGAGATGTACAAAGAAAGCCACATGCAGGGTGCCAGGGGGGTGGGGAGGGCTCAGTCAGTTGAGCCTCTGGCTCTTGATTTCAGCTCAGGTCATGATCTCAGGGTCCTGACATCAAGCCCTGTGTTAGGCTCCATGCTGAGCATGCAGCCTGCTTAAGATTCTCTCTTTCCCTCTCCCTCTGCTCCTCCCCATCCCCCACTTGTGCTCTCTTTCTCTCTAAAAAATAATAATAGTAATAATAATACCTTTTTAAAAAGAAGAAGAAAAAAAAAGAAGGCCATACCCAGCACTTCAATCTCATCTTCCTCGGGTTAAAAAAAACTGGTCTAGTTAGAGTAGATTTGGCTGCAAGTGACAACAAATCCAAAATAAGCACGGCTTAAAATATATAGAAATCTACTTGCCCCTATGTAAAAACCCAGAGATATGCGGGCCAGGGTTCAGGATCTTAGGCTCCTTCCAGCTCGCTCTCATCCATCCCAAGGGGACCCTGATCTTCAAGTCCACCATAGCCGTAGTCCCAAACGGCGCATAGCAGCTCTCTTTGAAGGAATGATCCCTAAAGTGTCACAAAGAGATGTTTCCACTTACATCTCATTGCCTGAACTTAGTCACATGGCCACGCATAGCTGCAAATATAACAGGCCAGGAAATGTATTTTTATTCTGAGAGGCTACATGCCCAACTAAAACTTACAGTAATGAAGAAGGGGCAAGGGGGTGAGTTATGTCAGGAAATTGTTCCTGGAGCCAAATAATCTCTTTTTTCTTTAAGTGGACTTGTAATATTGCGTTAGTGTCAGGTGGACAACATCATGATTCAGTTTTCGTATATTGTGAAACAATCACTAGGATGCCTCGTTAACATCCATCCCCATACACTGTTACAGAAAAATTGTTTTCTTACAAGGAGTTTCAAGGTCTCTCCCAGGAACTTTCAAATATACAATATGGTGGTAGTAACTCTAGTCACCATGCTGTACTCCACATCCCTAGAACTTGTTTATTTTATAATGGCAAGTTAATGCTCTTTGACCTCCTTCACCTTTTTGCCCCCTCCCCCCCCAACTTTGACCTCTGGCAACCCCCAGTCTGTTCTCTGTATCTATGAGCTTGGATTTTTGCTACATATAAGTGACATCCATGTTGTCACAAATGGCAAGATTTAATTCTTTTCTATGGCAAAGTAATATTCCATTACACACACACACACACACACACACACACACACACACACACACACACCACGTCTTCTTTATCCATTCATCCATCAATGGGGATTTGGGTTGTTTTCACGTATTGGCTGTTGGGATTAATACCGCCGTGAACATGAAAGTGCATACATCTTTTCGAGTTAATTGTTTTGTTTTCTTTGGATAAATACCCAGAATGAATTGCTAGATGATATTGTAGTTCTATTTTTTTTATGTGTTTATTTATCTATTTGAGGGAGAGAGAGCGAGTGAGCATGCGTGGGGGGGGGGGGAGTGGCAGGCAGAGGGAGAAGCAGACTCCAGCTGAGCAGGGAGCTGGACGCAGGGCTCAGTCCCACGACCCTGGGATCATGACCTGAGCTGAAGTCAGATCCTTCACCAAGTGAGCCACCCGGGCGCCCCTGTAGTTCTATTTTTAATTTTTTGAGGAACCTCTATATTGTTTTCCACGGTGGCTGCACCAGTATGCATTTCCACGAGCAGTGCAAGGGCACAAAGGTTCCCTTTCCTCCACATGCTCACCAGCACTGTTATCTCTTGTCTTCTTGGTGGTGGGCATTCTACCAGGTGCGAAGTGATAGCTCATTGTGGTTTTAATTTGCATTTCTCTGATGATGAGTGATGTTGAGCTTCTTTCCGTGTACCCGATGGCTGTCTGGATATCTTTGGAAAAATGTCTAGTCTCAGATCCTCTGCGCATTCTTTAATTAGAATGTTTGGATTTTTTGCTATTGAGTTGTATGAGTTCTTTATATATTTTGAATATTAACCATTGTCAGATACATGATTTGCAAATCTTTTCTCCCATTTGCTAGGTTGCCTTTTCATTTTGTTGATGGTTTCCTTTGTCGTGCAGAAGCTTTAGTCTGCTGTATTCCCACTTGTTTATTTTTGCTTTTCTTGCCTTTGCTTTTGGAATCAGATCCAAAAAGTTCTCACCAAGATTGATGCTAAGGAGTTTTCCATTTATGTTTTCTTCTGGGAGTTTTACAGTTTTACTAAATAACTGTCAATCCTTGTCATGTATTCTTCCAAACTGTTATGTCTTTTTGCGCTCTGCACATTATCGTAACAACGTGCCTTTTTCATTTAACGTATCTATGAGATATCAGAGTCCTTAGTTGAAAGAAACACAGACTAACTCTGGCCAATTCAACAGAAAAGGAGCTTATTAAAGGACATTGTGTAGCTCATACACTTTCTGGGAAAGTTGGAGAATTAGACTTGAAGTTACTAGATTTTAAGTTATTTCTGATCATCCTGCAAAATTGGTCCCCGGAACTGCCGCTGTCACTGGGCATAATCCCCGCCGCTTGCCTGACTCGCTGGTGCGCTCCCGGCTGGCCCCGTGCACACGAGGGCTGTGAGTCGCCCGTGGCCCTGCACTTGGAAAGGCCGTGCTCTTGGCTTCATACTCTGCTGTCTCCATCTTGAAGTTCCCAATACTTTTTGAGCAAGGGGTCCTGCATTTTCATTTTGCACTGGGCCCTACAAGTCAGGTGGTCAGTCCTAGGTGCTGGACATTGGCTACCGCTATTACAGCCACTGTCACTCTAACTCTAGAGACCAGATGAAGTTGTCCCTGTTGCCACTGACCCTCACCAAGAGTCATTCACCGTCCTCCCTGCTGCTCTCCCTCACCTGTTCCCAGTTCCAGATGTGGGACTGCAGCATCTAGACTGCAGATTTTCCAGCTGTAGTAGGAGCTAGAAAAATGAGTATCTGATATTTTACAGTGGGAGGAAACTGTATGTCCTGAGGCGAAGTAGGAGGTAGTCCCTCAGACGTAGGAAGTAGGTTCAGAGGCTCAACGGCCAAATGCAATCACAGATGCTCAGTAGGCTAGAACCGCGAGTATGTATAGATTTGTCTCATTCTTTGACATGACGGTCTAATATCCTATCGTGGAGACATTGTAACTGAGTCATTGCCCTGTTGGGGGGCATTCACGATAGTTTCCCTTTTTTTTTTTTTTTTTTTTGCTGCTACAGTGTTGTAACAGACATCTTAATACATTTGGCCTTCTGTACTTATGGTTTTATTTCAGGAAGCTAGAATCTTAAGAGTGGAGTAGCTGGACAAATGTATGTCTATGTTTAGTATTTACTGCCAGATTACTTTTTAAAAAATATAGTAACTTATAGTCCCACCAGCAACATACAAAAGTGCCTTTTTCTCCATCCTTTCAGTTTCTGAAAATTATCACTCTTTTCTTTGTATGGGTCTGATGAGTGAAAATGATATCTCAGTATTCTTTTCTTCTCTGGTCTCTTGACTACTAGCACCCTTTCACGTGTTTATTAGCTACGTGGAATTCCTTTCTTATAGATTACCGAGTCATATCCTTTCCTTATTTTTCTTTTGTTTTCTTCCTTTTTCTTATCAATTTGTAGGTATTCTTTGTGTATCAGGGATACTCTTTATCAGTCATACGTGTTGGATTGTTTCTCAGGGCACGTTTCTTTCTTTTTTTTTTCTCTCTCTGTGGTATGCTATCTTTTGTCTTAATTTTTGTAAAGGTAGTGAAATATGTCTTTTCCTTTATGACTTCTCTTTTTGTATTGTTATTTTTGCTTAAGAAAATTTTATCATACATTTCTGTGTCGATTGTTAAAATAAGAACATATTTCTTTGTAAAAAAAAACCTTTTTTTTAAAAAAGGAAAAAAAAATTAAAGACCACGAAAGAGTATGTTGAAGACCTGTATTCTTAGGTCCAAATCTATTACCAACTAGTTATAGCCTCGGACAAGTCACCAGCCTCTGAGTATCTCCTTGTCTTAGTTTTACAAGTGGGGGATAATAGCACCCTCCCTGCTGACTTCAGAGACTCCCTGTAAAGATAAAATCAGATTTTAAAGAAGGAAAGGTTTGAAAAGTATAAATATGGGTTATAAAAATATAAGGTATTGGGGTGCCTAGCTGGTTCAGTCGGTTGAGCATGCAACTCTTGATCTCAGGGTCATGAGTTTGAGCCCCACGTGAGGTGCAGAGATTCCTTAAATAAATAAAACCTAAAAAAATATATATTATTATCATGCGTTTTCCCTCTTTGCTTGAAAGAAAACGTGATGAGTAAAAAGATCACTAGATCAGGAAGTCATGTTCCATATTATGCCAATTACTAAGCGGCGTGCTTCCGAGCAGCTCAGCGAGCTTCTGCGACCTTCACTTTCCTCATCCTTAAAATGAAAGAATTGGTCTCCAAGTTTGCTTCCAGCTTTAAGCATCTGAAAATATTACAGGGAAATCCCTAACAAGAAAGTTATGTGAATTTTTTTTTTTTTTGTATTAAAGGTATATCCTTAGGATCAAGTGTTTAATGATGTATCGTAAAGACATGCAAATGGAGGGGCGCCTGGGTGGCACAGCGGTTGAGCGTCTGCCTTTGGCTCAGGGCGTGATCCTGGCGTTGTGGGATCGAGCCCCACATCAGGCTCCTCAGCTATGAGCTGCTCAACGAGGGATGGTGGTGGACTGAACCAGCGATGAGAGCAAAGGAAACAAACAAGTGAATTATCAGGGTTTAAAAGTCTCACCGGATCATTTGGTCCACCTTGAGGTGTTTAAGTCCCAGCAAGCACCGATATGATGGAGAGATACAGGTACAAAAGCTTTAGTAGCAAAACCAGAATTAATCTATTTCCCATCCTGATCCAAATTTGTTGTCCAATTTTATTTCTGACTACCAAGGCTCTTTCTGGTGCAGACTAGTGTTTTGACATATGTAATGGCTCACGATTTATTCTTTATATTCAAATATGCAGGAGGCGGAAGGTAGCATACTTAGTAGCTGACCTAACTTTGTTCCTAAGCCTCTGTCCCACAAGATGGGGAGAAGTAGGGGGAAATTTAACTGCCTAATTTGAGATCTTTCCGTTTCATCTTGTTTCGCATCGGTGTGGTGATTGTGTCTCCAAAGAGAGCACATCGGGATCTCCCAGCCCATAAGCCCTTTTGCAGTGTGACCCGGGCATCTACCCTTCAAGAGATGGAGTCTGTTTCCTTTCCCTGTGAATTGGAGTTGGTCCCGTGACCTGTTTCGACCTAAGAATGGGATGGAAGCACTAATATGTAGCTTCTGGGGTACAAGCCCTAACGGATCTGTGGCTTCGGTCTGCCTTGGTTGTAATGTTTCTTTTTGGAAGTCAGTTGCCTGCAAGCCCAGTCACCTTGCCAGAGACAGAGGCCATTGTGGAGAGAGGCCTAAAGCTATCTTGAATGTTCCAGATCAAGCCACACTCCCATCAGAACAGCCCAGCTCGGCCCCAGCCAATGAAAAGAACTATGAGAAATGGTAAATTATTTTAAGCCACTGCACTTTGAAGTGGTTATATAGAAATATCACCAAATAGAAATATAACCCAAACATAGTGTTTTGGGGTTAACTCAGTCCCTCTTGGTAAATGTTTGGGCTCTCCGTCATTCCTCCTAATTTTTCATGAAGGTTGTAGTCAGGGATTAGGCGCAATTTGGACGGCCCCAGGAGTAGGAAGGCGAAATCACCGTGTGACGAAGTACTTTTGGGGAAATGAGCGTTAATGTGTCCCTATTTATTCATTTGAGGGAGAGAGAGAGCACGAGCTGGGGGAGCCACACAGAGAGGGAAAAGCAACTCCCTGCTGAGCAGGGAGCCCAATGTGGAGCTCGATCCCAGGACCCTAGGGTCACAACTTGAGCCGGAGGCAGATGCCTAACTGACCGAGCCACCCAGGCGCCCCGCCACATGCTCTTCTTAAATGTGTTGTTCACACTCCTCCCATTGAGGCGTGGAGTCTGTATCCTCTCCTCTCGAATTCCGGTGGGCCTGACTAAGGTGAATGTGATACAAAGTTTAAAAAAATAAAATAAAAAAATAAAAAGATGCTCTCCTCTGCTTGATGCTATTGGGATGCTCTCTCTTGGAATCCAGCCACCCTGATGTGAGGAAGTGGACCTTATGGAGAGGCCACATGTAAGTGTTCCCACTGAAATGCCCTCCAACAGCCAGCACAACCTCCAGGCTCGTGAGTGAGTGACTCCAGGTAATGCCCGCACCAGCCTGTTAAGTCACCTCTAGGCTCTGTTCTGGCTGAAGTCCCAGAGATTTTGGAACAGAAGCTGTCCCCCTGCTACTCTTTCCCAATTCTTGACCCTGGGGTGGTTTGTTACACAGCAGTAATCAGAGGGCGCCCTCAAGGTGGCATCTAGGTTCACGTGGAACTATCGTGGTAGCAGAGAGAGGAGGCAACCTCAGCTCCCTGTGGCTGGCCTCTGGGACGCTACTGCTCTCAGCCACGTTGGCCTTGTCCCTGTGGGCCTCCTGCTGACTTGCAGCTGTTTCTGCTGGGCCTTTTGGGGTCTTATCCTGACATTAACTAGTTCACTCATTTTCCTGTAGTTGCAAAGTCTCTGCCCAACGGGCTGCTCTGTCTCGTTCCCTTGTTTACAAAAGACATTTGTTCTTGTCTAGGAGTCTTCCCTTGGAAGGAGATAGGAGTTCAGTCTCTTCAGACTCCATTTTTCTCTTCATTCCCCCAAAACTCCCACTGTGGCTGGATTAGCTGGATAGCTGGGTGTGCTCACTTCCTACTCCTGGGTTTTTTAAACGCATTTCCTCAGAAGCAGGAGGATCTGATTCCTTCCAGGACTGGCCCCACTGCAGGGTGTCATGGGACTATTTGGGCATGTCCCACGAGGGGTGTGGGGAGGGGCAGCAGCAAGCACTGGTGGCACCTCGACCTGTCTCCTGCAGTTTCCCCACTGCCTCACCTTGCGGTCAAAAGGGGCAATCCGCCTCTTCCACGGCAGGGTAGGGGCTCACATTCATCCCTTGTCTGGCTTGGACCTCACAGCTCCCCTCTCCAGGCACTCCAAGACAAACTGCAGTATCTGTAGGGCTGATCCCTAGTGATGCTCCAATTTAAAAAGGGATTTGTGGGGGCCCCTGGGTGGCTCAGTCGGTTAAGCATCTGCCTTTGGCTTGGGTCATGATCTCAGGGTACTGGGATCAAGTCCCACCATCGGCTCCCAGTTCAGCGGGGAGTCTGCTTCTTCCTCTCCCTCTGCCTGCCACTCCACCTACTTGTGCGCACTCTGTCAAATAAATAAAATCTTAAAAAAAATATTAAAAGGGATTTGTGGACAATCAGTATGAATGACCTAGGTTTGGATCTGGCCCCATCCCTAGAATGGGAGCTCGGGTATGTCCCTTAACAACTTTATTTCTTCATCTGTTGCATTTTGGTGGTGATTGTCTCCTAAGATTGTTAAAATGATTCAGTGACACTGTAAACCACTTAGTCTTATACAAGGTAAATGTAAAACAAAAATGAGTCATTATGATTTTAAAATGTGCATTAACAAATTCAAGACTCTGCAAGGTATGTAGAGAACCGCTGCACTTTCCTACACCAGACTTTCCCCGTTGTTACGTCCGTAGAATCCTTTTAAATGGCACACCTGTAACTGGGATCAGAGCGGTTTAGGGTCAAAGACGCAGGAGCCGAGTGAACAGGATCGGACGGAACAGCGCCAGGAATGAGTGCGGGTGTGGACTCCACTCCCCTGGGGACGAACCCGGTCTTTCCCAGCGCCTGGGCCCGAGCCACAGACGCCTGGGAGAGGCAGTGGGGCTGCGGAATGGGATCGGCCCTTTCTCCCCACCCCATCCGCGACACCCGGCTCTGCTCTGCTTCCCTTCCGCGGCGTGTTGCCCGTTCCGCGTCATCCTGCCCTCACTGCCGGGAACCGACACCAGCCCCTCTCCACCTTCCGGTCTTGACTCAACCTCACTGACGGGAAGGCTACCGACCGCTGGGGCGGGCACCCGAGCGGGGGCGGGGACGAGGGCGGGGGCGTCCGCGGGCAACAGGCGGGCGGAAGGGTGGGGGCGTCCGCGGGCGGGAGGCGGGGCCGGATGTAACCGGGGGTGGAGGTGGGGGAGGGGGGACTTCCGCCGACGGGAGGCGGGGCCGGACGTGACGGACGGGAGCGCGGACGTCCGCCTGCGGGAGGCGGGAGGCGGGGCCGGCCGAAACAGGAGGCGAGGGAGGCGGGACATCCGCGGGTGGGAGGCGGGGCTGGACGTGAGAGCGGGCGGGGGAAAGGTGACGTCCGGGGGCGAGGGTGTCCCGGGGCTCCAGTCGTTGGGCCTTCTCGGACTTCCGGGGAACCCTGGCTCGCCTTTTCTCGGGGCGTCGCTGATCGGATGTGGATTTTCCGGGATGTTTGGTTAGGCTGGCGAGGTTGGCTGATGTGCAGGGTCGATGTCGCAGGGAGTGACTCGCGCGCGAAAGGCGTCAGGGGTTAGGCGCAACTTGGACGGCCCCAGGAGTAGGAAGGCGAAATCACCGTGTGACGAATTAATTTTGGGGAAATGAGAGCTAACGTGTCCCTGTTTATCTTCGTAATGAAAATTTACTCATAATCTCGCCTTTACCTGACTAGGCTGCTCATTTTTCATGATGCCTCTTTTTTTTTTTTAATCATACTTGAAGTTTGTGTTGTGCCGACTTTTTATCTCTTTTTATTTTAAAAACATTTGAGGGGCACCTGGGTGGCGCAGTCGTTAAGCGTCTGCCTTCGGCTCAGGGTGTGATCCTGGAGTCCTGAGATCGAGCCCCACATCAGGCTCCTCTGCTGGGAGCCTGCTTCTTCCTCTCCCACTCCCCTGCTGTGTTCCCTCTCTCGCTGGCTGTCTCTCTCTGTCAAATAAATAAATAAAATCTTAAAAAAAAAAAACATTTGACATTTTTTGGTAGATAATATGTGAACGTAATAAAAACAATTCAACCACTGGGGCACCTGGGTGTCTCAGTCAGTGAAGCGTCTGCCTTCGGCTGGGGACATGGTCCTGAGATGGAGACCCCCGCATGGGGCTCCCTGCTCGATGGGGAGTCTGCTTCTCCCTCTCGCTCTGCTCCCCCTGCTTTCTCTCTCTCTCTCAAATAAATAAAATCTTTAAAAAACCCCAGACAATTCAACCATTAACGTATATGCAAGGAAAAGTAGGTCTCCTTTCTGGCTCTGCCCTCAGTTCCCCATTCTCTTTCTCAGAAGCAACCACAGCCAAGTTTCTTGTAGGTACTTCATGGATAAGTCGTACCTGTGGATATTTATATGTGCATATGATACGGTTTTAAGTAGGGTTCGGGAGCCAACGGCCAAGAAAGAATTCCTGAGACAGTTTTGGTGCAAAAGGTGGTTTCATTATAGCACAGGGGCAGGACTTGTGGGCAGGAAGAGCTGCGCTGGGATTGTGAGGAGCAATTGATTTAGTACTTTGGAATTTGGCGAGGTAAGGACAAAGGGAAGTTTCAAAAAGGACTTTTCATATGTTAAAGAAAGCTCATAGGGTCCTGGAGGGCTGGCTATTGTCAAGCTAAAGTTGTTTTCCCCTGTAGAAGGCTTTAACCTTAAGTTTGGGGGTTCCTGGGGGAATGTTATCCTCTGCCTGTCTCAACTATTTGTCAATGTTACAAGGAAATGTGATTTTATCTACGTTTCTTTTGCCTTTGTTCCCCACATCACATACATATATTTTCTCCACTTTTCCTTACCCAAACACCACACATTCTACACACTGCTCTGCGCCTGAGTCTTTTTCGATTAACATTACTTGAAGTCCCTGAATGAGTCCAAAAGTGAGGCGCTATGCAGGATTCTATGGTTGGGCTTGAAGGTACTTCCAGCTTTTTGACAATTTAGGCAAAAGGCCCAACTATGGGAATTACAGATGCATTTCTGGCCTGTGCCATGCTCTGGCTGTTTCCAAACAAGGGGAAAAGTTTGTCTAGTCTTCTAACTGGAGTTGGGCAGGATGGTGATGCCTGAGCCTCCTGACTCAGCCAGATGGAGCCCATTTCCCCAGCAGTGTGTGAAGCTCTTGCCTGCAGTACCGAAACTGGAGTAGAATTACTGGCCTGTGTAGTGTGGCCCCTGCTTTTGCATCAGTGGGAGATCCCTGCCAACCCCCCCGCCCCCAGCAAATAGGTAGAAGTGGTGCGTGTTGCCAGGTGAACTGGGGAGCCTCCCCCCTCGGGCCCTGAGGCCTCCACCCAACCAGACCTGAAGGAGTTACCAAAGATTCTTGGTCTTGTCACAAAAAGGAATTCAAGGACAGACACACAGCACAGTAGATGGGTAACACAAGCAGGAAAGTTTATTAAAGTGAAAAGTACATTCTCCGGGTAGGAGAGCTCAATGAGAGAGCTGAATGCCCTGGTGGCTGGGTTTCTAGTTCTTACTGACACTTGTTAACTAGGGTATGGAATATTTATTACTTGAGGTGGGAAGCAGGGTTTCACCCTTTTGCTTCCTAATTTAGTCAGGGGTTTCCTGTCAAGGCATCCGCCATCTTGGGCCTGTCTGGTTTGATCTGGCTTCTTGTGGAAGGCTGCCAGGACAGGCCTCTGACCTTCCCATAGCTGGCCATGGCTTCCTCGCTGCTGGCTTCTGGGTCCCCTGTTAGAACCGAACTAACTGCCTATGTTAACATGCGGACTACTTCTTTCAGGCCCCAAACATGTGTGACCCAGCCATTTTCTTATTTCTTAGGCAAGTCTCACTGATTCTATCCTGAAACGCTTCACAAGGCTCATCATACTTTCCTTGACCTGGGGTGACAGCAGCCTGGGTCCTAAGTGACAACAGAGAAGGGAGCAGGGTGAGAAGACCACTGTGCTTACTGCACTTTACCTTTTAACTTCCATAGGAAGCCATGGACTTGTTTGCTCCCGGAAACAAAGTCTGCCTCCTGTTCCTGGATTTCCCATTTGTGTCCCACCGAGGATCAGACTTTGCAAGATCCTGGCCAGTCTGGGTGGTACAGGCCTGCCACCCTACTAATTCTTTGTACTCTCCATAAAGCCCTGAAATCTGAGCAACAGGGAGGGAATCTTTTCAAGGTCCACAGAGCTCTGAGGAATTTGCCCACCCTTCTTTTCCACAGCTGGCCCAGCTTTCTGGCATCTACTCAGGAGCTAGTGGAATGGGTAACCTAGGAATGCTAGAGTAATTGGTCTGGAACAAGGGTGAGGGAGAGCCATCAATCATTTTGGGCTCCAGATAGACACAAAAGCAAGGTAACCAGAGGAGCTGTAGTTATTCCTTCCCTGCTGCTATTTGGCTGCAGTTTCTCTCTTTCTCAGATGCCTTCTCTGCCCTGTTGTGCCTCGCAAGGAAATACATTTCCCACGCTCTCAGCTCTCCGCTAAGTGAAAGCCAAAAATGTCTTAGTGCGTCTTACAAGGCACTCTACTGCCCCCTAGCGCTGTCTGATCCAGTTACAGGGTCTTTTTGCTATTTCTGGAATACAAGAGCTCCTGCCGTAGGACCTTTGCCCTTGCTTCCCCCCCAGCCTAGAAGCCGGATGCCCAGATCTACAGGGCTAGTCTCCTCACTTCTTCCAGGTTTTAACGCAAAAATCACTTTCTCAGGGGCCCTTCTTTGGCCATGCTATCTAAAACTTCCCATACACTTCCCCTACCTACTCGCGTACACACCGCCAGACATTTCGTATCCTGCGGCTCTCTTTTCCGTGAGTACTTATCATCACTGAATATACTATATATATTATCTTGTTATTGTCTGTCTCACCCACTAGAGTGTAAACTCCATGTGGGCAGGGATTTGTTTTGTCTCTCTTTTTGTCACGACCAAATCCCTGGAGGTCAGAACAGTATCTGGCATTTAGGCTCTCTCTAAATATGTGTCTAATAGAGAATGTATGATGGCATTGTTTGCCATAGCAGGGAGTGCATGACAGCCTGATCCAACATGGGGGAAAGAAAAGTAAAGTGGGCAGATGCTCACTATAAAATTGTTTACGGCAGTTAGAAACAAAGGACTAACTGTGCAGACAACATGAGTAGATCATAAAGTCACAGTGCCGAGTGCAAAAATGACAGAACAGATGTGCATTTTACAAGGCTACATACACATCCAAGATGCATATCGAACACATTAGCGGGGGTGGGAGTAGGGAATAGGGATAAAAGAAAAGAAATTGAGACACCCCCCCCAATAGTTTTGTACTCATCCAGGTGGATAGAGGACGATGAATTGAGATTAACACTGTACCTGAGGTCCACCTGAGGGGTTGCATTGTGAGAGTAACTTTTTAATTAGAGGAAAACATATCGTTCCCACCTGATGGAGAACCGACGGCCTTCGGATTCCGGTGGGGAGAGACAGAAAAGAGGGAGGGAGAAAGGAGAGCACGCTTGTTGACTTGAGAACGGGCTGGATGGTGGGAACTGACATGAAGAGAAACCTGGAAAGACAGGTCTGGTGGGGGACCCGGCTCCTCGGTCCTGAGGGCCGTTCTTGGAAAGCCGGACGGTCGCCCAGCACTGGCTGGGCCCCCGCACAGGTTGGCAGACTCCCCGGAGGAGGCGCGCCCACCGCGGCCCCAGCCGCAGACGCCGGCAGCTGAGCTGCTTCTGACCGGGAACCTGGTCCTCAGGGCTCCGGAGCGGAACCGAGGGCTCCATACGCTGAGCGGCCAGAGTGCTTTCCCTTTCTGGGGCCGGAAAAGGACATCGCAGAGGAGGCGGCGGAGGGCTGCAGGGGGGCCTGCTGCTCGGTGAGGGAGGGCCACCGGCTGACCTGCCTCCTGCCCGGATCTTCCCAAAATCGGCTGCAGGACTGCAGAGCGGCAGGCAAAAGGTATGCGTGTTTCCGCCCGGTTTCGAACCGGGGACCTTTCGCGTGTGAGGCGAACGTGATAACCACTACACTACGGAAACTGGTGGCAGCTGGTGCCTGCAAAGTCGCCTTGCCGCTGGGCAGCTGCGAGCCCCGGGCAGGACCGATGGCGCCCCCGCCGGAAGCTCCGGCCCGGGAGCCCCGTGGCCGCCGCCGGGAGCCGCCTGCGGCTGCCGGGCTCCTCAAACGCAGGTCCCGCGGTTTCCCGACCCCGCAAGTCCCGCGGGAGCGCCGGCGCCCTGCACCCACGGGCGGGAAGAGACAGGTGGCGGCGTGGCCGGGGTAGGGAAAAGCAGCTTCTCTCCGAAACAAGCATACGCGTTCCGTTCGCCCAGCACTAGATGGAGAAGCCCTTGTAAGGAAACACGCCGTTTTCTCTTTCCTGTGCCTTTCCTCCTGTGAGTCCTTTACTGCTCCACGGACGCTTCACCTCTGCCCACCAGGTGCACGGGAGGTTTCCCCACCCCAGCCAGTCCCCGCCTGGGACCCCGGCTGGGGTCCTCCCCTGCAGCTGTGGTCCGACCTGTGCACTCAGGGGCGGTGTCGGATCCCACAGGTTAAGGGCTCAGTCCCACATGACACCCCCTCGCCCCTACAGGCACCTGTCATAAGTGCAGGTTGTCACCTGTGCTTCCGACCAACCAACCAGCTGTAGATCAGAAGTTCCCACCACATCCTCCTCCAGCTTGATAATGTGCGAGAATGACTCGCTGAACGAGGGAAAACAGGTTACCTACCAGATGAATAGCCAGACCGAGGAGATGCATAGCACAGGGTAGGTGGGCAGGGGAGTAAGGTTTGCACCTGTTCCCCAGCCTGGAAGTGCTGCAGACCCCTGCCTCAGGGATTTCTTTTTGTGGAGGCGTCTTCAAGGAGGCACGAGCCACTATTAACTCGATCTCCAGCCTCTCTCCAGAGGAGGGGGAGGTGCCACTGAAATTTCCAAGTTTGTGATCATAATGGTTTTTCTGGTGACCAGACCCCATCCTGCAGCTATCCAGGAGCCCACCAGGAGTCACCTCATTAGAACATAACACACGCCTACCCAGGAAATTCCAAGGGATTTAGGAGCTCTGTGACAGGAACCAGGTCTTAGCATCTTTCTGTCTTAGGAAATTACGAAGGTTTTAGGAGCTCTGGCCGGGGGCCTGGGATGAAGACCAAAGTATACATTTCTTGTTATATCACAATGTCACATTACCGATGCAGGGTCTCTCAGACACTTGGCATATGTGGGCTGGGCGCCATCGTTTTATAAGTCCTAATACTGTTAAGCCAGACAGACACTAGCATGTTCTCTATTCGTTGGGGGAAGGCAGGAGTTGCGGTCCTCAGCGGAATCCAAAACTAAGACTTAGAAAGTTGGAGAAGCAGTGAAGGCAAACTGAGGCATTGAGAGCAGCAGGATAGCAGCCTCAGGAAAGGCTGTCCAGGGATGGGATTGCACCACTGAACATCAGTTAAACGCTGAAGGTGGCAGCCAGCAGCACCCCATAGGCTCGCTAGTGTGGTTCCCCAGGTAAGTCTTGTCCAGGTGCTCGCCGCACAGAGGTAAGGTTGTGCTTTGAGCTCAGTCCTGCTGGGCCCAGCACCAGAATTCGCCACTGCCCAGGACCCAGCTCTGTGACCCTGAGCCTGGTAGCAGGACAGACGGGGTGATTCCAGAAGCGAGACATGGAAATCATCACAACTTCGGGAGCCCAGAACTTCGTTTCATCAATCCCAACGCCCTGCTCCAGCCACAGGCCACTGCTGCTTTCATCCAGAGTTGAGACCTGAGTCAGGCATTGAAGTGGACCCTGCACTGGGTGAAGGGACCCTTCGCTTGGACTGAGGGAGGGGGCAGCCGGAGTGGGGCGGGGAAACTCCCAGCCCCGGGCGCCTTAGCCTGATGACAACAGCCTCTCAGCAACCTCTTCTGTAAGCCAGCTTCATTACCTCTCACTGAAATACATTTTAAAGGTAAGGATGCTGATCACTTACTCAAAGGTGTAAATTAAGAATGGCAGTGAGCTCCTAGTCCTTCTAGCTGTAATCCTCAAGAGAGACAAAGGGCAGAGTCAAACACCCAGTTGCTAGGCTGACAGCACCTGAGGGGCAAGGAGGCTGTGAAGATTGAAGATGTCCTTCCAGTAATTCCGAAATGCTCTCCACCCCCCACCCCCAGGGAATCGCTGATATGTTATTAAACTGTCACTGGGAAACATGCACAATATTTCAGATATCTGCTAAATCTAGAAAGATTATGTCAATAGAAGCACAGTATTAGTAATTATGAAACGTTCTCTCACTGTGAAATCCTAAAAATAGTTCAAATTAGAGTTCTAGGCAGCCCAGTAATTTTACCTGTTTGGCCTTTCCGCTGGAGGCTGCCAGCAGGTGTCTAAAGTGCCTCAAAGGGCAGTGCAGAGCCACGCAAATACACGCGCTGGGCGTGCAAACAGGAATGTCACACTTAATCCCTTCGGACTTCTTGTAAAGCAGCAATGTATTTCTATATGGTAACTAACTGCTTGATTTTACTTGTAAGCTAGGAAATGAGGAGTTAAGCAAAAGTGATGTGGTAACGAATGAGTTAAATGGCCGGTGAATTAAATCCTAATCTCCTATGACAGATGGGAATACATTTCCACTATCCTAATGAGGAAGGAGGTGGGGCTTTTCATCAAAGTCGGTTATCTCCTCGTTCTAGTTTGGGTCCAACTAGCTACAAGGCTTTGATTGCTCTTGTGCCCTAGATCCCAGGAGACCACCGGTGTCCAGTCCCCTGCCCCAGCAAGAGACCAGTATAGGAGTGGCACAAGGTGGAAATGCCAGAAACACTGGCAGCTTTCCACCCCTCCCCCACCCAAGTCCACCAGCGCCCCGCAGGGCTGTGGTAGGTGGTCAGAGACAGCCCCTCTTCCACCGGGGATGCAGAGGTTGCTGGGAGGTGTGAGGCTGCCTTGCCCCTCATGGGAATGGGCAAGCAGAGGTGAGGCTGGGCCTTTCAGAAGCAACGGGTCAGTGACATCCAGCCGCAGGCTCTGGAGAGAGGCCTACCCTGCTCAGCTCCTGCTGGAGGAAAGGGCAGTAGGCGATTGCAAGGAACCGACTGTCGTCCTCTATCTTCCAGGCAAAGCAAAAGAGCAATCAGCTGGGTCTCGCGCCCAGCCGGACGCCTGCACGGGAGGTTAGCCTGGGCGTTCCCAAGGTCTTTGGGGGCTTGACTGAGCCCCAGAACAGTGAAGAAGGATAACAAAACCAAAACTCCAGCTCTGGCTGGTATGTTTGAGAAAGAAGCGGTAACTCATGATAATACAAACGTAGACCCGGAAACTCAACTTACCACCTGGTACTAGGAGCAGCTACAGGAATTGTGGGGCCCCGCGGAAGATGAGAATGTGAGCCCCTTGTTCAGAAAGCAGCAGGAAAAGTGCTGCTAGAGGTCATGAAATATAATGCTTCCCACCGCCCCCCCTCCTTCTTCTGTGGCCTCCCTCCCAACTTGTCGTGGTGTTTTTCATTTGCTATTTAATGTCATTCTATGTAAAGAAAAATTAAAATAATTAGGGTGAATTTTGCCGGTTATCATTAGCTTGTGTGAGGCCCATTTCTCATCCTCTGCTTTAGCTTGAGCTAACTGGAGTCAAGCTTCTCTCCTCCCCACAGGCCCTTGGACTTAGGCTTGTCCCCAAGATTGAGCAAGTGCCAATGTGCAGAACATGTCCCATTTACTAGCTTATCCTGCCAGTCCGTTGACCAAAGGGAAACACATTTCCTGGGAAACTGCTCTCATCACGCTCTCTGTTCAGTCTCCCTCGCTGCCTCAACTTCCCCTTGAAAGCTTCTGCCAAGCTCTGCTTACCCCTCCCTGTGAAAGAAACACCTTTTGCTGTTTGATTTTGAGATATTTGCAGATTTCTGAGATTGTCTTCTTAATAAGTCTCTCCTTATCTAAGTCCGGATTTGTTTTTAGTTGACAGTGCAAACGTAAAAGCACCGAACTCAGAGGCAGAATCCCTGAAGTCACACAATCCGAATTTCCTAGCTCTTCCGGGCGCATGAGTTTTCGTCCTTCCCAGAATAGTGGGAATGTTGCACAGAATTAACTCAACTATTCTTAGTTTACTTCTAAATACACACGTTCTACCATTTTCTACCTTCGGCTTGCTGGTAAGTAAGGGAGGCCTGGAAGGAAAAGGAATTCTTGGTTGTGCTGTCTTTGCCTTTCCTTCCGTGTCCTTGTTTCCACAGTAAGCAGTTGGCTGATACCGGATGTCAGGTAAGACAGGATGACAGGATTTCTTGGTCGTTGGTTTTTCTTAGAACACCACTGTCTTCTTTTTCCGTCTGAAGCAAATTCTGCTTGGAATGGAAAGTGTGGCCTCTGGGCTGGAAGGTCAGTTTATGCGGTCACAGAGGCAAGGTGCTTACTTTACACTCACCTGAAGTCTCTGAACTCCCACTGCGTAGTGGGTCCGTCCATCGAACGTGGCAAATGTTATATAAAACGTGACCAGGGAAGGTGAACAGGAATACTGCTGGCATCCGGCATCCTCTGCACATATGCAGGCTCCATTGTGCCATTGGACTCCAGTTACAAATCACACCTCCAGAAATTATTTAAACTTTCAAGGACATTTTTCAGACATACTCCCAAATTTTTAATGTATGGTTAAACCAATCCTAAGATCTTTTTTCAGGAGGTGCTGCCCACCCATGCTCAGCACCTCTCCCTGGTGGTCTAGTGGTTAGGATTCGGCGCTTTCACCGCCGCGGCCCGGGTTCGATTCCTGGTCAGGGAAGTCTGTTTTCTTTCTGATCGCCGCCGTCGTTCTACTGTTGCTCCGAGCGATTCCGCCTTCACCAAGGCTCGTTTCGGCGCATCCCACGTGTTATCCGGTCCTGAGGTATATCAGTATTGAGGGAACAAGGTACCTGTGAAGAATGAGAAATTCCTCTATGCGGATTCAAACTCACCTCCGCCTCCCTCAACTGGGAATTACGGGTTTGTTTTTTCCCTATGAGAAAATTTCTACGTGAAACAAGTGAGTTACGTCAAATGACTCATATCTATTAAGGTTTGATAGGCATAGGCACTGTTTCAATTTCAATAATGTATGTAACGTATTTCCCCCATTCTTTGAAACCCTAAGTTACATCCCAGAGGTGTAGACAGCTCAGGTAATTTTACCAGATGGTCTGCCGTTTGGTCTTTTGTAAAACAAGAATGTATTTCTAGATGGTAATTAATTCACTTTACCCGTAAGACAGGAACAATCATAAATAGATGAGGACTGATCCTATTAAAATAGCAAATTATAGGACACCAGTCTTTGGCTCCCCAGTAACTTCGTCCTGAGGTTCTCAAAACTGATTTTAGGATCGGCTGGGGAAAGCTTGAGGGGCTTGCAGACTGCGCGAGCCACCGTCTTAGTCTGAAGATCCCTGAGCTTGGCCCTGGCGGGCAAGAGTCAGGAAGGAGCCAGGCGGGCACTTGCCAGCCTGGGAGACTGAGCACGACCCGCCTTGACTATAGCCAGGCTGCTGCGGTTGCATCAAAAGCAGAATGTTGGTGGTGGTCAAAAGGGGAAAGAAAACAAAGAGGAAAAAAAACCCAAAACAAGACTTACTTCCCTGACCGGGAATCGAACCCGGGCCGCGGCGGTGAAAGCGCCGAATCCTAACCACTAGACCACCAGGGAGGGGTGCAGGGGATATTGGGGTAGTGTCTCCTGGAGTAAGGTCTTAAGAATGATGCAGGCACCTGTTAGAGACCTTTAGAAATGTCTGGAGAACGTTGTGAAGTGGGTACGTGGCGCTGGATGCAGGGACTGTCACTTGGGTCAGGGGGTAGAAGGACACTTCAGTGGCAGAAACGTTGCAACAAAGATTGTCACGAGTCAAGCCAAGGAAGAAGACAATTTCTCCTACATTTTTGTCACCGACTCCTTCTGACCACAAGCGTTTCTCATATTTCTTTTTTGCCCCCTTCATTACTAAAATTTCTGTACCTCTCCCATGGTTGATGGAGGAAGATATGTCTCTCTTTTGCTCCCTCACCTCCCACAAAAGGATCTTATTCCTCATCTCCTCCCACTCTGGGCCTCCCGGTGCAGCAGAGGGAGGAATATTCAGGGCCAAGGGGACAGGCCCACCTGGAGCTGCACCCCTCTTCTAGGCCCTGCTCTGTCATCTGGGACCTGGAATGCCATGCCCAAATGCTTGAAGTTTGGTGGGGCTCTCCGCACATCAGTGTTGCGGAGCTGCATTAGGCCTCCAGTGTGTGCAGGTGGTCAAGGGAAGGCTGTTTGCAGGGGTTTGAACAGCTCCTGGTAGTGGCAGGCGAGGTGCCCCCTCTCGGTGCAGGAAGGAGCTAGAATTGAGAGGAGAGGGTCCTCCCTGAGCCACCGTGCTCAGGCACAGAGCTATGAGGAGTCCCACAATTCTAAATGCAAATCTGGCCTCATAGGTCCTTAAGAAAGTCTTTTTGTCAAGGTAGGTGGAAAGATCTTATTGCATTTTACTGTTCATTAGCTTAACTGATAAATTTAAAATATTTAGACATATGGTGTGTGGCCCTCCACTTGTGCTGTTCCCCACAGCTGCAAATATTAGGCACAGCTACTTCTCTAGGCTTCTGGGCCCACTCCTGTATAGAGCTGTCAGCTCCTCACCCCACCACTTGGACCTAAGGTCATGCTCCCCCAAACTGAGTCATCTGTCTCCATTCCCCCGCCCACGGACCTTTCCCCAGGCCCCACCCCTGGTGGATCACAGCACCCTTAGAAATAAACTCGGAACCTTTGCTACCCACCATATCCGTTAACGTACAGTCCTTTCTGTTTGGACCTCTGTGGCTCTCCCTCCAGGAAGGACACTGCCCAGTTCTTTGGGGAGTGTTTTCACCTCCGCAGCTCGAGCAGCTCCCATGTGGTTTGAAGGCAGTGGGCTAATGGGTATGCATTTTCTCCTTCAAATCGCATTCAGTAGCATGTTTCCAATTAAAAAAAAAAATTATAAAGCTGTTTCTGTTTCCTGTCATTTGAGGAGCCCTCAGATTTTCTGCTAGAAGTGAATGAGCAGAGGGGGAAGAAGGGACCTGCATGGAAGGCGCGTTAAGAGTTCTCCAGAGAAACGGAACCCCTAGGAGATCTGCATCTGTAGCTGTCTCTAAGGGTCACGTGATTAGGGAGTCCCAAGACCGGCAGAGTGCGCTGGCAGGCCGGAGACCCAGGACAGGTGGTAGTGAAGTCCCAGTTGCAGTCTGAAGGCCTGAGAACCCCGGGAGCTGCTGGTGCAGTTCCAGTCCGAAGACCAAGGCTTGAGACCCACGAAAAGCGGATGTTCCAGTCCAAGCCCGAAAGCAGGAAAAACCCGGTGTCCCAGTTCACAGGCAGTCAAGCACAAGGAGTTCTCTCTTACTGGAGGCAGGAGGTACTTTTATTCTATTCAGGCCTCCGTCTGATTGGCTGAGGCTCACCCACATTAGGGAAGGCACTGTGCTTTATTCAGTCTACTGATTTAAATGTTAATCCCATCCAAAAACATCCTCGCAGAAGCACCCCACGTAATGTTTGACCAAATATCTGGGCACCCCACGGCCCAGTCAAGGTGACACATAAAATTAACCGTCCCAGAAGGGGATACCTTACTCTAAGCACACAGAGGAGAAAGCTGCCTTGGTCAGGCTTCAGTTTACCATCACTGCTTTTTCAGAGCTTCTGCTCTCTCTGGGTACGGGGCAAAGATGCTTTCATCCGGTCATATAACAGGGATGGATTAAGAAAAAGTCCCTTCTGGCAGAGAAGCAGCAGGGCTGGGGAGGAGTAAGTTAGCAACACACCTCTCCTGGGGGACTTGAACCACCAATATACTGACTTATGATCAAACCTGCTGACCACCGGACTTCAGGGACCATGCTGAGTTGTTTTTTTTTAAATGTAATGCATACGACAGAAGTTTAACTATTTTTAAAGTGAACAGTTCAGTGGCATTTAGTACCTTCTTAAAGTTGTGAGACGACCTTCACTATCGAGTTCCAAACCTTGTTCATCATCCCAAAATAAAACCCCACATCCATCCTCAGTGAGCAATTATTCCTCAATACACACTCCTCCCAGCTCCTGGAAGCCATCAGTTTGCTTTCTGTTCCTATGGACTCACCTCTTCTAGCTATTTCACATGCATGGACTCACACAATATGCGATTTGTCTCTGGCTTCTTTCACTTGGCTTATTGTTGGAGTTCACGCAAGCTGGGCATTCCTTTTTATGGCTAAAGAATATATACACCACATGCTGTTCATGTGTTCATCCACTGATGGACATTCGGGTTGTTTCCACCTTTTGGCTCTGAATGTTCATGTGCAAGGATTCGTTTTGAGTATCTGGATTTAATTTTTGGGGTACGTACCTAGTAGTGAAATCGCTAGGTCATTTACATCCTCACCAGCAATGTTTGGTGGTTCTAATTTCTCCTTCCTGCCAACACCCTTTATTTTCTATTGTTGTTGTTTTTAAAATGATAGCAATCCTAGCGGGTATGAACTTAACGATACACATGTACTAGAATGACTAAAATTAAAAAGACTCACGATACCGAACAAAAAAGAGGGCTTCCTGTATGACTCCATTTACGTAAAATTCTAGAAAATGCCAACTAATCTACAGTGACCGTAAGCGGATCAGTATTTGCTTGAGGTGCACGGGTCAGTGGGGGCATGACTTAGTGAGGGACAGAAGGGAGGCGTTACCCAGGGCAAATGGAAACTTCTGGGGGTGATGGATACATTCATTATTTTGATTATACTGATGGTTTCACTAGTGCGTCCATATGCCAAAATATCATATTGTCTGTTTTAAATATGGGCAGGTTGTTGTATGTTAAATAATAAACTGTTAAGAAACAAGGTGAAACAATTTCATATATCCC
The DNA here is from genome assembly GCF_024610735.1 of Ursus americanus. Lineage (NCBI taxonomy): Eukaryota > Metazoa > Chordata > Mammalia > Carnivora > Ursidae > Ursus > Ursus americanus. The sequence continues at coordinate 46,063,323 of NC_142128.1, forward strand.
TTTTGGAGGTCACTGAAGTCTCTTCATTTTAACCTGTGCTATAAATTGAAAACGTAGAGGATTGATTACACCATTCTCTTTTAAGGAGACTCTCGGAGTCCTTAAATTTCTCACATCTGTGACAAAGTCCTAAGTCATTAGCAATGCAGATCCCCAGGTGACAACAGATGACCATTACCTGCTATACAGCAGACATTGGGTTGTTAGATTCTCTTTCCAGAACATTCACAATATCTTGCCTGCCTTCTACCCCAACAGAGCCCTTTCGCCATTTCAGATGGTGCCAGCTAAAACATGTGGCTAGGTCTGGAGCACTGGCTGGCAGCCAGGAGCCTGACGGGCCTCAAGAAGGCTGGCAGTGATGGCCTGGGATAAAATGAGGAGTATTTTATCAGAAACCAGACGAAGACGCACCCTGGTTTTGTAGTGTCAGAAAGTACCTCAGCACTGTTTCCTGTAGTAATGTGAAGAATGGAAAATGTACCTGGTGAATCCAGGGATTAGCTAAGTAATTTTCCATAGAGAGCACTGAGGAGCAGTTTGGATTCTTTTAGCTGCTATTGGGGACCAGAATATGCCACCCCAAAATATGGCACTTTGGCATAAAGATTATTTTTTTTAAGGATTATTCAGCTGGAGACAAACGAGCATCAACAGATACAGAAAGATGGTTTTCCCGGAGTTCCCTTAGCTGACTAAAAGCAGAAACTTCTGAAAATTGAGGACTCCCATAAATCCCCTCTCCTGGGGAGTTTCTTTTCTTTTCTTTCCTTTCTTTCTTTTTCTTTTCTTTCTTTCTTTTTTTCTTTTTTGAGATTTTATTTATTTATTTGACACAGAGAGAGCAGAAGAGCACAAGCAGAGGGAGCAGCAGAGGCAGAGGGAGAAGCTGACTCCCTGCTGAGCAAGGAGCCTGATGCAGGACTTGATCCCAGGACCCTGAGATCATGACCTGAGCCAAAGGCAGACTCTTAATCCACTGAGCCCCCCAGGTGCCCCGTGAGGAGGTTTTATAGCCATGAAGAAGACATAAAGGGGCACCTGGCTGGCCCAGTTGGTAGGCCACATGGCTTGATCTTGGGGTTGTGGTTCGAGCCCCATGTTATGGGTAGAGATTGCTTAAATAAGCTTAAGAAAATCTTAAGAAGAAGAAGGAGGAGGAGGAGGAGGAGGAGGAGGAGGAGGAGGAGGGGGAGGGAGAGGAGGGGAAGAAGACGAAGACGACGACATAAAGTCAGTTCCAAGAGGGACCTGTACAAGCAAAACTTACTCTTTTAGGCCGCTCATATATTTACCATCCCACAGTTTGCTACCCTTGAAAAGGAAATCCCTTTCCTTTGTCTTGTCATTTCTGTACATATTTATTTTTCTTTCGTTAAGATGCTATATAAGCCCAGGTTCCAACCACCCCTTTGAGTTACTCATCAGGACGTTTCTCCTGTGTGATGTAAGCTGCATGCATTGATAAACTGTTTTTCTCTTGGTAACCTGTCCTTGGTAACCAGTCTTGATCTTACAGGGCCCCAGCCAGAGAACCAAGAGGGTATAAGCAAAAATAATTTTTCCTCCCCTGGACTGCCTATAACAAAACACTAAAAAAAAGAGAGATGAGCTAAAGGACTAACTACTCAGTTTTCAGCTGGAATTTGGAGGAAATGTGAAGGCTTGGGACAGTTTCCATCCAGCAAATGCTTCAGAAAGAAAGAGCAGGCCAAAGAGATCAAACCCAGGCACTGTCAGGAAAACATGGTTCCAGGGGCAAGAGGAAGCTAAAGCTGTGTCGATGGAACTCTTTGTTAAGAACTCAAGAAGATTGAAGTGGTGCCTCGCGGGCTCTTTCAGACAGAAAGGAGGCATTCTTTTTGTTTTATTTAATTTCATTTTTTCTTTAAAATCCATTAATTACCATATAGTGTATTATTAATTTCAGAGGTAGAGTTTAGTGATTCATCAGTTGCATAAAACACCCAGTGCTCATTACATCCTGTGCCCTCCTTAATGCCCATCACCCGGTTATCCCTTCCTGTCACCCACCTCCCCTCCTGCAACCCTCATTTTCTTTCCTATAGTTAAGTGTCTGTTATGGTTTGTCTCCCTCTCTGCTTTTGTCTTATTTTATTTTTCCCTCCCTTCCCCTATGTTCATCTGTTTTGTTTCTTAAATTCCACGTATGAGTGAAATCCTATGATATTTGTCTTTCTCTGACTTATTTCACTTAACATAATACCCTCTAGTTCCATCCATGCCATTGCAAATGGTAAGATTTCATTTTCTCGATGGCTGAGTAATATTCCATTGTGTGTGTGTGTGTGTGTGTGTACCATCTTCTTTATTCATTCATATGTCAGTGGAGATCTGGGCTCAGAAAGGAGGCATTCTATCAATCTTAAGGGCATGCTTCAGAGACCTTTCCTGCTAAGGAGTCTTCTAAGGATCTTAAGAACATTGACCCACAGCAACCTTACCAGGGACCTGATGTAGAAAAGGGTTGATCTCTAAGATATCTGTGAGTGCGGCTTCTACCTAATAAGTGGAGTATATATTGATATAAGAAACTCTTCAAGTTTTTAAAGGAATTATCTCAGCTTGGACTGAAAGGGACAGAGACAGTACAAAATTAAAAGAAGCCTTTGGACCTCGAAACTCCTACAGTCGGGAAGCAGGCTGAGAAAATGATCAGCTGCAAACACTGACTGTTCTTACAAAAAGTAAGGCCAATTCGGGAGGTAGAAGTGAGAGCCACAGATAATCATTCCCAGTGAGTAGTAATGGGGCTTCAGCAGGGAACTGGCAACATGTACCTGACTGGATGTCAGACCAGTGACTGCCATGTGCCTTCAACTTCCCCCTTTTGAATGGGAGTATCAATAGCAGTCGAGCCACGCCTGTCCCAACATTGTATGTTAGAGATGTGCGGGCCAGGTAAGTTATTCTTTTACTCAAAGCCTTTTGACCAGTTTTAGTATACGTGCCGCCAAAGCGAGCACAAAAGTCTTTTGACCAGGAAGAAACTGCCCAAGGTCATCCGCTGAGCATCTGACTCTTGATTTGGGCTCAGGTCATGATCTCAGGGTCGTGAGATCGAGTTCTGAGTTGTTGGGCTCCACGCTGGACATGGAGCCTGCTTAAGATTAAAAAGGAAAAGAAGAAACTTCCCAAGGAGCCTCATGTACACCAGGAGCAATTCAGAAATGAGGTAAGTAGCTTATGAAGAGATGGAGAACATGGAGTTCTGGGGGCAAAGGAAAGATGTTTATGGCTCAAAGGATAGCAATCTCTGGGTGCGCTGCGAACTGCCAAGCTTTAACCTAACCGCAGAGAGTCTAACTGATTACACTACAAGGATCAGGCAGAGTTCGTGGGCTGGCAGTTCCTATTGAATAATTTGTGGCCAAACGCCAGGGTGTACCCCGGGTTAACTGCCAGCCCCAGGTCCAGCACTTTGGGGAGCTCAACTCTATGCAGCCAAAGACCCTGCTCTGCTCTCCTGAGTCTGAAAACCTGGCAGCACAACAGATTCGGATGATTCCAAAAGCCAATCTCCTTCGGCCACTATGGGACAAGTGCATAGCATAGCCCTGTAGCCTCCATAGCTTTGTAAATGGCAGACAAAAGAATTAGGGACCGTGGTGCGCCACATTTGTACTGGAAATTTCCCCAGAGAGCACAGTTGGATCACCCTTTCATGTTGTGAGGAATTACAGAAAGTAGTTTAGGAACTGAAGAACTATGGCAACTATATCCGTTTTCTCGCTCATCATTGTATTTGTAGCTCCTTGCAGAGTGCCTGGCACGTAACAGCTTCAATATATGTTTGATGAATGAATGCACGTGTGCATAAATAAGTAGATGGGTAACAGGTACGCATTCAGAGATTAGGGACAAACCAGGATTTTGTTTTTCTAAAAGACTTGAGGAAAAAGTTTGATTTAGCCAACAGAGTTTCCTCTCTGTGGTCTTCCTGTCCTGACTCCTGAGCTAAGAAGGACATCTGAGAGGATGAAAAGTCCAGCTCACTAGAGTTCCCGGCATGGGAACAGAGGCCGGAGTTTTGGCAACATGTACCTCATTCTATACCAGGACTTTTCCAGCTGACCTGGGTCCGTTTCCCAGGGAAACAGGGGGCTAACAGGAAAGGAAGGCAGGGAAGTTAAAACAGGAAGAACTTGATGACTGATGGATTTGCTGGGTGAGGGAAAGAGACTTCGGGGAAGTCACCTTGCTGTCTGGCTTGTTGCCCAAAAGGTGATGGTACCGCCATTCACTAAGAGAGGGAACACTGGAGAAGACTCCTGCTTAGGGACTGGGGAGAAGTTGGATTCAGGTCAGGAGAGGATAACCAGAGGGCAAGGGGTCATGAAACGCAGGCAGGTGGATGAATGAATAGTTATAGGACTTGGCGAAGTACTGGAGACACATATTTGAAAGTTGACAAGATCACCAAAAGGGAGTGTGATATGAAAGGACAAGAGTTGGAGCCACAGGCAAAGCCCTTAAAAGATTATTTCTAGGACCTTCAATGCAGTCCTATGTGTAAGAGCAGTGTCCAACTGTGAGTAGCAGGAGAAATTAGAGCACATTAATGCATAAAAAGCTTTACACTTTAACCCCTTTTAAACTTGGCCAGAAATCATTGAGTTTCTCCAGGTGCTTAGCATCTGCTGCAAGAATTAACTAAATGGGAAAGAGCCTTAACTGATTTTTGTGTTACCAGGGCTCTACCGGCTGTGGAATTCTGCCGGAAAGCTGCTCTGAAAGTTTCGCTTCTAGGGGGAAAAGTACCGGTGTCTCTAGTTTGGCCATGGATAGCTCCTCATCTTCTAGGATGTGGGACTTGGGAAACGTCTCTTACTAAACAAGTAATTCATAGAATTTTGGATTAGAAGTAGAACTTTGATGTTTAAGAGGGAGGACTGAGGAAAAAGGAAGACCACCCTTTTAGACGTCCCTGGGTGGGATCGAACCACCAACCTTTCGGTTAACAGCCGAACGCGCTAACCAATTGCGCCACAGAGACCGCCTCTGTAGAGGCTTATTTGCAGGTCGTATTTACAGATCATTAGTCAAATACTAGCAGTATTCTGCAGGGATCATTTCTTCGCCTTGAGATTGCAAGTAAGTCTCAGTTGTGTAACTCTAAAAGCCAGAACATGAAACCATCCCTGTTGTGGAACACTAAGACCCTTGCTTCCTTTCTTCCCAATTTCTTAGCACCACCAAGAAGCGACCCTTTCTTTCTCCCCAAGTTGAGACCTGCACGCAAGTAAGACCAAATTCACCACTGGAGGAAGGTGAGAATGGAGGGAGGGAGGGAATGGAGCAGAGGTGGGTGAGTGCAGGGGAAACAGCTTCCTGCTGAGTTGAACTGGCATCCCTGCTTGGGAAATCAGGCTGATGTTCTTTTTTCACCAAATTTCTATAAAAACAACTTACATTAACCCTTTATGAATTTTAAACCCATATGTTGAGCGTTTATTTAAAAAACGTAACTTAAAAAGTGGTAATGATATCCAAAGTTCAACCTGAATGTGATTCTCCAGCAGTACTAAATATTCCGTGGAGACGCAAAACAGCATCTGGAGACCTGAAATACAGCGTAGGCTGAACACTTCCCCCAGTACTACTCCCTTCACTCATATAGTGATTCAAAAATATTGCCAAGGGGCCCTGGCTCTCCATAGAGAATTACTAATTTATAATAACTAAGACTGTAATTTTTTACACTGAAATGTGAAACTAATCTGCAAGTTACTTTAAATCAGGAAAATAAGTTTTAGTAATGAATGTAATTTTACCAGCTCTATGAAATTCTACGAACATAAATTTTAAGGGTTTTGTACAGCCTGAGCATTTTTACCAAACCCTCTGACAGTTCCACCGGTAGATACCGCCATTCAGAAATTCCTGGCTAGAGAAACCCAGATCGTCCATTATATGTGCTTAGGCTCAGAAAAACACCAATAGTGGTACGCTTAATGTGGTTAGTCTTCTGAATGTAAACAATTTAGTTCATGCCGCTTGTAAAACGTGATCAAAGACATCTTCATAAAATAGAAAATACTAGCATGTCATTTCTATGCCAGACAATAAAGCAGATATGACTGGAAGACACTGATTCCTCCCGGATACATCTTGGGTTCATTCAAAAGGTTTTTATAAAAATTCACAGGCCAAGTTAGCTAGACTTACAGGAACCATGGCAGAGGAATAGGTCAACAGGGCCAACCCGCTTTTTTAATCCCCTTTATATCTTTTTTACCATCGTAAAATAAAGAAGCCCATTACTTTCAGAGTACACAAAGGTAGTGAAATGAAAGTTCACTTTCCCACATGACTAGAAGGTAAATGCCTAGCAGGATAGAGAGATGGGAAGTCATCTCCCAGGATCACCAAAACGACCAGGACTATTTGATTCCTGCCAGAATGGCCACAAAAATATCAAGTGATGGGAAAAGACTGAAAAAAAAAGAGGAGGCTTCCAAAAAGGAGGAGGGTTCCAAAAGGAGGTTTTCAAAGAAAGGAGAGAAAAAGAAAAAAGGGGATCTGGATATAAGAAGGATATATTAAATACTTGCAAAAATATACAGATCTCACTGGCGTGCAGATTTCACAAAAAGAGAGGACTATCCCTGTTACCATAACGAGCATCCCTACAAGAGGACAGGCACAGGGGTGGAGAGAGGGATGGAGTAGACCCTGGCTAGGTGTACGCTAAGGCTGAATGGGAACATCTTTAAGGTGACGTCTAAGTCGTGGACCTGCGGGGTGGGGGTGGGGGCTGCAGGGGAAGGAGGCGGCTCCAGGGAGCACGCTTGCCACTTTGCCAAGGGATTCAGGGGAGTGGTGGTGAGGCGATGTGAGGGACGTGTTGGCTAGAAGTCCACCCTGTGTGTCTCCCGTGCGCCTCCAGCCGCTCCCACCCGCTCGGCCGTTGGGTTTTCCCCACCGGCCTCCCGAATCTCCCCGCTGTCTCACCTGCTCTGCCTGGTGGTCCGGCGACCTGGACATGCCCAAATTCGCTTTCCCAACCCCACCTCCGGGGCGCAACGGGCCGGCTCTCTACTCGCATCCCCGCCCAAGGCCAGCACCCACGTGGACCGCAATCGCCGGGCAGGGGGGACGCGGCCAGCCCAGAGGGTAGCCGGGGGCCGGTGGCCGGTGGCTGGGAAGCTGGCCCGGGACGTGGCTGGCAGGGGGGAGAGGCAAGGGACCAGGGGCTCCAGCAGGGTACCCGACTCGAAGAGGTAGATTGCTCACGCTCCCCAGACCTCTTCCCCCACTCCCCCTGCCCCTCTTCCCAGCACCGACACCACGAACTAGCACCTCAGGAAGGAGCAAGGGGTGTCCTGTCAGGGGTGGCGAGGTTTCTACTGGAGGCAGCAGTGAGGCGCAGAGTCCAAGACCCTGGGCTGGTCGGACGTGCGGGCGTCTGCTGGTGGCCACAAGTGGGGACAGAGGGTGTCGCAGCCTCTCGGATTTGGGGCGGAGGAAGACGGGGACAGAGGCCAGCGTCCAGGGAAGGCGCCGAAGCCCTATAGTTGGGCGGCCAGCTGGCGAGACCAAAAGGCTTGGGCTGGCGGAGGCGCGAGGGCAAGGCTTGAGCTAGACGAGGCGACAGGCTTTGCGTGGGTGCCGAGGCGGCGAAGCAAGGGAGAAGTCAGCGAGCTTCGGCAAAAGAGGGGCGGATGCGCTGGGCAGGTTGGTACGTAGGCCTAGAGGAAGAAGAAAGGCTTCCCTGACCGGGAATCGAACCCGGGCCACGGCGGTGAGAGCGCCGAATCCTAACCACTAGACCACCGGGGAGCGGCCCTGGCCCGCACCCCCTGGACCCAGCGCCTCCATACCACCCACGCGCTTCTGCTTTGCCTCCAAGGCCCCCGCCTTGCCACGGCCAGCCGCCCGCCGGCCCTGCCAATCCACCTACCCTGCTGGCAGCACCCTCAAAACGCTGCACGCCTCCTTCCCTCACACACGCGCTCAGCTTCGCCCACGCTCCATGCTCCGGGCTCCCATCGGGCTCGTGCACGAGGGCCCTGGAGCCACGCAAAAGGTTGGCCAGCTGCGTTGGCCGGGAATCGAACCCGGGTCAACTGCTTGGAAGGCAGCTATGCTCACCACTATACCACCAACGCTGCACAGCCCGGGCCGCCCCCAGACGCCGGCCCAGGGTTCGCAGCAGCGCCTTCACGCCTTCTCCCCACCGCCTCGGCCGCCTGGCGCAGCCCTGCCCCGACGTCCTGCCGACCGCCGCTAGGCGCCGCCACACGCGCCAGCAGCGGCCGCCCGGCGCCCCACCCGCGCCGGCCCGGCGCAGCTGTGCGGCTCCGCAGGCCCCACCGCCCGCCGCCCGCCGCCCGCCTCTGGGGGGCGCTCTGGCCGCCCTGCGGCTCCCGGGCCCTCGCCCCCCGACACACGCTGCCCCTCCCAGACCCGCTGGCCTGGGCCCTTCTCCACCCGCTGGTCCGCGAGCCCACATCCCGCACCGACGGAGGACCCCACACGGCCGCCACCCACCCGTCCCCCGTGCGGCACCCCCTTCCCCCGCTTCCCCGCCACGGGGCAGCGTCGCGTCCCCAAGGAGCGCCTTGAGCACAGCCACTCGTCAGGCGCCGTGGCCACGACAGGAGGCCCTGGCTGGGCTGTGGCGATCCCGCACGCGCGCGCGCCGGAAGGGGGGGGGGTGGCGAGGAAGGGAAAGGGGTGGCGGTGGTCGACGGCGGGCAGGCCGGACACCCGTCGTCGCCCTGCGCCTCTTGTCGGACGCTGGAGGGAGGAGAAGAAGGGCCCTGGGGGCAAACGTTTGGAGAGAGCGGCGACGCCGGCGACCAAAAAGGGCGTCTTGCCTCCCCGTCGGGGAATCGAACCCCGGTCTCCCGCGTGACAGGCGGGGATACTCACCACTATACTAACGAGGACGGCGGCGGCCACCCAGGCGCCCGACCCCTCTCCGCCTGCCTGCCCACGCCTACCCCTGCCCTCGACGCCCTGCCTTACACAGGCGTCCGCCACACGCCACACCCGACGCGACCCCAAACCAACCGCGTCAGCCCCCACAGCAGTCCCCCTGCCCCCCACTCGGAGTGGACCAGGGACCCGGGCCGGGCGGGCGGCGCTGAATACCCCGAGTGCGCCGCTGCCTACCGCCTGCCAAGCGGAGATCCCGCCGGCAGGAGAGACCCGAGAGGGCAAGCACGGCTGCGAGCAGGAGGACGGGGGCTCAGGATGGCCAGAGGCGGATGACGGAGGGGAGGGGAGGGCAGGGGAGAGCAGGGGAGGGCAGGGGAGGGCAGGGGAGGGGGCGGTGGCGGCGCAAGAGGCTGGCCCGACGGCGTCCTCTGGGTGCAGAGCCGGGGATGTGCGAGCGGGGCGGGCGGGCGGCGGCTGCGGCGGGGCGGCCAGTCGGCTGGCCGAGCTCCCGGTCGGCCGGTCCCCGCGCGCGCCCCGTCCCTTGCGCACCCACACAGCCGCCAGCCAGCACCAGCGTTCGCGCCGGGTCCCAGCCAGGCGAGCGGCGACGCGCCCAGGCCCGCCGTCAGGATGGCCGAGCGGTCTAAGGCGCTGCGTTCAGGTCGCAGTCTCCCCTGGAGGCGTGGGTTCGAATCCCACTCCTGACACGCCCCCCTTTTGGCGCGCCCAACGAGGGCACGGGACACCGGCGGGCCTGGACGACGCCCTATAGCAAGCCCCGGCCTGCCTGACGGGCCGCTCCTGCCTGGCACCGGAGCAGAAGGGGCCCAGTATGGAGCCCCGACGCCTCCACCCTCCTGGCCACGGGCTTTGCGCACACACGCCCTCCCCCACCAATTCACGCGCCTTTCCCACCTGATCCCACACCCGCAGGCTTCGGGAACCTCGCGGCACGTCTCTGCTCACCTGCTTTCGGGGGGCTGTCTTTTCCTTCCTCCCTCCCGCTCCCGCTCTCGCTCTCGCTCAGGCTCCCGCTCCGGCTCCGCTGCCGGCGCATGCTCCCGCGCCCGCTCTGGCGCCGGCTCTGGCGTCCGCTCCACTCCCACCGCCCACTGCGGGCCAGGCGCGTGCGCAAAGGCCAAAAGCCCTCCGCATTCGGTTCTCCACCAGACTCGTGCCTGGTGAACAGCGCCTCGCTCTCCGAGCCGTGCTCTTCAGCCACCAGGAGCACACCGTCCCGCACCCCGTCCTTTCCGCCGGCCTCCATTCCATTCCCTCCACAGCCTACGCAGGTGGCTGTGGTGCCCACGAGGATTTTGCACCTTGAAAGCTTACCCTGGCCACATCTGCCTGACTGCACTCCTGCCTACCTCGTTGTGGCGGTGTTGAAGGACTTTAGTGCTGTTTGCAGTGGTGCCCGTGGTGGTGTGGTGGTGGACTTGGTCCTAGTGGTGGTGGTGTGGGGGGGTGATAGTGATGGTGGAGGACCTTAGTGCTGTTGGCGATGATGCCTATGCCGGTGCGCTGGTGGTGGCCTTGGTTCTGTTGGTGCTGGTGGCGGTGATGCCGAAGGACTTTAGTGCTGTTGGCAATGGTGCCCGTGGTGGTGTGCGGTGGTGGACTTGGTCCTGCTGGTGGCTGGTGGCCGCGGCGGCGGGGGGTGGTGTCGAAGGAGGCTGCCGAGCTGATGTTGGTGATGGTCCGGGTGCTGCTTTGCTGGTGGACTTGGTGCCGCTGCTGCTGCTACTGGTGCTGCTGTTGGGCGGGGGAGCTCGTGGTGGTGGTGGTGGTGGTGGTGGTGGTGCTGCCGCTGCTGCTGCTGATGCTGGTGGAGGGGGAGCTTGGTGCTGGTGGTGCTGCTGCTAGTGCTGGTGCTGGCGGTGGTCTTAGCGATGGAGGAGCGGCGGGATTTGAAGGATACTGTGGCCAAGCAGGGCATAGAGAGAACAGAGAGCGTGTGTCGGGACGATGGTGTTGTGCCATGAATGTGGTCTTCCTGGTGCACCCTAGTGAGTTTGTGAGGGCCCCTGCCGGAGAATGGGATGTATCAGTGGTAGGGGTGGCAACTTGGTTGTTCCTGGTTGTCAGAGACAGGAGGATTTTGGGAGTGTGGGGAGAGTGAGGCAGGGAGGGAGGAGCGGTGGCGAAAGGAGTGGAGGTGGGGCGAGGTGGGGCGTGCCCACACCCCGAGGCGCGATCGGGGTACAGGTGTGTGGTGGTGCGCGGAAGTATTTCTGGAAGCGAAGTGGGCGAGTCAAGCCGGGTGGTCGGGGTCCCGAAGAGAAAAGGGGCAAAGAGAGCGTGTGGGCGGGCCAGGGGCCTTGGCCCAATGCAGGGTGGAGTTTGGTCGCCTGGACAAGAGAGCCCAAGAAGAAGGGAATGGGCGTCAGAGTGGGGCAGGGCAGGGGCGGTCCCCCCCGGTGGGAGCAGGGTTGGTGTAGGCCAGGTGCCTGGAGCTTTGGAGAGAGGAAGCCGGGCCGTGCCAGCGTTGGGGCTGCAGGGCCAAAAGGGGACAGAGCACTGCATGGGCCGGGAATCGAACCCGGGCCTCCCGCGTGGCAGGCGAGAATTCTACCACTGAACCACCCATGCACCGATGGCAGTGGTCAACAGACGGCTTCCCCAGCGGCGCTCCCCAGCGGCGGCCAGACGCGGGTCGGGGCCAGTCGCGAGCATCTGCTTCGTGGGAGCAGGAGGCGGACGGGCGGCCTGAAAAAGAGGCTCCAGGCACGTCCAGAGCCCTAGGGAGCGGCGCAGACGGGCAGAGCGAGGCACCGGCGCGTGCAGGCTGACTAGGCTCATCCTGTGCTTTCTCCCTGGTGGGAGGGGGGGCGCCAGACACTGCCCCGCTGGGGGTCGGTTGCCAGGGAAGCCAGGAGGTGGACCAAGCCCGGCCTGCGCCCGAATCGCACACAGCACGGGGGATGTGTGGCGGGCGCAGCTGAGCACTGACGTTCCCTTCAGCAGCTCGTGTCAGCACCGACCCAAAGTCCCTTTGGCTGATGGCTTTCTCGTCCACTCAGTGTGTGCAAGGGCCAGGGGGGGAGCGGAGGGTCTGGGGAACGGAGCTGCGGTTGTGTGCGCACGTGGGGTGCCGTGGGGTGGTGTGTGTGTGTGTGTGTGTGTGTGTGTCCCCCGCGCGTGCGCGCGCGTGCCGTGTGGAGAAGTCGGAGGCCCGGCAGCGCGACCGGCGCCTCTGAGTACCGCTCAGGCCGGGAGACCAAAGCAAGGTGTCTGAGCTCTGGCCCGCAGCTCTCCCTAGGGGCCCAGCTCGGGTGCGGTGGTTGTGAGGCAGGAGCGCGATCTTGGCTCGCAGGAGCGCGTGGGCAGAGTGGCCAGCTGGCCGATGGCGCGGCGAGGGAGCGCTCTGGGCTCCTGGGGTCCCGGCCGGGCCGCGGCTTCCGGCGCGGAGATGTGCTGTGGCGCCCAGGTGGGTGGCTTGGGTATCCAGGGCTTCCCTCCGCCCAGCGCTCATGGGAACCACCTTTGCGGGCTGGACTCCAGGGCCAGGCCCAGTGAAGGGAGGGCCCTGGCGTTAGCCGGCGAGCAGGTGGCTGGGCTGCCTGTGTCCCGGGAGGCAGGCAGGCAGGCAGGCAGGCGTGGCCAGGGCAAGGCGTCAAGGTGGAAAATCCTCGTGGGCACCACGGGCCACCTGCGTAGGATGTGGAGGGAATGGAATGGGGGCCGGCGGAAAGGACAGGGTGCGGGACGGTGTGCTCCTGGTGGCTGAAGAGCACGGCTCGGAGAGCGAGGCGCTGTTCACCAGGCACGAGTCTGGTGGAGAACCGAATGCGGAGGGCTTTTGGCCTTTGCGCACGCGCCTGGCCCGCAGGGGGCGGTGGGAGTGGAGCGGACGCCAGAGCCGGGGCCAGAGCGGGCGCGGGAGCATGCGCCGGCAGCGGAGCCGGAGCGGGAGCCTGAGCGAGAGCGGGAGCGAGAGCGGGAGCGGGAGGGAGGAAGGAAAAGACAGCCCCCCGAAAGCAGGTGAGCAGAGACGTGCCGCGAGGTTCCCGAAGCCTGCGGGTGTGGGATCAGGTGGGAAAGGCGCGTGAATTGGTGGGGGAGGGCGTGTGTGCGCAAAGCCCGTGGCCAGGAGGGTGGAGGCGTCGGGGCTCCATACTGGGCCCCTTCTGCTCCGGTGCCAGGCAGGAGCGGCCCGTCAGGCAGGCCGGGGCTTGCTATAGGGCGTCGTCCAGGCCCGCCGGTGTCCCGTGCCCTCGTTGGGCGCGCCAAAAGGGGGGCGTGTCAGGAGTGGGATTCGAACCCACGCCTCCAGGGGAGACTGCGACCTGAACGCAGCGCCTTAGACCGCTCGGCCATCCTGACGGCGGGCCTGGGCGCGTCGCCGCTCGCCTGGCTGGGACCCGGCGCGAACGCTGGTGCTGGCTGGCGGCTGTGTGGGTGCGCAAGGGACGGGGCGCGCGCGGGGACCGGCCGACCGGGAGCTCGGCCAGCCGACTGGCCGCCCCGCCGCAGCCGCCGCCCGCCCGCCCCGCTCGCACATCCCCGGCTCTGCACCCAGAGGGCGCCGTCGGGCCAGCCTCTTGCGCCGCCACCGCCCCCTCCCCTGCCCTCCCCTGCTCTCCCCTGCCCTCCCCTCCCCTCCGTCGTCCGCCTCTGGCCATCCTGAGCCCCCGTCCTCCTGCTCGCAGCCGTGCTTGCCCTCTCGGGTCTCTCCTGCCGGCGGGATCTCCGCTTGGCAGGCGGTAGGCAGCGGCGCACTCGGGGTATTCAGCGCCGCCCGCCCGGCCCGGGTCCCTGGTCCACTCCGAGTGGGGGGCAGGGGGACTGCTGTGGGGGCTGACGCGGTTGGTTTGGGGTCGCGTCGGGTGTGGCGTGTGGCGGACGCCTGTGTAAGGCAGGGCGTCGAGGGCAGGGGTAGGCGTGGGCAGGCAGGCGGAGAGGGGTCGGGCGCCCGGGTGGCCGCCGCCGTCCTCGTTAGTATAGTGGTGAGTATCCCCGCCTGTCACGCGGGAGACCGGGGTTCGATTCCCCGACGGGGAGGCAAGACGCCCTTTTTGGTCGCCGGCGTCGCCGCTCTCTCCAAACGTTTGCCCCCAGGGCCCTTCTTCTCCTCCCTCCAGCGTCCGACAAGAGGCGCAGGGCGACGACGGGTGTCCCGCCTGCCCGCCGTCGACCACCGCCACCCCTTTCCCTTCCTCGCCACCCCCCCCCTCCGGCGCGCGCGCGTGCGGGATCGCCACAGCCCAGCCAGGGCCTCCTGTCGTGGCCACGGCGCCTGACGAGTGGCTGTGCTCAAGGCGCTCCTTGGGGACGCGACGCTGCCCCGTGGCGGGGAAGCGGGGGAAGGGGGTGCCGCACGGGGGACGGGTGGGTGGCGGCCGTGTGGGGTCCTCCGTCGGTGCGGGATGTGGGCTCGCGGACCAGCGGGTGGAGAAGGGCCCAGCCCAGCGGGTCTGGGAGGGGCAGCGTGTGTCGGGGGGCGAGGGCCCGGGAGCCGCAGGGCGGCCAGAGCGCCCCCCAGAGGCGGGCGGCGGGCGGCGGGCGGTGGGGCCTGCGGAGCCGCACAGCTGCGCCGGGCCGGCGCGGGTGGGGCGCCGGGCGGCCGCTGCTGGCGCGTGTGGCGGCGCCGAGCTGCGGTCGGGCAGGACGTCGGGGCAGGGCTGCGCCAGGCGGCCGAGGCGGTGGAGAGAAGGCGTGAAGGCGCTGCTGCGAACCCTGGGCCGGCGTCTGGGGGCGGCCCGGGCTGTGCAGCGTTGGTGGTATAGTGGTGAGCATAGCTGCCTTCCAAGCAGTTGACCCGGGTTCGATTCCCGGCCAACGCAGCTGGCCAACCTTTTGCGTGGCTCCAGGGCCCTCGTGCCCGGGCCCGATGGGAGCCGGGAGCCCGGAGCCCGGAGCCCGGAGCATGGAGCGTGGCCGAAGCTGAGCGCGTGTGTGAGGGAAGGAGGCGTGCAGCGTTTTGAGGGTGCTGCCAGCAGGGTAGGTGGATTGGCAGGGCCGGCGGGCGGCTGGCCGTGGCAAGGCGGGGGCCTTGGAGGCAAAGCAGAAGCGCGTGGGTGGTATGGAGGCGCTGGGTCCAGGGGGTGCGGGCCAGGCGTGGAGCCCGCCGCTCCCTGGTGGTCTAGTGGTTAGGATTCGGCGCTCTCACCGCCGCGGCCCGGGTTCGATTCCCGGTCAGGGAAGCCTTTCTTCTTCCTCTCGGCCTACCTACCAACCTGCCCAGCGCATCCGCGCCCCTTTTAGCCAGCTTCTCCCTTGCCACGCCGCCTCGGCGCCCACGCAAGGCCAGCCGCCCCGTCTAGCCCAAGCCTTGCCCTGTCGCCTCGGCCAGCCCAAGCCTTTTGGCCTCGCCAGCCGGCCGCCCAACTGCAGGGCTTGGGCGCCTCCCCTGGACGCTGGCCGGGCTCCCCCTCTTCCTCCGCCCCAAACCCGAGAGGCCGCGATACCCTCTATCCCCACTCATGGCCACCAGCAGACGCCCGCACGTCCAGCCAGCCCAGGGGCTTGGCCTCTGTGGCTGCAGTGCTGTCTTCAGGAGAAACCTCGCCACCCCTGACAGGACACCCCTTGCTCCTTCCTGAGGTGCTAGTTCGTGGTGTCGGTGCTGGGAAGAGGGGCAGGGGGAGTGGGGGAGGAGGTCTGGGGAGCGTGAGCAATCTACCTCTTCGAGCCGGGTACCCTGCTGGAGCCCCTGGTCCCTTGCCTCTCCCCCCGGCCAGCCACGGCCCGGCCCAGCTTCCCAGCACCGACACCACGAACCTCTGGGCTGGCCGCGTCTCCCGTGCCCGGCGATTGCGGTCCACGTGGGTGCTGGCCTTGGGCGGAGATGGGAGCAGAGAGCCGGCCCGTGGCGCCCCGGAGGTGGGGTTGGGAAAGCGAATCTGGGCACGTCCAGGTCGCCGGACCACCAGGCAGAGCAGGTGAGACAGCGGGGAGATTCGGGAGGCCGGTGGGGAAAACCCAACGGCCGAGCGGGTGGGAGGGGCTGGAGGCGCACGGGAGACACACAGGGTGGACTTCTAGCCAACACGTCCCTCACATCGCCTCACCACCACTCCCCTGAATCCTATGGCAAAGTGGCAAGCGTGCTCCCTGGAGCACCCTCCTCCCCCTCCAGCCCTACCCTCATCCCGCAGACCCACGACCTGGACGGCACCTTAAAGATGTTCTCATTGCCCATTCAGCCTTAGCGTACACCCAGCCAGGGTCTACTCCATCCCTCTCTGCACCCCTGTGCGCGTCGTCTCCTACGGGTGCTCCTCTAGGGAAATCGCAGACCAGGGTCTCCTTCCCGCCAACACGTTCACGCCCCTGTCCGCCAAGCGTTTGCTCTCTGTTCAGAGATTGTCTCCTTCAGAGCCCAAGCGGACAGCCCGTGCCCCGCCCAAACCTGCCGCCGCAGCCCACTCGCTGGATTGGGACAAGGTCGTACCAGCCAGGAAAGGAACCCCTGTGGGCGTCCGGGTGTTTACCATCACCACAGGGAGTTCCTTCAGCACCCTTGCCTCTGTGTGCATGCGTACGTGAGTGAGTGTGTGTGCGTGGGGGGGGGGGAGGCAGCCGCGGTGGGGGAAGCGCAGGATGAAGGTGTTTGCTCCCGTGGGTGGCCTCCCACGGGGGTTAGGGCAGAGGGCGACAAGGATCCCAGAAGGACGGGAGGGCCGGGAGCAGCCCGGATGTGTGGGTGGAGTGCCGGGCGGGGAAGTGTGGGGCTTGCGGACCCGGCCGAGAGCGTGGCTGGCCACTCAGGCAGGGTCTCTGCGGAGGCTTGGGGCGTCTTACCCGGCACGCGTGCACGTGTGCGGGAGGGTGAGCTCAGATCTGAGGTAGGGGAGGAGACGGAGTAGGAGTGTGCCTGAGGAGCCTGTGGGAGGTCCGACTGCTGGCCTTGAGTGTGAGAGATGGGTGTGGGGTACACGGGGTGGGTGGCGGGTGGCAGGGGTCTAGCCTGGAGGCTGGCAGGAGCAGCACGCGGCAAGTGGTGGGGAGTGGGTCCCGGCGTAAAAAAGCTGGAGTCCCCCGTGGTGGGAGAGGACCATGGCGGTGGTGCGGGGGGAGACTGCTGTGCTGTGCTATGCTGTGTTGTACTGCAGGGCGCTCGGGCCAACGGGTGGGGTGCAGGGGGACGTGGGTGGGAAGCCGGTAGGCAGGCAAGCACGGGAAACACAGAGAGATGGGGGACCGGGTCTAGGAGCCGTCCCAGCGGGGTGAGGAATTCCACAGCCCCGGAGACTTCAGTCACCTATCATTGGGACAGTCAGTCAGGTCTCAGGGGTCGTCCTGGGGTTGAGATTCAGAGAGGCCAACAGGACAAATGCCACCCAGGATCATTGACCAGTGAGGACCTGGAAAGGAGGGGGCGAGGAGGCAGGCGACAGGTGTGGGGATGTTGGGCCAGAGGGGCGGCCGGGGCGGGGGGGAGGTACTGGCTGAGCTGGTACTTGTGTTGTTGCTGGTGGATGACTTGGTGCCGCCGCTGCTGGCGATGGTGGTGGTGGCCTTTGGTGCCGTTGGTGACGGTGCCAGGGCTGCCGGGGTGATGGTGGACACGGTCTTGGTGGTGGCGGTGGTGGTGGTGACGAAGGACTTCAGTCCTGTTGGCGATGGTGCCCGTGCCGGTGTGGTGATAGTGGAGCTCGTGGAGGTGGCGGTGGCGATGGCGGTGGTGGTGATCGTAGAGGACTTGGGTGCTGTTGGTGATGATGTCCATGCTGGTGCGCTGGTGGTGGACTTGGTGCTGCTGCTGGACTTGGTCATGGTGGTGGTGGTGGTGAAGGACGTCAGTGCTGTGGGCCATGGTGCCTGTGCCAGTGTGGTGATGGTAGACTTGGTCTTGCTGCTGCTGCTGCTGCTGCTGCTGCTGCTGCTGCTGCTGCTGCTATGGTACGAGGGGTTGGGGGTAGACTACGTGGTGTGGGGGTGGTACTGATGGTGGAGGACTTGGGTGCCGTCGGCGATGATGTCCATGCGCGTGAGCTGGTGGTGGACCTGGTCCTTCTGGTGATGGTGGTGGGGGCGGTGATGATGGTGAAGGACTTCAGTCCTGTTGGTTTTGGTGCCCGTGCCGGTGTGGTGATGGTGGACTTGGTGGTGGTGGTGGTGGTGTTGAGGACTTTAGTGCTGTTGGCAGTGGTGCCCGTGGTGGTGTGGTGGTGGACTTGGTCCTAGTGGTGGTGGTGTGGGGGGGTGATAGTGATGGTGGAGGACCTTAGTGCTGTTGGCGATGATGCCTATGCCGGTGCGCTGGTGGTGGCCTTGGTTCTGTTGGTGCTGGTGGCGGTGATGCCGAAGGACTTTAGTGCTGTTGGCAATGGTGCCCGTGGTGGTGTGCGGTGGTGGACTTGGTCCTGCTGGTGGCTGGTGGCCGCGGCGGCGGGGGTGGTGTCGAAGGAGGCTGCCGAGCTGATGTTGGTGATGGTCCGGGTGCTGCTTTGCTGGTGGACTTGGTGCCGCTGCTGCTGCTACTGGTGCTGCTGTTGGGCGGGGGGGCTCGTGGTGGTGGTGGTGGTGCTGTCGCTGCTGCTGCTGCTGCTGGTGGAGGGGGAGCTTGGTGCTGGTGGTGCTGCTGCTAGTGCTGGTGCTGGCGGTGGTCTTAGCGATGGAGGAGCGGCGGGATTTGAAGGATACTGTGGCCAAGCAGGGCATAGAGAGAACAGAGAGCGTGTGTCGGGACGATGGTGTTGTGCCATGAATGTGGTCTTCCTGGTGCACCCTAGTGAGTTTGTGAGGGCCCCTGCCGGAGAATGGGATGTATCAGTGGTAGGGGTGGCAACTTGGTTGTTCCTGGTTGTCAGAGACAGGAGGATTTTGGGAGTGTGGGGAGAGTGAGGCAGGGAGGGAGGAGCGGTGGCGAAAGGAGTGGAGGTGGGGCGAGGTGGGGCGTGCCCACACCCCGAGGCGCGATCGGGGTACAGGTGTGTGGTGGTGCGCGGAAGTATTTCTGGAAGCGAAGTGGGCGAGTCAAGCCGGGTGGTCGGGGTCCCGAAGAGAAAAGGGGCAAAGAGAGCGTGTGGGCGGGCCAGGGGCCTTGGCCCAATGCAGGGTGGAGTTTGGTCGCCTGGACAAGAGAGCCCAAGAAGAAGGGAATGGGCGTCAGAGTGGGGCAGGGCAGGGGCGGTCCCCCCCGGTGGGAGCAGGGTTGGTGTAGGCCAGGTGCCTGGAGCTTTGGAGAGAGGAAGCCGGGCCGTGCCAGCGTTGGGGCTGCAGGGCCAAAAGGGGACAGAGCACTGCATGGGCCGGGAATCGAACCCGGGCCTCCCGCGTGGCAGGCGAGAATTCTACCACTGAACCACCCATGCACCGATGGCAGTGGTCAACAGACGGCTTCCCCAGCGGCGCTCCCCAGCGGCGGCCAGACGCGGGTCGGGGCCAGTCGCGAGCATCTGCTTCGTGGGAGCAGGAGGCGGACGGGCGGCCTGAAAAAGAGGCTCCAGGCACGTCCAGAGCCCTAGGGAGCGGCGCAGACGGGCAGAGCGAGGCACCGGCGCGTGCAGGCTGACTAGGCTCATCCTGTGCTTTCTCCCTGGTGGGAGGGGGGGCGCCAGACACTGCCCCGCTGGGGGTCGGTTGCCAGGGAAGCCAGGAGGTGGACCAAGCCCGGCCTGCGCCCGAATCGCACACAGCACGGGGGATGTGTGGCGGGCGCAGCTGAGCACTGACGTTCCCTTCAGCAGCTCGTGTCAGCACCGACCCAAAGTCCCTTTGGCTGATGGCTTTCTCGTCCACTCAGTGTGTGCAAGGGCCAGGGGGGGAGCGGAGGGTCTGGGGAACGGAGCTGCGGTTGTGTGCGCACGTGGGGTGCCGTGGGGTGGTGTGTGTGTGTGTGTGTGTGTGTGTGTCCCCCGCGCGTGCGCGCGCGTGCCGTGTGGAGAAGTCGGAGGCCCGGTAGCGCGGCCGGCGCCTCTGAGTACCGCTCAGGCCGGGAGACCAAAGCAAGGTGTCTGAGCTCTGGCCCGCAGCTCTCCCTAGGGGCCCAGCTCGGGTGCGGTGGTTGTGAGGCAGGAGCGCGATCTTGGCTCGCAGGAGCGCGTGGGCAGAGTGGCCAGCTGGCCGATGGCGCGGCGAGGGAGCGCTCTGGGCTCCTGGGGTCCCGGCCGGGCCGCGGCTTCCGGCGCGGAGATGTGCTGTGGCGCCCAGGTGGGTGGCTTGGGTATCCAGGGCTTCCCTCCGCCCAGCGCTCATGGGAACCACCTTTGCGGGCTGGACTCCAGGGCCAGGCCCAGTGAAGGGAGGGCCCTGGCGTTAGCCGGCGAGCAGGTGGCTGGGCTGCCTGTGTCCCGGGAGGCAGGCAGGCAGGCAGGCAGGCGTGGCCAGGGCAAGGCGTCAAGGTGGAAAATCCTCGTGGGCACCACGGGCCACCTGCGTAGGATGTGGAGGGAATGGAATGGGGGCCGGCGGAAAGGACAGGGTGCGGGACGGTGTGCTCCTGGTGGCTGAAGAGCACGGCTCGGAGAGCGAGGCGCTGTTCACCAGGCACGAGTCTGGTGGAGAACCGAATGCGGAGGGCTTTTGGCCTTTGCGCACGCGCCTGGCCCGCAGGGGGCGGTGGGAGTGGAGCGGACGCCAGAGCCGGGGCCAGAGCGGGCGCGGGAGCATGCGCCGGCAGCGGAGCCGGAGCGGGAGCCTGAGCGAGAGCGAGAGCGGGAGCGAGAGCGGGAGCGAGAGCGGGAGCGGGAGGGAGGAAGGAAAAGACAGCCCCCCGAAAGCAGGTGAGCAGAGACGTGCCGCGAGGTTCCCGAAGCCTGCGGGTGTGGGATCAGGTGGGAAAGGCGCGTGAATTGGTGGGGGAGGGCGTGTGTGCGCAAAGCCCGTGGCCAGGAGGGTGGAGGCGTCGGGGCTCCATACTGGGCCCCTTCTGCTCCGGTGCCAGGCAGGAGCGGCCCGTCAGGCAGGCCGGGGCTTGCTATAGGGCGTCGTCCAGGCCCGCCGGTGTCCCGTGCCCTCGTTGGGCGCGCCAAAAGGGGGGCGTGTCAGGAGTGGGATTCGAACCCACGCCTCCAGGGGAGACTGCGACCTGAACGCAGCGCCTTAGACCGCTCGGCCATCCTGACGGCGGGCTTGGGCGCGTCGCCGCTCCCCTGGCTGGGACCCGGCGCGAACGCTGGTGCTGGCTGGCGGCTGTGTGGGTGCGCAAGGGACGGGGCGCGCGCGGGGACCGGCCGACCGGGAGCTCGGCCAGCCGACTGGCCGCCCCGCCGCAGCCGCCGCCCGCCCGCCCCGCTCGCACATCCCCGGCTCTGCACCCAGAGGGCGCCGTCGGGCCAGCCTCTTGCGCCGCCACCGCCCCCTCCCCTGCCCTCCCCTGCTCTCCCCTGCCCTCCCCTCCCCTCCGTCGTCCGCCTCTGGCCATCCTGAGCCCCCGTCCTCCTGCTCGCAGCCGTGCTTGCCCTCTCGGGTCTCTCCTGCCGGCGGGATCTCCGCTTGGCAGGCGGTAGGCAGCGGCGCACTCAGGGTATTCAGCGCCGCCCGCCCGGCCCGGGTCCCTGGTCCACTCCGAGTGGGGGGCAGGGGGACTGCTGTGGGGGCTGACGCGGTTGGTTTGGGGTCGCGTCGGGTGTGGCGTGTGGCGGACGCCTGTGTAAGGCAGGGCGTCGAGGGCAGGGGTAGGCGTGGGCAGGCAGGCGGAGAGGGGTCGGGCGCCCGGGTGGCCGCCGCCGTCCTCGTTAGTATAGTGGTGAGTATCCCCGCCTGTCACGCGGGAGACCGGGGTTCGATTCCCCGACGGGGAGGCAAGACGCCCTTTTTGGTCGCCGGCGTCGCCGCTCTCTCCAAACGTTTGCCCCCAGGGCCTTTCTTCTCCTCCCTCCAGCGTCCGACAAGAGGCGCAGGGCGACGACGGGTGTCCCGCCTGCCCGCCGTCGACCACCGCCACCCCTTTCCCTTCCTCGCCACCCCCCCCCCTCCGGCGCGCACGCGTGCGGGATCGCCACAGCCCAGCCAGGGCCTCCTGTCGTGGCCACGGCGCCTGACGAGTGGCTGTGCTCAAGGCGCTCCTTGGGGACGCGACGCTGCCCCGTGGCGGGGAAGCGGGGGAAGGGGGTGCCGCACGGGGGACGGGTGGGTGGCGGCCGTGTGGGGTCCTCCGTCGGTGCGGGATGTGGGCTCGCGGACCAGCGGGTGGAGAAGGGCCCAGGCCAGCGGGTCTGGGAGGGGCAGCGTGTGTCGGGGGGCGAGGGCCCGGGAGCCGCAGGGCGGCCAGAGCGCCCCCCAGAGGCGGGCGGCGGGCGGCGGGCGGTGGGGCCTGCGGAGCCGCACAGCTGCGCCGGGCCGGCGCGGGTGGGGCGCCGGGCGGCCGCTGCTGGCGCGTGTGGCGGCGCCGAGCTGCGGTCGGGCAGGACGTCGGGGCAGGGCTGCGCCAGGCGGCCGAGGCGGTGGAGAGAAGGCGTGAAGGCGCTGCTGCGAACCCTGGGCCGGCGTCTGGGGGCGGCCCGGGCTGTGCAGCGTTGGTGTTATAGTGGTGAGCATAGCTGCCTTCCAAGCAGTTGACCCGGGTTCGATTCCCGGCCAACGCAGCTGGCCAACCTTTTGCGTGGCTCCAGGGCCCTCGTGCCCGGGCCCGATGGGAGCCGGGAGCCCGGAGCCCGGAGCATGGAGCGTGGCCGAAGCTGAGCGCGTGTGTGAGGGAAGGAGGCGTGCAGCGTTTTGAGGGTGCTGCCAGCAGGGTAGGTGGATTGGCAGGGCCGGCGGGCGGCTGGCCGTGGCAAGGCGGGGGCCTTGGAGGCAAAGCAGAAGCGCGTGGGTGGTATGGAGGCGCTGGGTCCAGGGGGTGCGGGCCAGGCGTGGAGCCCGCCGCTCCCTGGTGGTCTAGTGGTTAGGATTCGGCGCTCTCACCGCCGCGGCCCGGGTTCGATTCCCGGTCAGGGAAGCCTTTCTTCTTCCTCTCGGCCTACCTACCAACCTGCCCAGCGCATCCGCGCCCCTTTTAGCCAGCTTCTCCCTTGCCACGCCGCCTCGGCGCCCACGCAAGGCCAGCCGCCCCGTCTAGCCCAAGCCTTGCCCTGTCGCCTCGGCCAGCCCAAGCCTTTTGGCCTCGCCAGCCGGCCGCCCAACTGCAGGGCTTGGGCGCCTCCCCTGGACGCTGGCCGGGCTCCCCCTCTTCCTCCGCCCCAAACCCGAGAGGCCGCGATACCCTCTATCCCCACTCATGGCCACCAGCAGACGCCCGCACGTCCAGCCAGCCCAGGGGCTTGGCCTCTGTGGCTGCAGTGCTGTCTTCAGGAGAAACCTCGCCACCCCTGACAGGACACCCCTTGCTCCTTCCTGAGGTGCTAGTTCGTGGTGTCGGTGCTGGGAAGAGGGGCAGGGGGAGTGGGGGAGGAGGTCTGGGGAGCGTGAGCAATCTACCTCTTCGAGCCGGGTACCCTGCTGGAGCCCCTGGTCCCTTGCCTCTCCCCCCGGCCAGCCACGGCCCGGCCCAGCTTCCCAGCACCGACACCACGAACCTCTGGGCTGGCCGCGTCTCCCGTGCCCGGCGATTGCGGTCCACGTGGGTGCTGGCCTTGGGCGGAGATGGGAGCAGAGAGCCGGCCCGTGGCGCCCCGGAGGTGGGGTTGGGAAAGCGAATCTGGGCACGTCCAGGTCGCCGGACCACCAGGCAGAGCAGGTGAGACAGCGGGGAGATTCGGGAGGCCGGTGGGGAAAACCCAACGGCCGAGCGGGTGGGAGGGGCTGGAGGCGCACGGGAGACACACAGGGTGGACTTCTAGCCAACACGTCCCTCACATCGCCTCACCACCACTCCCCTGAATCCTATGGCAAAGTGGCAAGCGTGCTCCCTGGAGCACCCTCCTCCCCCTCCAGCCCTACCCTCATCCCGCAGACCCACGACCTGGACGGCACCTTAAAGATGTTCTCATTGCCCATTCAGCCTTAGCGTACACCTAGCCAGGGTCTACTCCATCCCTCTCTGCACCCCTGTGCGCGTCGTCTCCTACGGGTGCTCCTCTAGGGAAATCGCAGACCAGGGTCTCCTTCCCGCCAACACGTTCACGCCCCTGTCCGCCAAGCGTTTGCTCTCTGTTCAGAGATTGTCTCCTTCAGAGCCCAAGCGGACAGCCCGTGCCCCGCCCAAACCTGCCGCCGCAGCCCACTCGCTGGATTGGGACAAGGTCGTACCAGCCAGGAAAGGAACCCCTGTGGGCGTCCGGGTGTTTACCATCACCACAGGGAGTTCCTTCAGCACCCTTGCCTCTGTGTGCATGCGTACGTGAGTGAGTGTGTGTGCGTGGGGGGGGGGAGGCAGCCGCGGTGGGGGAAGCGCAGGATGAAGGTGTTTGCTCCCGTGGGTGGCCTCCCACGGGGGTTAGGGCAGAGGGCGACAAGGATCCCAGAAGGACGGGAGGGCCGGGAGCAGCCCGGATGTGTGGGTGGAGTGCCGGGCGGGGAAGTGTGGGGCTTGCGGACCCGGCCGAGAGCGTGGCTGGCCACTCAGGCAGGGTCTCTGCGGAGGCTTGGGGCGTCTTACCCGGCACGCGTGCACGTGTGCGGGAGGGTGAGCTCAGATCTGAGGTAGGGGAGGAGACGGAGTAGGAGTGTGCCTGAGGAGCCTGTGGGAGGTCCGACTGCTGGCCTTGAGTGTGAGAGATGGGTGTGGGGTACACGGGGTGGGTGGCGGGTGGCAGGGGTCTAGCCTGGAGGCTGGCAGGAGCAGCACGCGGCAAGTGGTGGGGAGTGGGTCCCGGCGTAAAAAAGCTGGAGTCCCCCGTGGTGGGAGAGGACCATGGCGGTGGTGCGGGGGGAGACTGCTGTGCTGTGCTATGCTGTGTTGTACTGCAGGGCGCTCGGGCCAACGGGTGGGGTGCAGGGGGACGTGGGTGGGAAGCCGGTAGGCAGGCAAGCACGGGAAACACAGAGAGATGGGGGACCGGGTCTAGGAGCCGTCCCAGCGGGGTGAGGAATTCCACAGCCCCGGAGACTTCAGTCACCTATCATTGGGACAGTCAGTCAGGTCTCAGGGGTCGTCCTGGGGTTGAGATTCAGAGAGGCCAACAGGACAAATGCCACCCAGGATCATTGACCAGTGAGGACTTGGAAAGGAGGGGGCGAGGAGGCAGGCGACAGGTGTGGGGATGTTGGGCCAGAGGGGCGGCCGGGGCGGGGGGGAGGTACTGGCTGAGCTGGTACTTGTGTTGTTGCTGGTGGATGACTTGGCGCCGCCGCTGCTGGCGATGGTGGTGGTGGCCTTTGGTGCCGTTGGTGACGGTGCCAGGGCTGCCGGGGTGATGGTGGACACGGTCTTGGTGGTGGCGGTGGTGGTGGTGACGAAGGACTTCAGTCCTGTTGGCGATGGTGCCCGTGCCGGTGTGGTGATAGTGGAGCTCGTGGAGGTGGCGGTGGCGATGGCGGTGGTGGTGATCGTAGAGGACTTGGGTGCTGTTGGTGATGATGTCCATGCTGGTGCGCTGGTGGTGGACTTGGTGCTGCTGCTGGACTTGGTCATGGTGGTGGTGGTGGTGAAGGACGTCAGTGCTGTGGGCCATGGTGCCTGTGCCAGTGTGGTGATGGTAGACTTGGTCTTGCTGCTGCTGCTGCTGCTGCTGCTGCTGCTGCTGCTGCTGCTATGGTACGAGGGGTTGGGGGTAGACTACGTGGTGTGGGGGTGGTACTGATGGTGGAGGACTTGGGTGCCGTCGGCGATGATGTCCATGCGCGTGAGCTGGTGGTGGACCTGGTCCTTCTGGTGATGGTGGTGGGGGCGGTGATGATGGTGAAGGACTTCAGTCCTGTTGGTTTTGGTGCCCGTGCCGGTGTGGTGATGGTGGACTTGGTGGTGGTGGTGGTGGTGTTGAGGACTTTAGTGCTGTTGGCAGTGGTGCCCGTGGTGGTGTGGTGGTGGACTTGGTCCTAGTGGTGGTGGTGTGGGGGGGGTGATAGTGATGGTGGAGGACCTTAGTGCTGTTGGCGATGATGCCTATGCCGGTGCGCTGGTGGTGGCCTTGGTTCTGTTGGTGCTGGTGGCGGTGATGCCGAAGGACTTTAGTGCTGTTGGCAATGGTGCCCGTGGTGGTGTGCGGTGGTGGACTTGGTCCTGCTGGTGGCTGGTGGCCGCGGCGGCGGGGGTGGTGTCGAAGGAGGCTGCCGAGCTGATGTTGGTGATGGTCCGGGTGCTGCTTTGCTGGTGGACTTGGTGCCGCTGCTGCTGCTACTGGTGCTGCTGTTGGGCGGGGGGGCTCGTGGTGGTGGTGGTGGTGCTGTCGCTGCTGCTGCTGCTGCTGGTGGAGGGGGAGCTTGGTGCTGGTGGTGCTGCTGCTAGTGCTGGTGCTGGCGGTGGTCTTAGCGATGGAGGAGCGGCGGGATTTGAAGGATACTGTGGCCAAGCAGGGCATAGAGAGAACAGAGAGCGTGTGTCGGGACGATGGTGTTGTGCCATGAATGTGGTCTTCCTGGTGCACCCTAGTGAGTTTGTGAGGGCCCCTGCCGGAGAATGGGATGTATCAGTGGTAGGGGTGGCAACTTGGTTGTTCCTGGTTGTCAGAGACAGGAGGATTTTGGGAGTGTGGGGAGAGTGAGGCAGGGAGGGAGGAGCGGTGGCGAAAGGAGTGGAGGTGGGGCGAGGTGGGGCGTGCCCACACCCCGAGGCGCGATCGGGGTACAGGTGTGTGGTGGTGCGCGGAAGTATTTCTGGAAGCGAAGTGGGCGAGTCAAGCCGGGTGGTCGGGGTCCCGAAGAGAAAAGGGGCAAAGAGAGCGTGTGGGCGGGCCAGGGGCCTTGGCCCAATGCAGGGTGGAGTTTGGTCGCCTGGACAAGAGAGCCCAAGAAGAAGGGAATGGGCGTCAGAGTGGGGCAGGGCAGGGGCGGTCCCCCCCGGTGGGAGCAGGGTTGGTGTAGGCCAGGTGCCTGGAGCTTTGGAGAGAGGAAGCCGGGCCGTGCCAGCGTTGGGGCTGCAGGGCCAAAAGGGGACAGAGCACTGCATGGGCCGGGAATCGAACCCGGGCCTCCCGCGTGGCAGGCGAGAATTCTACCACTGAACCACCCATGCACCGATGGCAGTGCTCAACAGACGGCTTCCCCAGCGGCGCTCCCCAGCGGCGGCCAGACGCGGGTCGGGGCCAGTCGCGAGCATCTGCTTCGTGGGAGCAGGAGGCGGACGGGCGGCCTGAAAAAGAGGCTCCAGGCACGTCCAGAGCCCTAGGGAGCGGCGCAGACGGGCAGAGCGAGGCACCGGCGCGTGCAGGCTGACTAGGCTCATCCTGTGCTTTCTCCCTGGTGGGAGGGGGGGCACCAGACACTGCCCCGCTGGGGGTCGGTTGCCAGGGAAGCCAGGAGGTGGACCAAGCCCGGCCTGCGCCCGAATCGCACACAGCACGGGGGATATGTGGCGGGCGCAGCTGAGCACTGACGTTCCCTTCAGCAGCTCGTGTCAGCACCGACCCAAAGTCCCTTTGGCTGATGGCTTTCTCGTCCACTCAGTGTGTGCAAGGGCCAGGGGGGGAGCGGAGGGTCTGGGGAACGGAGCTGCGGTTGTGTGCGCACGTGGGGTGCCGTGGGGTGGTGTGTGTGTGTGTGTGTGTGTGTCCCCCGCGCGTGCGCGCGCGTGCCGTGTGGAGAAGTCGGAGGCCCGGTAGCGCGGCCGGCGCCTCTGAGTACCGCTCAGGCCGGGAGACCAAAGCAAGGTGTCTGAGCTCTGGCCCGCAGCTCTCCCTAGGGGCCCAGCTCGGGTGCGGTGGTTGTGAGGCAGGAGCGCGATCTTGGCTCGCAGGAGCGCGTGGGCAGAGTGGCCAGCTGGCCGATGGCGCGGCGAGGGAGCGCTCTGGGCTCCTGGGGTCCCGGCCGGGCCGCGGCTTCCGGCGCGGAGATGTGCTGTGGCGCCCAGGTGGGTGGCTTGGGTATCCAGGGCTTCCCTCCGCCCAGCGCTCATGGGAACCACCTTTGCGGGCTGGACTCCAGGGCCAGGCCCAGTGAAGGGAGGGCCCTGGCGTTAGCCGGCGAGCAGGTGGCTGGGCTGCCTGTGTCCCGGGAGGCAGGCAGGCAGGCAGGCAGGCGTGGCCAGGGCAAGGCGTCAAGGTGGAAAATCCTCGTGGGCACCACGGGCCACCTGCGTAGGATGTGGAGGGAATGGAATGGGGGCCGGCGGAAAGGACAGGGTGCGGGACGGTGTGCTCCTGGTGGCTGAAGAGCACGGCTCGGAGAGCGAGGCGCTGTTCACCAGGCACGAGTCTGGTGGAGAACCGAATGCGGAGGGCTTTTGGCCTTTGCGCACGCGCCTGGCCCGCAGGGGGCGGTGGGAGTGGAGCGGACGCCAGAGCCGGGGCCAGAGCGGGCGCGGGAGCATGCGCCGGCAGCGGAGCCGGAGCGGGAGCCTGAGCGAGAGCGGGAGCGAGAGCGGGAGCGGGAGGGAGGAAGGAAAAGACAGCCCCCCGAAAGCAGGTGAGCAGAGACGTGCCGCGAGGTTCCCGAAGCCTGCGGGTGTGGGATCAGGTGGGAAAGGCGCGTGAATTGGTGGGGGAGGGCGTGTGTGCGCAAAGCCCGTGGCCAGGAGGGTGGAGGCGTCGGGGCTCCATACTGGGCCCCTTCTGCTCCGGTGCCAGGCAGGAGCGGCCCGTCAGGCAGGCCGGGGCTTGCTATAGGGCGTCGTCCAGGCCCGCCGGTGTCCCGTGCCCTCGTTGGGCGCGCCAAAAGGGGGGCGTGTCAGGAGTGGGATTCGAACCCACGCCTCCAGGGGAGACTGCGACCTGAACGCAGCGCCTTAGACCGCTCGGCCATCCTGACGGCGGGCCTGGGCGCGTCGCCGCTCGCCTGGCTGGGACCCGGCGCGAACGCTGGTGCTGGCTGGCGGCTGTGTGGGTGCGCAAGGGACGGGGCGCGCGCGGGGACCGGCCGACCGGGAGCTCGGCCAGCCGACTGGCCGCCCCGCCGCAGCCGCCGCCCGCCCGCCCCGCTCGCACATCCCCGGCTCTGCACCCAGAGGGCGCCGTCGGGCCAGCCTCTTGCGCCGCCACCGCCCCCTCCCCTGCCCTCCCCTGCTCTCCCCTGCCCTCCCCTCCCCTCCGTCGTCCGCCTCTGGCCATCCTGAGCCCCCGTCCTCCTGCTCGCAGCCGTGCTTGCCCTCTCGGGTCTCTCCTGCCGGCGGGATCTCCGCTTGGCAGGCGGTAGGCAGCGGCGCACTCGGGGTATTCAGCGCCGCCCGCCCGGCCCGGGTCCCTGGTCCACTCCGAGTGGGGGGCAGGGGGACTGCTGTGGGGGCTGACGCGGTTGGTTTGGGGTCGCGTCGGGTGTGGCGTGTGGCGGACGCCTGTGTAAGGCAGGGCGTCGAGGGCAGGGGTAGGCGTGGGCAGGCAGGCGGAGAGGGGTCGGGCGCCCGGGTGGCCGCCGCCGTCCTCGTTAGTATAGTGGTGAGTATCCCCGCCTGTCACGCGGGAGACCGGGGTTCGATTCCCCGACGGGGAGGCAAGACGCCCTTTTTGGTCGCCGGCGTCGCCGCTCTCTCCAAACGTTTGCCCCCAGGGCCCTTCTTCTCCTCCCTCCAGCGTCCGACAAGAGGCGCAGGGCGACGACGGGTGTCCCGCCTGCCCGCCGTCGACCACCGCCACCCCTTTCCCTTCCTCGCCACCCCCCCCTCCGGCGCGCGCGCGTGCGGGATCGCCACAGCCCAGCCAGGGCCTCCTGTCGTGGCCACGGCGCCTGACGAGTGGCTGTGCTCAAGGCGCTCCTTGGGGACGCGACGCTGCCCCGTGGCGGGGAAGCGGGGGAAGGGGGTGCCGCACGGGGGACGGGTGGGTGGCGGCCGTGTGGGGTCCTCCGTCGGTGCGGGATGTGGGCTCGCGGACCAGCGGGTGGAGAAGGGCCCAGGCCAGCGGGTCTGGGAGGGGCAGCGTGTGTCGGGGGGCGAGGGCCCGGGAGCCGCAGGGCGGCCAGAGCGCCCCCCAGAGGCGGGCGGCGGGCGGCGGGCGGTGGGGCCTGCGGAGCCGCACAGCTGCGCCGGGCCGGCGCGGGTGGGGCGCCGGGCGGCCGCTGCTGGCGCGTGTGGCGGCGCCGAGCTGCGGTCGGGCAGGACGTCGGGGCAGGGCTGCGCCAGGCGGCCGAGGCGGTGGAGAGAAGGCGTGAAGGCGCTGCTGCGAACCCTGGGCCGGCGTCTGGGGGCGGCCCGGGCTGTGCAGCGTTGGTGGTATAGTGGTGAGCATAGCTGCCTTCCAAGCAGTTGACCCGGGTTCGATTCCCGGCCAACGCAGCTGGCCAACCTTTTGCGTGGCTCCAGGGCCCTCGTGCCCGGGCCCGATGGGAGCCGGGAGCCCGGAGCCCGGAGCCCGGAGCATGGAGCGTGGCCGAAGCTGAGCGCGTGTGTGAGGGAAGGAGGCGTGCAGCGTTTTGAGGGTGCTGCCAGCAGGGTAGGTGGATTGGCAGGGCCGGCGGGCGGCTGGCCGTGGCAAGGCGGGGGCCTTGGAGGCAAAGCAGAAGCGCGTGGGTGGTATGGAGGCGCTGGGTCCAGGGGGTGCGGGCCAGGCGTGGAGCCCGCCGCTCCCTGGTGGTCTAGTGGTTAGGATTCGGCGCTCTCACCGCCGCGGCCCGGGTTCGATTCCCGGTCAGGGAAGCCTTTCTTCTTCCTCTCGGCCTACCTACCAACCTGCCCAGCGCATCCGCGCCCCTTTTAGCCAGCTTCTCCCTTGCCACGCCGCCTCGGCGCCCACGCAAGGCCAGCCGCCCCGTCTAGCCCAAGCCTTGCCCTGTCGCCTCGGCCAGCCCAAGCCTTTTGGCCTCGCCAGCCGGCCGCCCAACTGCAGGGCTTGGGCGCCTCCCCTGGACGCTGGCCGGGCTCCCCCTCTTCCTCCGCCCCAAACCCGAGAGGCCGCGATACCCTCTATCCCCACTCATGGCCACCAGCAGACGCCCGCACGTCCAGCCAGCCCAGGGGCTTGGCCTCTGTGGCTGCAGTGCTGTCTTCAGGAGAAACCTCGCCACCCCTGACAGGACACCCCTTGCTCCTTCCTGAGGTGCTAGTTCGTGGTGTCGGTGCTGGGAAGAGGGGCAGGGGGAGTGGGGGAGGAGGTCTGGGGAGCGTGAGCAATCTACCTCTTCGAGCCGGGTACCCTGCTGGAGCCCCTGGTCCCTTGCCTCTCCCCCCGGCCAGCCACGGCCCGGCCCAGCTTCCCAGCACCGACACCACGAACCTCTGGGCTGGCCGCGTCTCCCGTGCCCGGCGATTGCGGTCCACGTGGGTGCTGGCCTTGGGCGGAGATGGGAGCAGAGAGCCGGCCCGTGGCGCCCCGGAGGTGGGGTTGGGAAAGCGAATCTGGGCACGTCCAGGTCGCCGGACCACCAGGCAGAGCAGGTGAGACAGCGGGGAGATTCGGGAGGCCGGTGGGGAAAACCCAACGGCCGAGCGGGTGGGAGGGGCTGGAGGCGCACGGGAGACACACAGGGTGGACTTCTAGCCAACACGTCCCTCACATCGCCTCACCACCACTCCCCTGAATCCTATGGCAAAGTGGCAAGCGTGCTCCCTGGAGCACCCTCCTCCCCCTCCAGCCCTACCCTCATCCCGCAGACCCACGACCTGGACGGCACCTTAAAGATGTTCTCATTGCCCATTCAGCCTTAGCGTACACCCAGCCAGGGTCTACTCCATCCCTCTCTGCACCCCTGTGCGCGTCGTCTCCTACGGGTGCTCCTCTAGGGAAATCGCAGACCAGGGTCTCCTTCCCGCCAACACGTTCACGCCCCTGTCCGCCAAGCGTTTGCTCTCTGTTCAGAGATTGTCTCCTTCAGAGCCCAAGCGGACAGCCCGTGCCCCGCCCAAACCTGCCGCCGCAGCCCACTCGCTGGATTGGGACAAGGTCGTACCAGCCAGGAAAGGAACCCCTGTGGGCGTCCGGGTGTTTACCATCACCACAGGGAGTTCCTTCAGCACCCTTGCCTCTGTGTGCATGCGTACGTGAGTGAGTGTGTGTGCGTGGGGGGGGGGGGAGGCAGCCGCGGTGGGGGAAGCGCAGGATGAAGGTGTTTGCTCCCGTGGGTGGCCTCCCACGGGGGTTAGGGCAGAGGGCGACAAGGATCCCAGAAGGACGGGAGGGCCGGGAGCAGCCCGGATGTGTGGGTGGAGTGCCGGGCGGGGAAGTGTGGGGCTTGCGGACCCGGCCGAGAGCGTGGCTGGCCACTCAGGCAGGGTCTCTGCGGAGGCTTGGGGCGTCTTACCCGGCACGCGTGCACGTGTGCGGGAGGGTGAGCTCAGATCTGAGGTAGGGGAGGAGACGGAGTAGGAGTGTGCCTGAGGAGCCTGTGGGAGGTCCGACTGCTGGCCTTGAGTGTGAGAGATGGGTGTGGGGTACACGGGGTGGGTGGCGGGTGGCAGGGGTCTAGCCTGGAGGCTGGCAGGAGCAGCACGCGGCAAGTGGTGGGGAGTGGGTCCCGGCGTAAAAAAGCTGGAGTCCCCCGTGGTGGGAGAGGACCATGGCGGTGGTGCGGGGGGAGACTGCTGTGCTGTGCTATGCTGTGTTGTACTGCAGGGCGCTCGGGCCAACGGGTGGGGTGCAGGGGGACGTGGGTGGGAAGCCGGTAGGCAGGCAAGCACGGGAAACACAGAGAGATGGGGGACCGGGTCTAGGAGCCGTCCCAGCGGGGTGAGGAATTCCACAGCCCCGGAGACTTCAGTCACCTATCATTGGGACAGTCAGTCAGGTCTCAGGGGTCGTCCTGGGGTTGAGATTCAGAGAGGCCAACAGGACAAATGCCACCCAGGATCATTGACCAGTGAGGACCTGGAAAGGAGGGGGCGAGGAGGCAGGCGACAGGTGTGGGGATGTTGGGCCAGAGGGGCGGCCGGGGCGGGGGGGAGGTACTGGCTGAGCTGGTACTTGTGTTGTTGCTGGTGGATGACTTGGTGCCGCCGCTGCTGGCGATGGTGGTGGTGGCCTTTGGTGCCGTTGGTGACGGTGCCAGGGCTGCCGGGGTGATGGTGGACACGGTCTTGGTGGTGGCGGTGGTGGTGGTGACGAAGGACTTCAGTCCTGTTGGCGATGGTGCCCGTGCCGGTGTGGTGATAGTGGAGCTCGTGGAGGTGGCGGTGGCGATGGCGGTGGTGGTGATCGTAGAGGACTTGGGTGCTGTTGGTGATGATGTCCATGCTGGTGCGCTGGTGGTGGACTTGGTGCTGCTGCTGGACTTGGTCATGGTGGTGGTGGTGGTGAAGGACGTCAGTGCTGTGGGCCATGGTGCCTGTGCCAGTGTGGTGATGGTAGACTTGGTCTTGCTGCTGCTGCTGCTGCTGCTGCTGCTGCTGCTGCTGCTGCTGCTGCTGCTGCTATGGTACGAGGGGTTGGGGGTAGACTACGTGGTGTGGGGGTGGTACTGATGGTGGAGGACTTGGGTGCCGTCGGCGATGATGTCCATGCGCGTGAGCTGGTGGTGGACCTGGTCCTTCTGGTGATGGTGGTGGGGGCGGTGATGATGGTGAAGGACTTCAGTCCTGTTGGTTTTGGTGCCCGTGCCGGTGTGGTGATGGTGGACTTGGTGGTGGTGGTGGTGGTGTTGAGGACTTTAGTGCTGTTGGCAGTGGTGCCCGTGGTGGTGTGGTGGTGGACTTGGTCCTAGTGGTGGTGGTGTGGGGGGGTGATAGTGATGGTGGAGGACCTTAGTGCTGTTGGCGATGATGCCTATGCCGGTGCGCTGGTGGTGGCCTTGGTTCTGTTGGTGCTGGTGGCGGTGATGCCGAAGGACTTTAGTGCTGTTGGCAATGGTGCCCGTGGTGGTGTGCGGTGGTGGACTTGGTCCTGCTGGTGGCTGGTGGCCGCGGCGGCGGGGGTGGTGTCGAAGGAGGCTGCCGAGCTGATGTTGGTGATGGTCCGGGTGCTGCTTTGCTGGTGGACTTGGTGCCGCTGCTGCTGCTACTGGTGCTGCTGTTGGGCGGGGGGGCTCGTGGTGGTGGTGGTGGTGCTGTCGCTGCTGCTGCTGGTGGAGGGGGAGCTTGGTGCTGGTGGTGCTGCTGCTAGTGCTGGTGCTGGCGGTGGTCTTAGCGATGGAGGAGCGGCGGGATTTGAAGGATACTGTGGCCAAGCAGGGCATAGAGAGAACAGAGAGCGTGTGTCGGGACGATGGTGTTGTGCCATGAATGTGGTCTTCCTGGTGCACCCTAGTGAGTTTGTGAGGGCCCCTGCCGGAGAATGGGATGTATCAGTGGTAGGGGTGGCAACTTGGTTGTTCCTGGTTGTCAGAGACAGGAGGATTTTGGGAGTGTGGGGAGAGTGAGGCAGGGAGGGAGGAGCGGTGGCGAAAGGAGTGGAGGTGGGGCGAGGTGGGGCGTGCCCACACCCCGAGGCGCGATCGGGGTACAGGTGTGTGGTGGTGCGCGGAAGTATTTCTGGAAGCGAAGTGGGCGAGTCAAGCCGGGTGGTCGGGGTCCCGAAGAGAAAAGGGGCAAAGAGAGCGTGTGGGCGGGCCAGGGGCCTTGGCCCAATGCAGGGTGGAGTTTGGTCGCCTGGACAAGAGAGCCCAAGAAGAAGGGAATGGGCGTCAGAGTGGGGCAGGGCAGGGGCGGTCCCCCCCGGTGGGAGCAGGGTTGGTGTAGGCCAGGTGCCTGGAGCTTTGGAGAGAGGAAGCCGGGCCGTGCCAGCGTTGGGGCTGCAGGGCCAAAAGGGGACAGAGCACTGCATGGGCCGGGAATCGAACCCGGGCCTCCCGCGTGGCAGGCGAGAATTCTACCACTGAACCACCCATGCACCGATGGCAGTGCTCAACAGACGGCTTCCCCAGCGGCGCTCCCCAGCGGCGGCCAGACGCGGGTCGGGGCCAGTCGCGAGCATCTGCTTCGTGGGAGCAGGAGGCGGACGGGCGGCCTGAAAAAGAGGCTCCAGGCACGTCCAGAGCCCTAGGGAGCGGCGCAGACGGGCAGAGCGAGGCACCGGCGCGTGCAGGCTGACTAGGCTCATCCTGTGCTTTCTCCCTGGTGGGAGGGGGGGCGCCAGACACTGCCCCGCTGGGGGTCGGTTGCCAGGGAAGCCAGGAGGTGGACCAAGCCCGGCCTGCGCCCGAATCGCACACAGCACGGGGGATATGTGGCGGGCGCAGCTGAGCACTGACGTTCCCTTCAGCAGCTCGTGTCAGCACCGACCCAAAGTCCCTTTGGCTGATGGCTTTCTCGTCCACTCAGTGTGTGCAAGGGCCAGGGGGGGAGCGGAGGGTCTGGGGAACGGAGCTGCGGTTGTGTGCGCACGTGGGGTGCCGTGGGGTGGTGTGTGTGTGTGTGTGTGTGTGTGTGTCCCCCGCGCGTGCGCGCGCGTGCCGTGTGGAGAAGTCGGAGGCCCGGTAGCGCGGCCGGCGCCTCTGAGTACCGCTCAGGCCGGGAGACCAAAGCAAGGTGTCTGAGCTCTGGCCCGCAGCTCTCCCTAGGGGCCCAGCTCGGGTGCGGTGGTTGTGAGGCAGGAGCGCGATCTTGGCTCGCAGGAGCGCGTGGGCAGAGTGGCCAGCTGGCCGATGGCGCGGCGAGGGAGCGCTCTGGGCTCCTGGGGTCCCGGCTGGGCCGCGGCTTCCGGCGCGGAGATGTGCTGTGGCGCCCAGGTGGGTGGCTTGGGTATCCAGGGCTTCCCTCCGCCCAGCGCTCATGGGAACCACCTTTGCGGGCTGGACTCCAGGGCCAGGCCCAGTGAAGGGAGGGCCCTGGCGTTAGCCGGCGAGCAGGTGGCTGGGCTGCCTGTGTCCCGGGAGGCAGGCAGGCAGGCAGGCAGGCGTGGCCAGGGCAAGGCGTCAAGGTGGAAAATCCTCGTGGGCACCACGGGCCACCTGCGTAGGATGTGGAGGGAATGGAATGGGGGCCGGCGGAAAGGACAGGGTGCGGGACGGTGTGCTCCTGGTGGCTGAAGAGCACGGCTCGGAGAGCGAGGCGCTGTTCACCAGGCACGAGTCTGGTGGAGAACCGAATGCGGAGGGCTTTTGGCCTTTGCGCACGCGCCTGGCCCGCAGGGGGCGGTGGGAGTGGAGCGGACGCCAGAGCCGGGGCCAGAGCGGGCGCGGGAGCATGCGCCGGCAGCGGAGCCGGAGCGGGAGCCTGAGCGAGAGCGGGAGCGAGAGCGGGAGCGAGAGCGGGAGCGGGAGGGAGGAAGGAAAAGACAGCCCCCCGAAAGCAGGTGAGCAGAGACGTGCCGCGAGGTTCCCGAAGCCTGCGGGTGTGGGATCAGGTGGGAAAGGCGCGTGAATTGGTGGGGGAGGGCGTGTGTGCGCAAAGCCCGTGGCCAGGAGGGTGGAGGCGTCGGGGCTCCATACTGGGCCCCTTCTGCTCCGGTGCCAGGCAGGAGCGGCCCGTCAGGCAGGCCGGGGCTTGCTATAGGGCGTCGTCCAGGCCCGCCGGTGTCCCGTGCCCTCGTTGGGCGCGCCAAAAGGGGGGCGTGTCAGGAGTGGGATTCGAACCCACGCCTCCAGGGGAGACTGCGACCTGAACGCAGCGCCTTAGACCGCTCGGCCATCCTGACGGCGGGCCTGGGCGCGTCGCCGCTCGCCTGGCTGGGACCCGGCGCGAACGCTGGTGCTGGCTGGCGGCTGTGTGGGTGCGCAAGGGACGGGGCGCGCGCGGGGACCGGCCGACCGGGAGCTCGGCCAGCCGACTGGCCGCCCCGCCGCAGCCGCCGCCCGCCCGCCCCGCTCGCACATCCCCGGCTCTGCACCCAGAGGGCGCCGTCGGGCCAGCCTCTTGCGCCGCCACCGCCCCCTCCCCTGCCCTCCCCTGCTCTCCCCTGCCCTCCCCTCCCCTCCGTCGTCCGCCTCTGGCCATCCTGAGCCCCCGTCCTCCTGCTCGCAGCCGTGCTTGCCCTCTCGGGTCTCTCCTGCCGGCGGGATCTCCGCTTGGCAGGCGGTAGGCAGCGGCGCACTCGGGGTATTCAGCGCCGCCCGCCCGGCCCGGGTCCCTGGTCCACTCCGAGTGGGGGGCAGGGGGACTGCTGTGGGGGCTGACGCGGTTGGTTTGGGGTCGCGTCGGGTGTGGCGTGTGGCGGACGCCTGTGTAAGGCAGGGCGTCGAGGGCAGGGGTAGGCGTGGGCAGGCAGGCGGAGAGGGGTCGGGCGCCCGGGTGGCCGCCGCCGTCCTCGTTAGTATAGTGGTGAGTATCCCCGCCTGTCACGCGGGAGACCGGGGTTCGATTCCCCGACGGGGAGGCAAGACGCCCTTTTTGGTCGCCGGCGTCGCCGCTCTCTCCAAACGTTTGCCCCCAGGGCCCTTCTTCTCCTCCCTCCAGCGTCCGACAAGAGGCGCAGGGCGACGACGGGTGTCCCGCCTGCCCGCCGTCGACCACCGCCACCCCTTTCCCTTCCTCGCCACCCCCCCCCCTCCGGCGCGCGCGCGTGCGGGATCGCCACAGCCCAGCCAGGGCCTCCTGTCGTGGCCACGGCGCCTGACGAGTGGCTGTGCTCAAGGCGCTCCTTGGGGACGCGACGCTGCCCCGTGGCGGGGAAGCGGGGGAAGGGGGTGCCGCACGGGGGACGGGTGGGTGGCGGCCGTGTGGGGTCCTCCGTCGGTGCGGGATGTGGGCTCGCGGACCAGCGGGTGGAGAAGGGCCCAGCCCAGCGGGTCTGGGAGGGGCAGCGTGTGTCGGGGGGCGAGGGCCCGGGAGCCGCAGGGCGGCCAGAGCGCCCCCCAGAGGCGGGCGGCGGGCGGCGGGCGGTGGGGCCTGCGGAGCCGCACAGCTGCGCCGGGCCGGCGCGGGTGGGGCGCCGGGCGGCCGCTGCTGGCGCGTGTGGCGGCGCCGAGCTGCGGTCGGGCAGGACGTCGGGGCAGGGCTGCGCCAGGCGGCCGAGGCGGTGGAGAGAAGGCGTGAAGGCGCTGCTGCGAACCCTGGGCCGGCGTCTGGGGGCGGCCCGGGCTGTGCAGCGTTGGTGGTATAGTGGTGAGCATAGCTGCCTTCCAAGCAGTTGACCCGGGTTCGATTCCCGGCCAACGCAGCTGGCCAACCTTTTGCGTGGCTCCAGGGCCCTCGTGCCCGGGCCCGATGGGAGCCGGGAGCCCGGAGCCCGGAGCCCGGAGCATGGAGCGTGGCCGAAGCTGAGCGCGTGTGTGAGGGAAGGAGGCGTGCAGCGTTTTGAGGGTGCTGCCAGCAGGGTAGGTGGATTGGCAGGGCCGGCGGGCGGCTGGCCGTGGCAAGGCGGGGGCCTTGGAGGCAAAGCAGAAGCGCGTGGGTGGTATGGAGGCGCTGGGTCCAGGGGGTGCGGGCCAGGCGTGGAGCCCGCCGCTCCCTGGTGGTCTAGTGGTTAGGATTCGGCGCTCTCACCGCCGCGGCCCGGGTTCGATTCCCGGTCAGGGAAGCCTTTCTTCTTCCTCTCGGCCTACCTACCAACCTGCCCAGCGCATCCGCGCCCCTTTTAGCCAGCTTCTCCCTTGCCACGCCGCCTCGGCGCCCACGCAAGGCCAGCCGCCCCGTCTAGCCCAAGCCTTGCCCTGTCGCCTCGGCCAGCCCAAGCCTTTTGGCCTCGCCAGCCGGCCGCCCAACTGCAGGGCTTGGGCGCCTCCCCTGGACGCTGGCCGGGCTCCCCCTCTTCCTCCGCCCCAAACCCGAGAGGCCGCGATACCCTCTATCCCCACTCATGGCCACCAGCAGACGCCCGCACGTCCAGCCAGCCCAGGGGCTTGGCCTCTGTGGCTGCAGTGCTGTCTTCAGGAGAAACCTCGCCACCCCTGACAGGACACCCCTTGCTCCTTCCTGAGGTGCTAGTTCGTGGTGTCGGTGCTGGGAAGAGGGGCAGGGGGAGTGGGGGAGGAGGTCTGGGGAGCGTGAGCAATCTACCTCTTCGAGCCGGGTACCCTGCTGGAGCCCCTGGTCCCTTGCCTCTCCCCCCGGCCAGCCACGGCCCGGCCCAGCTTCCCAGCACCGACACCACGAACCTCTGGGCTGGCCGCGTCTCCCGTGCCCGGCGATTGCGGTCCACGTGGGTGCTGGCCTTGGGCGGAGATGGGAGCAGAGAGCCGGCCCGTGGCGCCCCGGAGGTGGGGTTGGGAAAGCGAATCTGGGCACGTCCAGGTCGCCGGACCACCAGGCAGAGCAGGTGAGACAGCGGGGAGATTCGGGAGGCCGGTGGGGAAAACCCAACGGCCGAGCGGGTGGGAGGGGCTGGAGGCGCACGGGAGACACACAGGGTGGACTTCTAGCCAACACGTCCCTCACATCGCCTCACCACCACTCCCCTGAATCCTATGGCAAAGTGGCAAGCGTGCTCCCTGGAGCACCCTCCTCCCCCTCCAGCCCTACCCTCATCCCGCAGACCCACGACCTGGACGGCACCTTAAAGATGTTCTCATTGCCCATTCAGCCTTAGCGTACACCTAGCCAGGGTCTACTCCATCCCTCTCTGCACCCCTGTGCGCGTCGTCTCCTACGGGTGCTCCTCTAGGGAAATCGCAGACCAGGGTCTCCTTCCCGCCAACACGTTCACGCCCCTGTCCGCCAAGCGTTTGCTCTCTGTTCAGAGATTGTCTCCTTCAGAGCCCAAGCGGACAGCCCGTGCCCCGCCCAAACCTGCCGCCGCAGCCCACTCGCTGGATTGGGACAAGGTCGTACCAGCCAGGAAAGGAACCCCTGTGGGCGTCCGGGTGTTTACCATCACCACAGGGAGTTCCTTCAGCACCCTTGCCTCTGTGTGCATGCGTACGTGAGTGAGTGTGTGTGCGTGGGGGGGGGGGAGGCAGCCGCGGTGGGGGAAGCGCAGGATGAAGGTGTTTGCTCCCGTGGGTGGCCTCCCACGGGGGTTAGGGCAGAGGGCGACAAGGATCCCAGAAGGACGGGAGGGCCGGGAGCAGCCCGGATGTGTGGGTGGAGTGCCGGGCGGGGAAGTGTGGGGCTTGCGGACCCGGCCGAGAGCGTGGCTGGCCACTCAGGCAGGGTCTCTGCGGAGGCTTGGGGCGTCTTACCCGGCACGCGTGCACGTGTGCGGGAGGGTGAGCTCAGATCTGAGGTAGGGGAGGAGACGGAGTAGGAGTGTGCCTGAGGAGCCTGTGGGAGGTCCGACTGCTGGCCTTGAGTGTGAGAGATGGGTGTGGGGTACACGGGGTGGGTGGCGGGTGGCAGGGGTCTAGCCTGGAGGCTGGCAGGAGCAGCACGCGGCAAGTGGTGGGGAGTGGGTCCCGGCGTAAAAAAGCTGGAGTCCCCCGTGGTGGGAGAGGACCATGGCGGTGGTGCGGGGGGAGACTGCTGTGCTGTGCTATGCTGTGTTGTACTGCAGGGCGCTCGGGCCAACGGGTGGGGTGCAGGGGGACGTGGGTGGGAAGCCGGTAGGCAGGCAAGCACGGGAAACACAGAGAGATGGGGGACCGGGTCTAGGAGCCGTCCCAGCGGGGTGAGGAATTCCACAGCCCCGGAGACTTCAGTCACCTATCATTGGGACAGTCAGTCAGGTCTCAGGGGTCGTCCTGGGGTTGAGATTCAGAGAGGCCAACAGGACAAATGCCACCCAGGATCATTGACCAGTGAGGACCTGGAAAGGAGGGGGCGAGGAGGCAGGCGACAGGTGTGGGGATGTTGGGCCAGAGGGGCGGCCGGGGCGGGGGGGAGGTACTGGCTGAGCTGGTACTTGTGTTGTTGCTGGTGGATGACTTGGTGCCGCCGCTGCTGGCGATGGTGGTGGTGGCCTTTGGTGCCGTTGGTGACGGTGCCAGGGCTGCCGGGGTGATGGTGGACACGGTCTTGGTGGTGGCGGTGGTGGTGGTGACGAAGGACTTCAGTCCTGTTGGCGATGGTGCCCGTGCCGGTGTGGTGATAGTGGAGCTCGTGGAGGTGGCGGTGGCGATGGCGGTGGTGGTGATCGTAGAGGACTTGGGTGCTGTTGGTGATGATGTCCATGCTGGTGCGCTGGTGGTGGACTTGGTGCTGCTGCTGGACTTGGTCATGGTGGTGGTGGTGGTGAAGGACGTCAGTGCTGTGGGCCATGGTGCCTGTGCCAGTGTGGTGATGGTAGACTTGGTCTTGCTGCTGCTGCTGCTGCTGCTGCTGCTGCTGCTGCTGCTGCTGCTGCTGCTGCTGCTGCTGCTATGGTACGAGGGGTTGGGGGTAGACTACGTGGTGTGGGGGTGGTACTGATGGTGGAGGACTTGGGTGCCGTCGGCGATGATGTCCATGCGCGTGAGCTGGTGGTGGACCTGGTCCTTCTGGTGATGGTGGTGGGGGCGGTGATGATGGTGAAGGACTTCAGTCCTGTTGGTTTTGGTGCCCGTGCCGGTGTGGTGATGGTGGACTTGGTGGTGGTGGTGGTGGTGTTGAGGACTTTAGTGCTGTTGGCAGTGGTGCCCGTGGTGGTGTGGTGGTGGACTTGGTCCTAGTGGTGGTGGTGTGGGGGGGGTGATAGTGATGGTGGAGGACCTTAGTGCTGTTGGCGATGATGCCTATGCCGGTGCGCTGGTGGTGGCCTTGGTTCTGTTGGTGCTGGTGGCGGTGATGCCGAAGGACTTTAGTGCTGTTGGCAATGGTGCCCGTGGTGGTGTGCGGTGGTGGACTTGGTCCTGCTGGTGGCTGGTGGCCGCGGCGGCGGGGGGTGGTGTCGAAGGAGGCTGCCGAGCTGATGTTGGTGATGGTCCGGGTGCTGCTTTGCTGGTGGACTTGGTGCCGCTGCTGCTGCTACTGGTGCTGCTGTTGGGCGGGGGGGCTCGTGGTGGTGGTGGTGGTGCTGTCGCTGCTGCTGCTGCTGCTGGTGGAGGGGGAGCTTGGTGCTGGTGGTGCTGCTGCTAGTGCTGGTGCTGGCGGTGGTCTTAGCGATGGAGGAGCGGCGGGATTTGAAGGATACTGTGGCCAAGCAGGGCATAGAGAGAACAGAGAGCGTGTGTCGGGACGATGGTGTTGTGCCATGAATGTGGTCTTCCTGGTGCACCCTAGTGAGTTTGTGAGGGCCCCTGCCGGAGAATGGGATGTATCAGTGGTAGGGGTGGCAACTTGGTTGTTCCTGGTTGTCAGAGACAGGAGGATTTTGGGAGTGTGGGGAGAGTGAGGCAGGGAGGGAGGAGCGGTGGCGAAAGGAGTGGAGGTGGGGCGAGGTGGGGCGTGCCCACACCCCGAGGCGCGATCGGGGTACAGGTGTGTGGTGGTGCGCGGAAGTATTTCTGGAAGCGAAGTGGGCGAGTCAAGCCGGGTGGTCGGGGTCCCGAAGAGAAAAGGGGCAAAGAGAGCGTGTGGGCGGGCCAGGGGCCTTGGCCCAATGCAGGGTGGAGTTTGGTCGCCTGGACAAGAGAGCCCAAGAAGAAGGGAATGGGCGTCAGAGTGGGGCAGGGCAGGGGCGGTCCCCCCCGGTGGGAGCAGGGTTGGTGTAGGCCAGGTGCCTGGAGCTTTGGAGAGAGGAAGCCGGGCCGTGCCAGCGTTGGGGCTGCAGGGCCAAAAGGGGACAGAGCACTGCATGGGCCGGGAATCGAACCCGGGCCTCCCGCGTGGCAGGCGAGAATTCTACCACTGAACCACCCATGCACCGATGGCAGTGGTCAACAGACGGCTTCCCCAGCGGCGCTCCCCAGCGGCGGCCAGACGCGGGTCGGGGCCAGTCGCGAGCATCTGCTTCGTGGGAGCAGGAGGCGGACGGGCGGCCTGAAAAAGAGGCTCCAGGCACGTCCAGAGCCCTAGGGAGCGGCGCAGACGGGCAGAGCGAGGCACCGGCGCGTGCAGGCTGACTAGGCTCATCCTGTGCTTTCTCCCTGGTGGGAGGGGGGGGCGCCAGACACTGCCCCGCTGGGGGTCGGTTGCCAGGGAAGCCAGGAGGTGGACCAAGCCCGGCCTGCGCCCGAATCGCACACAGCACGGGGGATGTGTGGCGGGCGCAGCTGAGCACTGACGTTCCCTTCAGCAGCTCGTGTCAGCACCGACCCAAAGTCCCTTTGGCTGATGGCTTTCTCGTCCACTCAGTGTGTGCAAGGGCCAGGGGGGGAGCGGAGGGTCTGGGGAACGGAGCTGCGGTTGTGTGCGCACGTGGGGTGCCGTGGGGTGGTGTGTGTGTGTGTGTGTGTGTGTGTGTCCCCCGCGCGTGCGCGCGCGTGCCGTGTGGAGAAGTCGGAGGCCCGGTAGCGCGGCCGGCGCCTCTGAG
Organism: Ursus americanus; assembly: GCF_024610735.1. NCBI lineage: Eukaryota > Metazoa > Chordata > Mammalia > Carnivora > Ursidae > Ursus > Ursus americanus. Next base: position 46,106,153 of record NC_142128.1, read on the forward strand.
TACCGCTCAGGCCGGGAGACCAAAGCAAGGTGTCTGAGCTCTGGCCCGCAGCTCTCCCTAGGGGCCCAGCTCGGGTGCGGTGGTTGTGAGGCAGGAGCGCGATCTTGGCTCGCAGGAGCGCGTGGGCAGAGTGGCCAGCTGGCCGATGGCGCGGCGAGGGAGCGCTCTGGGCTCCTGGGGTCCCGGCCGGGCCGCGGCTTCCGGCGCGGAGATGTGCTGTGGCGCCCAGGTGGGTGGCTTGGGTATCCAGGGCTTCCCTCCGCCCAGCGCTCATGGGAACCACCTTTGCGGGCTGGACTCCAGGGCCAGGCCCAGTGAAGGGAGGGCCCTGGCGTTAGCCGGCGAGCAGGTGGCTGGGCTGCCTGTGTCCCGGGAGGCAGGCAGGCAGGCAGGCAGGCGTGGCCAGGGCAAGGCGTCAAGGTGGAAAATCCTCGTGGGCACCACGGGCCACCTGCGTAGGATGTGGAGGGAATGGAATGGGGGCCGGCGGAAAGGACAGGGTGCGGGACGGTGTGCTCCTGGTGGCTGAAGAGCACGGCTCGGAGAGCGAGGCGCTGTTCACCAGGCACGAGTCTGGTGGAGAACCGAATGCGGAGGGCTTTTGGCCTTTGCGCACGCGCCTGGCCCGCAGGGGGCGGTGGGAGTGGAGCGGACGCCAGAGCCGGGGCCAGAGCGGGCGCGGGAGCATGCGCCGGCAGCGGAGCCGGAGCGGGAGCCTGAGCGAGAGCGGGAGCGAGAGCGGGAGCGAGAGCGGGAGCGGGAGGGAGGAAGGAAAAGACAGCCCCCCGAAAGCAGGTGAGCAGAGACGTGCCGCGAGGTTCCCGAAGCCTGCGGGTGTGGGATCAGGTGGGAAAGGCGCGTGAATTGGTGGGGGAGGGCGTGTGTGCGCAAAGCCCGTGGCCAGGAGGGTGGAGGCGTCGGGGCTCCATACTGGGCCCCTTCTGCTCCGGTGCCAGGCAGGAGCGGCCCGTCAGGCAGGCCGGGGCTTGCTATAGGGCGTCGTCCAGGCCCGCCGGTGTCCCGTGCCCTCGTTGGGCGCGCCAAAAGGGGGGCGTGTCAGGAGTGGGATTCGAACCCACGCCTCCAGGGGAGACTGCGACCTGAACGCAGCGCCTTAGACCGCTCGGCCATCCTGACGGCGGGCCTGGGCGCGTCGCCGCTCGCCTGGCTGGGACCCGGCGCGAACGCTGGTGCTGGCTGGCGGCTGTGTGGGTGCGCAAGGGACGGGGCGCGCGCGGGGACCGGCCGACCGGGAGCTCGGCCAGCCGACTGGCCGCCCCGCCGCAGCCGCCGCCCGCCCGCCCCGCTCGCACATCCCCGGCTCTGCACCCAGAGGGCGCCGTCGGGCCAGCCTCTTGCGCCGCCACCGCCCCCTCCCCTGCCCTCCCCTGCTCTCCCCTGCCCTCCCCTCCCCTCCGTCGTCCGCCTCTGGCCATCCTGAGCCCCCGTCCTCCTGCTCGCAGCCGTGCTTGCCCTCTCGGGTCTCTCCTGCCGGCGGGATCTCCGCTTGGCAGGCGGTAGGCAGCGGCGCACTCGGGGTATTCAGCGCCGCCCGCCCGGCCCGGGTCCCTGGTCCACTCCGAGTGGGGGGCAGGGGGACTGCTGTGGGGGCTGACGCGGTTGGTTTGGGGTCGCGTCGGGTGTGGCGTGTGGCGGACGCCTGTGTAAGGCAGGGCGTCGAGGGCAGGGGTAGGCGTGGGCAGGCAGGCGGAGAGGGGTCGGGCGCCCGGGTGGCCGCCGCCGTCCTCGTTAGTATAGTGGTGAGTATCCCCGCCTGTCACGCGGGAGACCGGGGTTCGATTCCCCGACGGGGAGGCAAGACGCCCTTTTTGGTCGCCGGCGTCGCCGCTCTCTCCAAACGTTTGCCCCCAGGGCCCTTCTTCTCCTCCCTCCAGCGTCCGACAAGAGGCGCAGGGCGACGACGGGTGTCCCGCCTGCCCGCCGTCGACCACCGCCACCCCTTTCCCTTCCTCGCCACCCCCCCCTCCGGCGCGCGCGCGTGCGGGATCGCCACAGCCCAGCCAGGGCCTCCTGTCGTGGCCACGGCGCCTGACGAGTGGCTGTGCTCAAGGCGCTCCTTGGGGACGCGACGCTGCCCCGTGGCGGGGAAGCGGGGGAAGGGGGTGCCGCACGGGGGACGGGTGGGTGGCGGCCGTGTGGGGTCCTCCGTCGGTGCGGGATGTGGGCTCGCGGACCAGCGGGTGGAGAAGGGCCCAGGCCAGCGGGTCTGGGAGGGGCAGCGTGTGTCGGGGGGCGAGGGCCCGGGAGCCGCAGGGCGGCCAGAGCGCCCCCCAGAGGCGGGCGGCGGGCGGCGGGCGGTGGGGCCTGCGGAGCCGCACAGCTGCGCCGGGCCGGCGCGGGTGGGGCGCCGGGCGGCCGCTGCTGGCGCGTGTGGCGGCGCCGAGCTGCGGTCGGGCAGGACGTCGGGGCAGGGCTGCGCCAGGCGGCCGAGGCGGTGGAGAGAAGGCGTGAAGGCGCTGCTGCGAACCCTGGGCCGGCGTCTGGGGGCGGCCCGGGCTGTGCAGCGTTGGTGGTATAGTGGTGAGCATAGCTGCCTTCCAAGCAGTTGACCCGGGTTCGATTCCCGGCCAACGCAGCTGGCCAACCTTTTGCGTGGCTCCAGGGCCCTCGTGCCCGGGCCCGATGGGAGCCCGGAGCCCGGAGCCCGGAGCATGGAGCGTGGCCGAAGCTGAGCGCGTGTGTGAGGGAAGGAGGCGTGCAGCGTTTTGAGGGTGCTGCCAGCAGGGTAGGTGGATTGGCAGGGCCGGCGGGCGGCTGGCCGTGGCAAGGCGGGGGCCTTGGAGGCAAAGCAGAAGCGCGTGGGTGGTATGGAGGCGCTGGGTCCAGGGGGTGCGGGCCAGGCGTGGAGCCCGCCGCTCCCTGGTGGTCTAGTGGTTAGGATTCGGCGCTCTCACCGCCGCGGCCCGGGTTCGATTCCCGGTCAGGGAAGCCTTTCTTCTTCCTCTCGGCCTACCTACCAACCTGCCCAGCGCATCCGCGCCCCTTTTAGCCAGCTTCTCCCTTGCCACGCCGCCTCGGCGCCCACGCAAGGCCAGCCGCCCCGTCTAGCCCAAGCCTTGCCCTGTCGCCTCGGCCAGCCCAAGCCTTTTGGCCTCGCCAGCCGGCCGCCCAACTGCAGGGCTTGGGCGCCTCCCCTGGACGCTGGCCGGGCTCCCCCTCTTCCTCCGCCCCAAACCCGAGAGGCCGCGATACCCTCTATCCCCACTCATGGCCACCAGCAGACGCCCGCACGTCCAGCCAGCCCAGGGGCTTGGCCTCTGTGGCTGCAGTGCTGTCTTCAGGAGAAACCTCGCCACCCCTGACAGGACACCCCTTGCTCCTTCCTGAGGTGCTAGTTCGTGGTGTCGGTGCTGGGAAGAGGGGCAGGGGGAGTGGGGGAGGAGGTCTGGGGAGCGTGAGCAATCTACCTCTTCGAGCCGGGTACCCTGCTGGAGCCCCTGGTCCCTTGCCTCTCCCCCCGGCCAGCCACGGCCCGGCCCAGCTTCCCAGCACCGACACCACGAACCTCTGGGCTGGCCGCGTCTCCCGTGCCCGGCGATTGCGGTCCACGTGGGTGCTGGCCTTGGGCGGAGATGGGAGCAGAGAGCCGGCCCGTGGCGCCCCGGAGGTGGGGTTGGGAAAGCGAATCTGGGCACGTCCAGGTCGCCGGACCACCAGGCAGAGCAGGTGAGACAGCGGGGAGATTCGGGAGGCCGGTGGGGAAAACCCAACGGCCGAGCGGGTGGGAGGGGCTGGAGGCGCACGGGAGACACACAGGGTGGACTTCTAGCCAACACGTCCCTCACATCGCCTCACCACCACTCCCCTGAATCCTATGGCAAAGTGGCAAGCGTGCTCCCTGGAGCACCCTCCTCCCCCTCCAGCCCTACCCTCATCCCGCAGACCCACGACCTGGACGGCACCTTAAAGATGTTCTCATTGCCCATTCAGCCTTAGCGTACACCCAGCCAGGGTCTACTCCATCCCTCTCTGCACCCCTGTGCGCGTCGTCTCCTACGGGTGCTCCTCTAGGGAAATCGCAGACCAGGGTCTCCTTCCCGCCAACACGTTCACGCCCCTGTCCGCCAAGCGTTTGCTCTCTGTTCAGAGATTGTCTCCTTCAGAGCCCAAGCGGACAGCCCGTGCCCCGCCCAAACCTGCCGCCGCAGCCCACTCGCTGGATTGGGACAAGGTCGTACCAGCCAGGAAAGGAACCCCTGTGGGCGTCCGGGTGTTTACCATCACCACAGGGAGTTCCTTCAGCACCCTTGCCTCTGTGTGCATGCGTACGTGAGTGAGTGTGTGTGCGTGGGGGGGGGGGAGGCAGCCGCGGTGGGGGAAGCGCAGGATGAAGGTGTTTGCTCCCGTGGGTGGCCTCCCACGGGGGTTAGGGCAGAGGGCGACAAGGATCCCAGAAGGACGGGAGGGCCGGGAGCAGCCCGGATGTGTGGGTGGAGTGCCGGGCGGGGAAGTGTGGGGCTTGCGGACCCGGCCGAGAGCGTGGCTGGCCACTCAGGCAGGGTCTCTGCGGAGGCTTGGGGCGTCTTACCCGGCACGCGTGCACGTGTGCGGGAGGGTGAGCTCAGATCTGAGGTAGGGGAGGAGACGGAGTAGGAGTGTGCCTGAGGAGCCTGTGGGAGGTCCGACTGCTGGCCTTGAGTGTGAGAGATGGGTGTGGGGTACACGGGGTGGGTGGCGGGTGGCAGGGGTCTAGCCTGGAGGCTGGCAGGAGCAGCACGCGGCAAGTGGTGGGGAGTGGGTCCCGGCGTAAAAAAGCTGGAGTCCCCCGTGGTGGGAGAGGACCATGGCGGTGGTGCGGGGGGAGACTGCTGTGCTGTGCTATGCTGTGTTGTACTGCAGGGCGCTCGGGCCAACGGGTGGGGTGCAGGGGGACGTGGGTGGGAAGCCGGTAGGCAGGCAAGCACGGGAAACACAGAGAGATGGGGGACCGGGTCTAGGAGCCGTCCCAGCGGGGTGAGGAATTCCACAGCCCCGGAGACTTCAGTCACCTATCATTGGGACAGTCAGTCAGGTCTCAGGGGTCGTCCTGGGGTTGAGATTCAGAGAGGCCAACAGGACAAATGCCACCCAGGATCATTGACCAGTGAGGACCTGGAAAGGAGGGGGCGAGGAGGCAGGCGACAGGTGTGGGGATGTTGGGCCAGAGGGGCGGCCGGGGCGGGGGGGAGGTACTGGCTGAGCTGGTACTTGTGTTGTTGCTGGTGGATGACTTGGTGCCGCCGCTGCTGGCGATGGTGGTGGTGGCCTTTGGTGCCGTTGGTGACGGTGCCAGGGCTGCCGGGGTGATGGTGGACACGGTCTTGGTGGTGGCGGTGGTGGTGGTGACGAAGGACTTCAGTCCTGTTGGCGATGGTGCCCGTGCCGGTGTGGTGATAGTGGAGCTCGTGGAGGTGGCGGTGGCGATGGCGGTGGTGGTGATCGTAGAGGACTTGGGTGCTGTTGGTGATGATGTCCATGCTGGTGCGCTGGTGGTGGACTTGGTGCTGCTGCTGGACTTGGTCATGGTGGTGGTGGTGGTGAAGGACGTCAGTGCTGTGGGCCATGGTGCCTGTGCCAGTGTGGTGATGGTAGACTTGGTCTTGCTGCTGCTGCTGCTGCTGCTGCTGCTGCTGCTGCTGCTGCTGCTGCTGCTGCTGCTATGGTACGAGGGGTTGGGGGTAGACTACGTGGTGTGGGGGTGGTACTGATGGTGGAGGACTTGGGTGCCGTCGGCGATGATGTCCATGCGCGTGAGCTGGTGGTGGACCTGGTCCTTCTGGTGATGGTGGTGGGGGCGGTGATGATGGTGAAGGACTTCAGTCCTGTTGGTTTTGGTGCCCGTGCCGGTGTGGTGATGGTGGACTTGGTGGTGGTGGTGGTGGTGTTGAGGACTTTAGTGCTGTTGGCAGTGGTGCCCGTGGTGGTGTGGTGGTGGACTTGGTCCTAGTGGTGGTGGTGTGGGGGGGTGATAGTGATGGTGGAGGACCTTAGTGCTGTTGGCGATGATGCCTATGCCGGTGCGCTGGTGGTGGCCTTGGTTCTGTTGGTGCTGGTGGCGGTGATGCCGAAGGACTTTAGTGCTGTTGGCAATGGTGCCCGTGGTGGTGTGCGGTGGTGGACTTGGTCCTGCTGGTGGCTGGTGGCCGCGGCGGCGGGGGTGGTGTCGAAGGAGGCTGCCGAGCTGATGTTGGTGATGGTCCGGGTGCTGCTTTGCTGGTGGACTTGGTGCCGCTGCTGCTGCTACTGGTGCTGCTGTTGGGCGGGGGGGCTCGTGGTGGTGGTGGTGGTGCTGTCGCTGCTGCTGCTGGTGGAGGGGGAGCTTGGTGCTGGTGGTGCTGCTGCTAGTGCTGGTGCTGGCGGTGGTCTTAGCGATGGAGGAGCGGCGGGATTTGAAGGATACTGTGGCCAAGCAGGGCATAGAGAGAACAGAGAGCGTGTGTCGGGACGATGGTGTTGTGCCATGAATGTGGTCTTCCTGGTGCACCCTAGTGAGTTTGTGAGGGCCCCTGCCGGAGAATGGGATGTATCAGTGGTAGGGGTGGCAACTTGGTTGTTCCTGGTTGTCAGAGACAGGAGGATTTTGGGAGTGTGGGGAGAGTGAGGCAGGGAGGGAGGAGCGGTGGCGAAAGGAGTGGAGGTGGGGCGAGGTGGGGCGTGCCCACACCCCGAGGCGCGATCGGGGTACAGGTGTGTGGTGGTGCGCGGAAGTATTTCTGGAAGCGAAGTGGGCGAGTCAAGCCGGGTGGTCGGGGGTCCCGAAGAGAAAAGGGGCAAAGAGAGCGTGTGGGCGGGCCAGGGGCCTTGGCCCAATGCAGGGTGGAGTTTGGTCGCCTGGACAAGAGAGCCCAAGAAGAAGGGAATGGGCGTCAGAGTGGGGCAGGGCAGGGGCGGTCCCCCCCGGTGGGAGCAGGGTTGGTGTAGGCCAGGTGCCTGGAGCTTTGGAGAGAGGAAGCCGGGCCGTGCCAGCGTTGGGGCTGCAGGGCCAAAAGGGGACAGAGCACTGCATGGGCCGGGAATCGAACCCGGGCCTCCCGCGTGGCAGGCGAGAATTCTACCACTGAACCACCCATGCACCGATGGCAGTGCTCAACAGACGGCTTCCCCAGCGGCGCTCCCCAGCGGCGGCCAGACGCGGGTCGGGGCCAGTCGCGAGCATCTGCTTCGTGGGAGCAGGAGGCGGACGGGCGGCCTGAAAAAGAGGCTCCAGGCACGTCCAGAGCCCTAGGGAGCGGCGCAGACGGGCAGAGCGAGGCACCGGCGCGTGCAGGCTGACTAGGCTCATCCTGTGCTTTCTCCCTGGTGGGAGGGGGGGCGCCAGACACTGCCCCGCTGGGGGTCGGTTGCCAGGGAAGCCAGGAGGTGGACCAAGCCCGGCCTGCGCCCGAATCGCACACAGCACGGGGGATGTGTGGCGGGCGCAGCTGAGCACTGACGTTCCCTTCAGCAGCTCGTGTCAGCACCGACCCAAAGTCCCTTTGGCTGATGGCTTTCTCGTCCACTCAGTGTGTGCAAGGGCCAGGGGGGGAGCGGAGGGTCTGGGGAACGGAGCTGCGGTTGTGTGCGCACGTGGGGTGCCGTGGGGTGGTGTGTGTGTGTGTGTGTGTGTGTGTGTCCCCCGCGCGTGCGCGCGCGTGCCGTGTGGAGAAGTCGGAGGCCCGGTAGCGCGGCCGGCGCCTCTGAGTACCGCTCAGGCCGGGAGACCAAAGCAAGGTGTCTGAGCTCTGGCCCGCAGCTCTCCCTAGGGGCCCAGCTCGGGTGCGGTGGTTGTGAGGCAGGAGCGCGATCTTGGCTCGCAGGAGCGCGTGGGCAGAGTGGCCAGCTGGCCGATGGCGCGGCGAGGGAGCGCTCTGGGCTCCTGGGGTCCCGGCCGGGCCGCGGCTTCCGGCGCGGAGATGTGCTGTGGCGCCCAGGTGGGTGGCTTGGGTATCCAGGGCTTCCCTCCGCCCAGCGCTCATGGGAACCACCTTTGCGGGCTGGACTCCAGGGCCAGGCCCAGTGAAGGGAGGGCCCTGGCGTTAGCCGGCGAGCAGGTGGCTGGGCTGCCTGTGTCCCGGGAGGCAGGCAGGCAGGCAGGCAGGCGTGGCCAGGGCAAGGCGTCAAGGTGGAAAATCCTCGTGGGCACCACGGGCCACCTGCGTAGGATGTGGAGGGAATGGAATGGGGGCCGGCGGAAAGGACAGGGTGCGGGACGGTGTGCTCCTGGTGGCTGAAGAGCACGGCTCGGAGAGCGAGGCGCTGTTCACCAGGCACGAGTCTGGTGGAGAACCGAATGCGGAGGGCTTTTGGCCTTTGCGCACGCGCCTGGCCCGCAGGGGGCGGTGGGAGTGGAGCGGACGCCAGAGCCGGGGCCAGAGCGGGCGCGGGAGCATGCGCCGGCAGCGGAGCCGGAGCGGGAGCCTGAGCGAGAGCGGGAGCGAGAGCGGGAGCGGGAGGGAGGAAGGAAAAGACAGCCCCCCGAAAGCAGGTGAGCAGAGACGTGCCGCGAGGTTCCCGAAGCCTGCGGGTGTGGGATCAGGTGGGAAAGGCGCGTGAATTGGTGGGGGAGGGCGTGTGTGCGCAAAGCCCGTGGCCAGGAGGGTGGAGGCGTCGGGGCTCCATACTGGGCCCCTTCTGCTCCGGTGCCAGGCAGGAGCGGCCCGTCAGGCAGGCCGGGGCTTGCTATAGGGCGTCGTCCAGGCCCGCCGGTGTCCCGTGCCCTCGTTGGGCGCGCCAAAAGGGGGGCGTGTCAGGAGTGGGATTCGAACCCACGCCTCCAGGGGAGACTGCGACCTGAACGCAGCGCCTTAGACCGCTCGGCCATCCTGACGGCGGGCCTGGGCGCGTCGCCGCTCGCCTGGCTGGGACCCGGCGCGAACGCTGGTGCTGGCTGGCGGCTGTGTGGGTGCGCAAGGGACGGGGCGCGCGCGGGGACCGGCCGACCGGGAGCTCGGCCAGCCGACTGGCCGCCCCGCCGCAGCCGCCGCCCGCCCGCCCCGCTCGCACATCCCCGGCTCTGCACCCAGAGGGCGCCGTCGGGCCAGCCTCTTGCGCCGCCACCGCCCCCTCCCCTGCCCTCCCCTGCTCTCCCCTGCCCTCCCCTCCCCTCCGTCGTCCGCCTCTGGCCATCCTGAGCCCCCGTCCTCCTGCTCGCAGCCGTGCTTGCCCTCTCGGGTCTCTCCTGCCGGCGGGATCTCCGCTTGGCAGGCGGTAGGCAGCGGCGCACTCGGGGTATTCAGCGCCGCCCGCCCGGCCCGGGTCCCTGGTCCACTCCGAGTGGGGGGCAGGGGGACTGCTGTGGGGGCTGACGCGGTTGGTTTGGGGTCGCGTCGGGTGTGGCGTGTGGCGGACGCCTGTGTAAGGCAGGGCGTCGAGGGCAGGGGTAGGCGTGGGCAGGCAGGCGGAGAGGGGTCGGGCGCCCGGGTGGCCGCCGCCGTCCTCGTTAGTATAGTGGTGAGTATCCCCGCCTGTCACGCGGGAGACCGGGGTTCGATTCCCCGACGGGGAGGCAAGACGCCCTTTTTGGTCGCCGGCGTCGCCGCTCTCTCCAAACGTTTGCCCCCAGGGCCCTTCTTCTCCTCCCTCCAGCGTCCGACAAGAGGCGCAGGGCGACGACGGGTGTCCCGCCTGCCCGCCGTCGACCACCGCCACCCCTTTCCCTTCCTCGCCACCCCCCCCCTCCGGCGCGCGCGCGTGCGGGATCGCCACAGCCCAGCCAGGGCCTCCTGTCGTGGCCACGGCGCCTGACGAGTGGCTGTGCTCAAGGCGCTCCTTGGGGACGCGACGCTGCCCCGTGGCGGGGAAGCGGGGGAAGGGGGTGCCGCACGGGGGACGGGTGGGTGGCGGCCGTGTGGGGTCCTCCGTCGGTGCGGGATGTGGGCTCGCGGACCAGCGGGTGGAGAAGGGCCCAGCCCAGCGGGTCTGGGAGGGGCAGCGTGTGTCGGGGGGCGAGGGCCCGGGAGCCGCAGGGCGGCCAGAGCGCCCCCCAGAGGCGGGCGGCGGGCGGCGGGCGGTGGGGCCTGCGGAGCCGCACAGCTGCGCCGGGCCGGCGCGGGTGGGGCGCCGGGCGGCCGCTGCTGGCGCGTGTGGCGGCGCCGAGCTGCGGTCGGGCAGGACGTCGGGGCAGGGCTGCGCCAGGCGGCCGAGGCGGTGGAGAGAAGGCGTGAAGGCGCTGCTGCGAACCCTGGGCCGGCGTCTGGGGGCGGCCCGGGCTGTGCAGCGTTGGTGGTATAGTGGTGAGCATAGCTGCCTTCCAAGCAGTTGACCCGGGTTCGATTCCCGGCCAACGCAGCTGGCCAACCTTTTGCGTGGCTCCAGGGCCCTCGTGCCCGGGCCCGATGGGAGCCGGGAGCCCGGAGCCCGGAGCCCGGAGCATGGAGCGTGGCCGAAGCTGAGCGCGTGTGTGAGGGAAGGAGGCGTGCAGCGTTTTGAGGGTGCTGCCAGCAGGGTAGGTGGATTGGCAGGGCCGGCGGGCGGCTGGCCGTGGCAAGGCGGGGGCCTTGGAGGCAAAGCAGAAGCGCGTGGGTGGTATGGAGGCGCTGGGTCCAGGGGGTGCGGGCCAGGCGTGGAGCCCGCCGCTCCCTGGTGGTCTAGTGGTTAGGATTCGGCGCTCTCACCGCCGCGGCCCGGGTTCGATTCCCGGTCAGGGAAGCCTTTCTTCTTCCTCTCGGCCTACCTACCAACCTGCCCAGCGCATCCGCGCCCCTTTTAGCCAGCTTCTCCCTTGCCACGCCGCCTCGGCGCCCACGCAAGGCCAGCCGCCCCGTCTAGCCCAAGCCTTGCCCTGTCGCCTCGGCCAGCCCAAGCCTTTTGGCCTCGCCAGCCGGCCGCCCAACTGCAGGGCTTGGGCGCCTCCCCTGGACGCTGGCCGGGCTCCCCCTCTTCCTCCGCCCCAAACCCGAGAGGCCGCGATACCCTCTATCCCCACTCATGGCCACCAGCAGACGCCCGCACGTCCAGCCAGCCCAGGGGCTTGGCCTCTGTGGCTGCAGTGCTGTCTTCAGGAGAAACCTCGCCACCCCTGACAGGACACCCCTTGCTCCTTCCTGAGGTGCTAGTTCGTGGTGTCGGTGCTGGGAAGAGGGGCAGGGGGAGTGGGGGAGGAGGTCTGGGGAGCGTGAGCAATCTACCTCTTCGAGCCGGGTACCCTGCTGGAGCCCCTGGTCCCTTGCCTCTCCCCCCGGCCAGCCACGGCCCGGCCCAGCTTCCCAGCACCGACACCACGAACCTCTGGGCTGGCCGCGTCTCCCGTGCCCGGCGATTGCGGTCCACGTGGGTGCTGGCCTTGGGCGGAGATGGGAGCAGAGAGCCGGCCCGTGGCGCCCCGGAGGTGGGGTTGGGAAAGCGAATCTGGGCACGTCCAGGTCGCCGGACCACCAGGCAGAGCAGGTGAGACAGCGGGGAGATTCGGGAGGCCGGTGGGGAAAACCCAACGGCCGAGCGGGTGGGAGGGGCTGGAGGCGCACGGGAGACACACAGGGTGGACTTCTAGCCAACACGTCCCTCACATCGCCTCACCACCACTCCCCTGAATCCTATGGCAAAGTGGCAAGCGTGCTCCCTGGAGCACCCTCCTCCCCCTCCAGCCCTACCCTCATCCCGCAGACCCACGACCTGGACGGCACCTTAAAGATGTTCTCATTGCCCATTCAGCCTTAGCGTACACCCAGCCAGGGTCTACTCCATCCCTCTCTGCACCCCTGTGCGCGTCGTCTCCTACGGGTGCTCCTCTAGGGAAATCGCAGACCAGGGTCTCCTTCCCGCCAACACGTTCACGCCCCTGTCCGCCAAGCGTTTGCTCTCTGTTCAGAGATTGTCTCCTTCAGAGCCCAAGCGGACAGCCCGTGCCCCGCCCAAACCTGCCGCCGCAGCCCACTCGCTGGATTGGGACAAGGTCGTACCAGCCAGGAAAGGAACCCCTGTGGGCGTCCGGGTGTTTACCATCACCACAGGGAGTTCCTTCAGCACCCTTGCCTCTGTGTGCATGCGTACGTGAGTGAGTGTGTGTGCGTGGGGGGGGGGGAGGCAGCCGCGGTGGGGGAAGCGCAGGATGAAGGTGTTTGCTCCCGTGGGTGGCCTCCCACGGGGGTTAGGGCAGAGGGCGACAAGGATCCCAGAAGGACGGGAGGGCCGGGAGCAGCCCGGATGTGTGGGTGGAGTGCCGGGCGGGGAAGTGTGGGGCTTGCGGACCCGGCCGAGAGCGTGGCTGGCCACTCAGGCAGGGTCTCTGCGGAGGCTTGGGGCGTCTTACCCGGCACGCGTGCACGTGTGCGGGAGGGTGAGCTCAGATCTGAGGTAGGGGAGGAGACGGAGTAGGAGTGTGCCTGAGGAGCCTGTGGGAGGTCCGACTGCTGGCCTTGAGTGTGAGAGATGGGTGTGGGGTACACGGGGTGGGTGGCGGGTGGCAGGGGTCTAGCCTGGAGGCTGGCAGGAGCAGCACGCGGCAAGTGGTGGGGAGTGGGTCCCGGCGTAAAAAAGCTGGAGTCCCCCGTGGTGGGAGAGGACCATGGCGGTGGTGCGGGGGGAGACTGCTGTGCTGTGCTATGCTGTGTTGTACTGCAGGGCGCTCGGGCCAACGGGTGGGGTGCAGGGGGACGTGGGTGGGAAGCCGGTAGGCAGGCAAGCACGGGAAACACAGAGAGATGGGGGACCGGGTCTAGGAGCCGTCCCAGCGGGGTGAGGAATTCCACAGCCCCGGAGACTTCAGTCACCTATCATTGGGACAGTCAGTCAGGTCTCAGGGGTCGTCCTGGGGTTGAGATTCAGAGAGGCCAACAGGACAAATGCCACCCAGGATCATTGACCAGTGAGGACCTGGAAAGGAGGGGGCGAGGAGGCAGGCGACAGGTGTGGGGATGTTGGGCCAGAGGGGCGGCCGGGGCGGGGGGGAGGTACTGGCTGAGCTGGTACTTGTGTTGTTGCTGGTGGATGACTTGGTGCCGCCGCTGCTGGCGATGGTGGTGGTGGCCTTTGGTGCCGTTGGTGACGGTGCCAGGGCTGCCGGGGTGATGGTGGACACGGTCTTGGTGGTGGCGGTGGTGGTGGTGACGAAGGACTTCAGTCCTGTTGGCGATGGTGCCCGTGCCGGTGTGGTGATAGTGGAGCTCGTGGAGGTGGCGGTGGCGATGGCGGTGGTGGTGATCGTAGAGGACTTGGGTGCTGTTGGTGATGATGTCCATGCTGGTGCGCTGGTGGTGGACTTGGTGCTGCTGCTGGACTTGGTCATGGTGGTGGTGGTGGTGAAGGACGTCAGTGCTGTGGGCCATGGTGCCTGTGCCAGTGTGGTGATGGTAGACTTGGTCTTGCTGCTGCTGCTGCTGCTGCTGCTGCTGCTGCTGCTGCTGCTGCTGCTGCTATGGTACGAGGGGTTGGGGGTAGACTACGTGGTGTGGGGGTGGTACTGATGGTGGAGGACTTGGGTGCCGTCGGCGATGATGTCCATGCGCGTGAGCTGGTGGTGGACCTGGTCCTTCTGGTGATGGTGGTGGGGGCGGTGATGATGGTGAAGGACTTCAGTCCTGTTGGTTTTGGTGCCCGTGCCGGTGTGGTGATGGTGGACTTGGTGGTGGTGGTGGTGGTGTTGAGGACTTTAGTGCTGTTGGCAGTGGTGCCCGTGGTGGTGTGGTGGTGGACTTGGTCCTAGTGGTGGTGGTGTGGGGGGGTGATAGTGATGGTGGAGGACCTTAGTGCTGTTGGCGATGATGCCTATGCCGGTGCGCTGGTGGTGGCCTTGGTTCTGTTGGTGCTGGTGGCGGTGATGCCGAAGGACTTTAGTGCTGTTGGCAATGGTGCCCGTGGTGGTGTGCGGTGGTGGACTTGGTCCTGCTGGTGGCTGGTGGCCGCGGCGGCGGGGGTGGTGTCGAAGGAGGCTGCCGAGCTGATGTTGGTGATGGTCCGGGTGCTGCTTTGCTGGTGGACTTGGTGCCGCTGCTGCTGCTACTGGTGCTGCTGTTGGGCGGGGGGGCTCGTGGTGGTGGTGGTGGTGCTGTCGCTGCTGCTGCTGGTGGAGGGGGAGCTTGGTGCTGGTGGTGCTGCTGCTAGTGCTGGTGCTGGCGGTGGTCTTAGCGATGGAGGAGCGGCGGGATTTGAAGGATACTGTGGCCAAGCAGGGCATAGAGAGAACAGAGAGCGTGTGTCGGGACGATGGTGTTGTGCCATGAATGTGGTCTTCCTGGTGCACCCTAGTGAGTTTGTGAGGGCCCCTGCCGGAGAATGGGATGTATCAGTGGTAGGGGTGGCAACTTGGTTGTTCCTGGTTGTCAGAGACAGGAGGATTTTGGGAGTGTGGGGAGAGTGAGGCAGGGAGGGAGGAGCGGTGGCGAAAGGAGTGGAGGTGGGGCGAGGTGGGGCGTGCCCACACCCCGAGGCGCGATCGGGGTACAGGTGTGTGGTGGTGCGCGGAAGTATTTCTGGAAGCGAAGTGGGCGAGTCAAGCCGGGTGGTCGGGGTCCCGAAGAGAAAAGGGGCAAAGAGAGCGTGTGGGCGGGCCAGGGGCCTTGGCCCAATGCAGGGTGGAGTTTGGTCGCCTGGACAAGAGAGCCCAAGAAGAAGGGAATGGGCGTCAGAGTGGGGCAGGGCAGGGGCGGTCCCCCCCGGTGGGAGCAGGGTTGGTGTAGGCCAGGTGCCTGGAGCTTTGGAGAGAGGAAGCCGGGCCGTGCCAGCGTTGGGGCTGCAGGGCCAAAAGGGGACAGAGCACTGCATGGGCCGGGAATCGAACCCGGGCCTCCCGCGTGGCAGGCGAGAATTCTACCACTGAACCACCCATGCACCGATGGCAGTGCTCAACAGACGGCTTCCCCAGCGGCGCTCCCCAGCGGCGGCCAGACGCGGGTCGGGGCCAGTCGCGAGCATCTGCTTCGTGGGAGCAGGAGGCGGACGGGCGGCCTGAAAAAGAGGCTCCAGGCACGTCCAGAGCCCTAGGGAGCGGCGCAGACGGGCAGAGCGAGGCACCGGCGCGTGCAGGCTGACTAGGCTCATCCTGTGCTTTCTCCCTGGTGGGAGGGGGGGCGCCAGACACTGCCCCGCTGGGGGTCGGTTGCCAGGGAAGCCAGGAGGTGGACCAAGCCCGGCCTGCGCCCGAATCGCACACAGCACGGGGGATATGTGGCGGGCGCAGCTGAGCACTGACGTTCCCTTCAGCAGCTCGTGTCAGCACCGACCCAAAGTCCCTTTGGCTGATGGCTTTCTCGTCCACTCAGTGTGTGCAAGGGCCAGGGGGGGAGCGGAGGGTCTGGGGAACGGAGCTGCGGTTGTGTGCGCACGTGGGGTGCCGTGGGGTGGTGTGTGTGTGTGTGTGTGTGTGTGTGTCCCCCGCGCGTGCGCGCGCGTGCCGTGTGGAAAAGTCGGAGGCCCGGTAGCGCGGCCGGCGCCTCTGAGTACCGCTCAGGCCGGGAGACCAAAGCAAGGTGTCTGAGCTCTGGCCCGCAGCTCTCCCTAGGGGCCCAGCTCGGGTGCGGTGGTTGTGAGGCAGGAGCGCGATCTTGGCTCGCAGGAGCGCGTGGGCAGAGTGGCCAGCTGGCCGATGGCGCGGCGAGGGAGCGCTCTGGGCTCCTGGGGTCCCGGCCGGGCCGCGGCTTCCGGCGCGGAGATGTGCTGTGGCGCCCAGGTGGGTGGCTTGGGTATCCAGGGCTTCCCTCCGCCCAGCGCTCATGGGAACCACCTTTGCGGGCTGGACTCCAGGGCCAGGCCCAGTGAAGGGAGGGCCCTGGCGTTAGCCGGCGAGCAGGTGGCTGGGCTGCCTGTGTCCCGGGAGGCAGGCAGGCAGGCAGGCAGGCGTGGCCAGGGCAAGGCGTCAAGGTGGAAAATCCTCGTGGGCACCACGGGCCACCTGCGTAGGATGTGGAGGGAATGGAATGGGGGCCGGCGGAAAGGACAGGGTGCGGGACGGTGTGCTCCTGGTGGCTGAAGAGCACGGCTCGGAGAGCGAGGCGCTGTTCACCAGGCACGAGTCTGGTGGAGAACCGAATGCGGAGGGCTTTTGGCCTTTGCGCACGCGCCTGGCCCGCAGGGGGCGGTGGGAGTGGAGCGGACGCCAGAGCCGGGGCCAGAGCGGGCGCGGGAGCATGCGCCGGCAGCGGAGCCGGAGCGGGAGCCTGAGCGAGAGCGGGAGCGAGAGCGGGAGCGGGAGGGAGGAAGGAAAAGACAGCCCCCCGAAAGCAGGTGAGCAGAGACGTGCCGCGAGGTTCCCGAAGCCTGCGGGTGTGGGATCAGGTGGGAAAGGCGCGTGAATTGGTGGGGGAGGGCGTGTGTGCGCAAAGCCCGTGGCCAGGAGGGTGGAGGCGTCGGGGCTCCATACTGGGCCCCTTCTGCTCCGGTGCCAGGCAGGAGCGGCCCGTCAGGCAGGCCGGGGCTTGCTATAGGGCGTCGTCCAGGCCCGCCGGTGTCCCGTGCCCTCGTTGGGCGCGCCAAAAGGGGGGCGTGTCAGGAGTGGGATTCGAACCCACGCCTCCAGGGGAGACTGCGACCTGAACGCAGCGCCTTAGACCGCTCGGCCATCCTGACGGCGGGCCTGGGCGCGTCGCCGCTCGCCTGGCTGGGACCCGGCGCGAACGCTGGTGCTGGCTGGCGGCTGTGTGGGTGCGCAAGGGACGGGGCGCGCGCGGGGACCGGCCGACCGGGAGCTCGGCCAGCCGACTGGCCGCCCCGCCGCAGCCGCCGCCCGCCCGCCCCGCTCGCACATCCCCGGCTCTGCACCCAGAGGGCGCCGTCGGGCCAGCCTCTTGCGCCGCCACCGCCCCCTCCCCTGCCCTCCCCTGCTCTCCCCTGCCCTCCCCTCCCCTCCGTCGTCCGCCTCTGGCCATCCTGAGCCCCCGTCCTCCTGCTCGCAGCCGTGCTTGCCCTCTCGGGTCTCTCCTGCCGGCGGGATCTCCGCTTGGCAGGCGGTAGGCAGCGGCGCACTCGGGGTATTCAGCGCCGCCCGCCCGGCCCGGGTCCCTGGTCCACTCCGAGTGGGGGGCAGGGGGACTGCTGTGGGGGCTGACGCGGTTGGTTTGGGGTCGCGTCGGGTGTGGCGTGTGGCGGACGCCTGTGTAAGGCAGGGCGTCGAGGGCAGGGGTAGGCGTGGGCAGGCAGGCGGAGAGGGGTCGGGCGCCCGGGTGGCCGCCGCCGTCCTCGTTAGTATAGTGGTGAGTATCCCCGCCTGTCACGCGGGAGACCGGGGTTCGATTCCCCGACGGGGAGGCAAGACGCCCTTTTTGGTCGCCGGCGTCGCCGCTCTCTCCAAACGTTTGCCCCCAGGGCCCTTCTTCTCCTCCCTCCAGCGTCCGACAAGAGGCGCAGGGCGACGACGGGTGTCCCGCCTGCCCGCCGTCGACCACCGCCACCCCTTTCCCTTCCTCGCCACCCCCCCCCTCCGGCGCGCGCGCGTGCGGGATCGCCACAGCCCAGCCAGGGCCTCCTGTCGTGGCCACGGCGCCTGACGAGTGGCTGTGCTCAAGGCGCTCCTTGGGGACGCGACGCTGCCCCGTGGCGGGGAAGCGGGGGAAGGGGGTGCCGCACGGGGGACGGGTGGGTGGCGGCCGTGTGGGGTCCTCCGTCGGTGCGGGATGTGGGCTCGCGGACCAGCGGGTGGAGAAGGGCCCAGCCCAGCGGGTCTGGGAGGGGCAGCGTGTGTCGGGGGGCGAGGGCCCGGGAGCCGCAGGGCGGCCAGAGCGCCCCCCAGAGGCGGGCGGCGGGCGGCGGGCGGTGGGGCCTGCGGAGCCGCACAGCTGCGCCGGGCCGGCGCGGGTGGGGCGCCGGGCGGCCGCTGCTGGCACGTGTGGCGGCGCCGAGCTGCGGTCGGGCAGGACGTCGGGGCAGGGCTGCGCCAGGCGGCCGAGGCGGTGGAGAGAAGGCGTGAAGGCGCTGCTGCGAACCCTGGGCCGGCGTCTGGGGGCGGCCCGGGCTGTGCAGCGTTGGTGGTATAGTGGTGAGCATAGCTGCCTTCCAAGCAGTTGACCCGGGTTCGATTCCCGGCCAACGCAGCTGGCCAACCTTTTGCGTGGCTCCAGGGCCCTCGTGCCCGGGCCCGATGGGAGCCGGGAGCCCGGAGCCCGGAGCCCGGAGCATGGAGCGTGGCCGAAGCTGAGCGCGTGTGTGAGGGAAGGAGGCGTGCAGCGTTTTGAGGGTGCTGCCAGCAGGGTAGGTGGATTGGCAGGGCCGGCGGGCGGCTGGCCGTGGCAAGGCGGGGGCCTTGGAGGCAAAGCAGAAGCGCGTGGGTGGTATGGAGGCGCTGGGTCCAGGGGGTGCGGGCCAGGCGTGGAGCCCGCCGCTCCCTGGTGGTCTAGTGGTTAGGATTCGGCGCTCTCACCGCCGCGGCCCGGGTTCGATTCCCGGTCAGGGAAGCCTTTCTTCTTCCTCTCGGCCTACCTACCAACCTGCCCAGCGCATCCGCGCCCCTTTTAGCCAGCTTCTCCCTTGCCACGCCGCCTCGGCGCCCACGCAAGGCCAGCCGCCCCGTCTAGCCCAAGCCTTGCCCTGTCGCCTCGGCCAGCCCAAGCCTTTTGGCCTCGCCAGCCGGCCGCCCAACTGCAGGGCTTGGGCGCCTCCCCTGGACGCTGGCCGGGCTCCCCCTCTTCCTCCGCCCCAAACCCGAGAGGCCGCGATACCCTCTATCCCCACTCATGGCCACCAGCAGACGCCCGCACGTCCAGCCAGCCCAGGGGCTTGGCCTCTGTGGCTGCAGTGCTGTCTTCAGGAGAAACCTCGCCACCCCTGACAGGACACCCCTTGCTCCTTCCTGAGGTGCTAGTTCGTGGTGTCGGTGCTGGGAAGAGGGGCAGGGGGAGTGGGGGAGGAGGTCTGGGGAGCGTGAGCAATCTACCTCTTCGAGCCGGGTACCCTGCTGGAGCCCCTGGTCCCTTGCCTCTCCCCCCGGCCAGCCACGGCCCGGCCCAGCTTCCCAGCACCGACACCACGAACCTCTGGGCTGGCCGCGTCTCCCGTGCCCGGCGATTGCGGTCCACGTGGGTGCTGGCCTTGGGCGGAGATGGGAGCAGAGAGCCGGCCCGTGGCGCCCCGGAGGTGGGGTTGGGAAAGCGAATCTGGGCACGTCCAGGTCGCCGGACCACCAGGCAGAGCAGGTGAGACAGCGGGGAGATTCGGGAGGCCGGTGGGGAAAACCCAACGGCCGAGCGGGTGGGAGGGGCTGGAGGCGCACGGGAGACACACAGGGTGGACTTCTAGCCAACACGTCCCTCACATCGCCTCACCACCACTCCCCTGAATCCTATGGCAAAGTGGCAAGCGTGCTCCCTGGAGCACCCTCCTCCCCCTCCAGCCCTACCCTCATCCCGCAGACCCACGACCTGGACGGCACCTTAAAGATGTTCTCATTGCCCATTCAGCCTTAGCGTACACCCAGCCAGGGTCTACTCCATCCCTCTCTGCACCCCTGTGCGCGTCGTCTCCTACGGGTGCTCCTCTAGGGAAATCGCAGACCAGGGTCTCCTTCCCGCCAACACGTTCACGCCCCTGTCCGCCAAGCGTTTGCTCTCTGTTCAGAGATTGTCTCCTTCAGAGCCCAAGCGGACAGCCCGTGCCCCGCCCAAACCTGCCGCCGCAGCCCACTCGCTGGATTGGGACAAGGTCGTACCAGCCAGGAAAGGAACCCCTGTGGGCGTCCGGGTGTTTACCATCACCACAGGGAGTTCCTTCAGCACCCTTGCCTCTGTGTGCATGCGTACGTGAGTGAGTGTGTGTGCGTGGGGGGGGGGGAGGCAGCCGCGGTGGGGGAAGCGCAGGATGAAGGTGTTTGCTCCCGTGGGTGGCCTCCCACGGGGGTTAGGGCAGAGGGCGACAAGGATCCCAGAAGGACGGGAGGGCCGGGAGCAGCCCGGATGTGTGGGTGGAGTGCCGGGCGGGGAAGTGTGGGGCTTGCGGACCCGGCCGAGAGCGTGGCTGGCCACTCAGGCAGGGTCTCTGCGGAGGCTTGGGGCGTCTTACCCGGCACGCGTGCACGTGTGCGGGAGGGTGAGCTCAGATCTGAGGTAGGGGAGGAGACGGAGTAGGAGTGTGCCTGAGGAGCCTGTGGGAGGTCCGACTGCTGGCCTTGAGTGTGAGAGATGGGTGTGGGGTACACGGGGTGGGTGGCGGGTGGCAGGGGTCTAGCCTGGAGGCTGGCAGGAGCAGCACGCGGCAAGTGGTGGGGAGTGGGTCCCGGCGTAAAAAAGCTGGAGTCCCCCGTGGTGGGAGAGGACCATGGCGGTGGTGCGGGGGGAGACTGCTGTGCTGTGCTATGCTGTGTTGTACTGCAGGGCGCTCGGGCCAACGGGTGGGGTGCAGGGGGACGTGGGTGGGAAGCCGGTAGGCAGGCAAGCACGGGAAACACAGAGAGATGGGGGACCGGGTCTAGGAGCCGTCCCAGCGG
The DNA here is from genome assembly GCF_024610735.1 of Ursus americanus. Classification (NCBI taxonomy): domain Eukaryota; kingdom Metazoa; phylum Chordata; class Mammalia; order Carnivora; family Ursidae; genus Ursus; species Ursus americanus. The sequence goes on from NC_142128.1 coordinate 46,126,473, forward strand.
GGTGAGGAATTCCACAGCCCCGGAGACTTCAGTCACCTATCATTGGGACAGTCAGTCAGGTCTCAGGGGTCGTCCTGGGGTTGAGATTCAGAGAGGCCAACAGGACAAATGCCACCCAGGATCATTGACCAGTGAGGACCTGGAAAGGAGGGGGCGAGGAGGCAGGCGACAGGTGTGGGGATGTTGGGCCAGAGGGGCGGCCGGGGCGGGGGGGAGGTACTGGCTGAGCTGGTACTTGTGTTGTTGCTGGTGGATGACTTGGTGCCGCCGCTGCTGGCGATGGTGGTGGTGGCCTTTGGTGCCGTTGGTGACGGTGCCAGGGCTGCCGGGGTGATGGTGGACACGGTCTTGGTGGTGGCGGTGGTGGTGGTGACGAAGGACTTCAGTCCTGTTGGCGATGGTGCCCGTGCCGGTGTGGTGATAGTGGAGCTCGTGGAGGTGGCGGTGGCGATGGCGGTGGTGGTGATCGTAGAGGACTTGGGTGCTGTTGGTGATGATGTCCATGCTGGTGCGCTGGTGGTGGACTTGGTGCTGCTGCTGGACTTGGTCATGGTGGTGGTGGTGGTGAAGGACGTCAGTGCTGTGGGCCATGGTGCCTGTGCCAGTGTGGTGATGGTAGACTTGGTCTTGCTGCTGCTGCTGCTGCTTCTGCTGCTGCTGCTGCTGCTGCTGCTGCTGCTGCTGCTGCTATGGTACGAGGGGTTGGGGGTAGACTACGTGGTGTGGGGGTGGTACTGATGGTGGAGGACTTGGGTGCCGTCGGCGATGATGTCCATGCGCGTGAGCTGGTGGTGGACCTGGTCCTTCTGGTGATGGTGGTGGGGGCGGTGATGATGGTGAAGGACTTCAGTCCTGTTGGTTTTGGTGCCCGTGCCGGTGTGGTGATGGTGGACTTGGTGGTGGTGGTGGTGGTGTTGAGGACTTTAGTGCTGTTGGCAGTGGTGCCCGTGGTGGTGTGGTGGTGGACTTGGTCCTAGTGGTGGTGGTGTGGGGGGGTGATAGTGATGGTGGAGGACCTTAGTGCTGTTGGCGATGATGCCTATGCCGGTGCGCTGGTGGTGGCCTTGGTTCTGTTGGTGCTGGTGGCGGTGATGCCGAAGGACTTTAGTGCTGTTGGCAATGGTGCCCGTGGTGGTGTGCGGTGGTGGACTTGGTCCTGCTGGTGGCTGGTGGCCGCGGCGGCGGGGGTGGTGTCGAAGGAGGCTGCCGAGCTGATGTTGGTGATGGTCCGGGTGCTGCTTTGCTGGTGGACTTGGTGCCGCTGCTGCTGCTACTGGTGCTGCTGTTGGGCGGGGGGGCTCGTGGTGGTGGTGGTGGTGCTGTCGCTGCTGCTGCTGCTGCTGCTGGTGGAGGGGGAGCTTGGTGGTGGTGGTGCTGCTGCTAGTGCTGGTGCTGGCGGTGGTCTTAGCGATGGAGGAGCGGCGGGATTTGAAGGATACTGTGGCCAAGCAGGGCATAGAGAGAACAGAGAGCGTGTGTCGGGACAATGGTGTTGTGCCATGAATGTGGTCTTCCTGGTGCACCCTAGTGAGTTTGTGAGGGCCCCTGCCGGAGAATGGGATGTATCAGTGGTAGGGGTGGCAACTTGGTTGTTCCTGGTTGTCAGAGACAGGAGGATTTTGGGAGTGTGGGGAGAGTGAGGCAGGGAGGGAGGAGCGGTGGCGAAAGGAGTGGAGGTGGGGCGAGGTGGGGCGTGCCCACACCCCGAGGCGCGATCGGGGTACAGGTGTGTGGTGGTGCGCGGAAGTATTTCTGGAAGCGAAGTGGGCGAGTCAAGCCGGGTGGTCGGGGTCCCGAAGAGAAAAGGGGCAAAGAGAGCGTGTGGGCGGGCCAGGGGCCTTGGCCCAATGCAGGGTGGAGTTTGGTCGCCTGGACAAGAGAGCCCAAGAAGAAGGGAATGGGCGTCAGAGTGGGGCAGGGCAGGGGCGGTCCCCCCCCCCCCCGGTGGGAGCAGGGTTGGTGTAGGCCAGGTGCCTGGAGCTTTGGAGAGAGGAAGCCGGGCCGTGCCAGCGTTGGGGCTGCAGGGCCAAAAGGGGACAGAGCACTGCATGGGCCGGGAATCGAACCCGGGCCTCCCGCGTGGCAGGCGAGAATTCTACCACTGAACCACCCATGCACCGATGGCAGTGCTCAACAGACGGCTTCCCCAGCGGCGCTCCCCAGCGGCGGCCAGACGCGGGTCGGGGCCAGTCGCGAGCATCTGCTTCGTGGGAGCAGGAGGCGGACGGGCGGCCTGAAAAAGAGGCTCCAGGCACGTCCAGAGCCCTAGGGAGCGGCGCAGACGGGCAGAGCGAGGCACCGGCGCGTGCAGGCTGACTAGGCTCATCCTGTGCTTTCTCCCTGGTGGGAGGGGGGGCGCCAGACACTGCCCCGCTGGGGGTCGGTTGCCAGGGAAGCCAGGAGGTGGACCAAGCCCGGCCTGCGCCCGAATCGCACACAGCACGGGGGATATGTGGCGGGCGCAGCTGAGCACTGACGTTCCCTTCAGCAGCTCGTGTCAGCACCGACCCAAAGTCCCTTTGGCTGATGGCTTTCTCGTCCACTCAGTGTGTGCAAGGGCCAGGGGGGGAGCGGAGGGTCTGGGGAACGGAGCTGCGGTTGTGTGCGCACGTGGGGTGCCGTGGGGTGGTGTGTGTGTGTGTGTGTGTGTGTGTGTGTGTGTCCCCCGCGCGTGCGCGCGCGTGCCGTGTGGAGAAGTCGGAGGCCCGGTAGCGCGGCCGGCGCCTCTGAGTACCGCTCAGGCCGGGAGACCAAAGCAAGGTGTCTGAGCTCTGGCCCGCAGCTCTCCCTAGGGGCCCAGCTCGGGTGCGGTGGTTGTGAGGCAGGAGCGCGATCTTGGCTCGCAGGAGCGCGTGGGCAGAGTGGCCAGCTGGCCGATGGCGCGGCGAGGGAGCGCTCTGGGCTCCTGGGGTCCCGGCCGGGCCGCGGCTTCCGGCGCGGAGATGTGCTGTGGCGCCCAGGTGGGTGGCTTGGGTATCCAGGGCTTCCCTCCGCCCAGCGCTCATGGGAACCACCTTTGCGGGCTGGACTCCAGGGCCAGGCCCAGTGAAGGGAGGGCCCTGGCGTTAGCCGGCGAGCAGGTGGCTGGGCTGCCTGTGTCCCGGGAGGCAGGCAGGCAGGCAGGCAGGCAGGCGTGGCCAGGGCAAGGCGTCAAGGTGGAAAATCCTCGTGGGCACCACGGGCCACCTGCGTAGGATGTGGAGGGAATGGAATGGGGGCCGGCGGAAAGGACAGGGTGCGGGACGGTGTGCTCCTGGTGGCTGAAGAGCACGGCTCGGAGAGCGAGGCGCTGTTCACCAGGCACGAGTCTGGTGGAGAACCGAATGCGGAGGGCTTTTGGCCTTTGCGCACGCGCCTGGCCCGCAGGGGGCGGTGGGAGTGGAGCGGACGCCAGAGCCGGGGCCAGAGCGGGCGCGGGAGCATGCGCCGGCAGCGGAGCCGGAGCGGGAGCCTGAGCGAGAGCGGGAGCGAGAGCGGGAGCGGGAGGGAGGAAGGAAAAGACAGCCCCCCGAAAGCAGGTGAGCAGAGACGTGCCGCGAGGTTCCCGAAGCCTGCGGGTGTGGGATCAGGTGGGAAAGGCGCGTGAATTGGTGGGGGAGGGCGTGTGTGCGCAAAGCCCGTGGCCAGGAGGGTGGAGGCGTCGGGGCTCCATACTGGGCCCCTTCTGCTCCGGTGCCAGGCAGGAGCGGCCCGTCAGGCAGGCCGGGGCTTGCTATAGGGCGTCGTCCAGGCCCGCCGGTGTCCCGTGCCCTCGTTGGGCGCGCCAAAAGGGGGGCGTGTCAGGAGTGGGATTCGAACCCACGCCTCCAGGGGAGACTGCGACCTGAACGCAGCGCCTTAGACCGCTCGGCCATCCTGACGGCGGGCCTGGGCGCGTCGCCGCTCGCCTGGCTGGGACCCGGCGCGAACGCTGGTGCTGGCTGGCGGCTGTGTGGGTGCGCAAGGGACGGGGCGCGCGCGGGGACCGGCCGACCGGGAGCTCGGCCAGCCGACTGGCCGCCCCGCCGCAGCCGCCGCCCGCCCGCCCCGCTCGCACATCCCCGGCTCTGCACCCAGAGGGCGCCGTCGGGCCAGCCTCTTGCGCCGCCACCGCCCCCTCCCCTGCCCTCCCCTGCTCTCCCCTGCCCTCCCCTCCCCTCCGTCGTCCGCCTCTGGCCATCCTGAGCCCCCGTCCTCCTGCTCGCAGCCGTGCTTGCCCTCTCGGGTCTCTCCTGCCGGCGGGATCTCCGCTTGGCAGGCGGTAGGCAGCGGCGCACTCGGGGTATTCAGCGCCGCCCGCCCGGCCCGGGTCCCTGGTCCACTCCGAGTGGGGGGCAGGGGGACTGCTGTGGGGGCTGACGCGGTTGGTTTGGGGTCGCGTCGGGTGTGGCGTGTGGCGGACGCCTGTGTAAGGCAGGGCGTCGAGGGCAGGGGTAGGCGTGGGCAGGCAGGCGGAGAGGGGTCGGGCGCCCGGGTGGCCGCCGCCGTCCTCGTTAGTATAGTGGTGAGTATCCCCGCCTGTCACGCGGGAGACCGGGGTTCGATTCCCCGACGGGGAGGCAAGACGCCCTTTTTGGTCGCCGGCGTCGCCGCTCTCTCCAAACGTTTGCCCCCAGGGCCCTTCTTCTCCTCCCTCCAGCGTCCGACAAGAGGCGCAGGGCGACGACGGGTGTCCCGCCTGCCCGCCGTCGACCACCGCCACCCCTTTCCCTTCCTCGCCACCCCCCCCCTCCGGCGCGCGCGCGTGCGGGATCGCCACAGCCCAGCCAGGGCCTCCTGTCGTGGCCACGGCGCCTGACGAGTGGCTGTGCTCAAGGCGCTCCTTGGGGACGCGACGCTGCCCCGTGGCGGGGAAGCGGGGGAAGGGGGTGCCGCACGGGGGACGGGTGGGTGGCGGCCGTGTGGGGTCCTCCGTCGGTGCGGGATGTGGGCTCGCGGACCAGCGGGTGGAGAAGGGCCCAGGCCAGCGGGTCTGGGAGGGGCAGCGTGTGTCGGGGGGCGAGGGCCCGGGAGCCGCAGGGCGGCCAGAGCGCCCCCCAGAGGCGGGCGGCGGGCGGCGGGCGGTGGGGCCTGCGGAGCCGCACAGCTGCGCCGGGCCGGCGCGGGTGGGGCGCCGGGCGGCCGCTGCTGGCGCGTGTGGCGGCGCCGAGCTGCGGTCGGGCAGGACGTCGGGGCAGGGCTGCGCCAGGCGGCCGAGGCGGTGGAGAGAAGGCGTGAAGGCGCTGCTGCGAACCCTGGGCCGGCGTCTGGGGGCGGCCCGGGCTGTGCAGCGTTGGTGGTATAGTGGTGAGCATAGCTGCCTTCCAAGCAGTTGACCCGGGTTCGATTCCCGGCCAACGCAGCTGGCCAACCTTTTGCGTGGCTCCAGGGCCCTCGTGCCCGGGCCCGATGGGAGCCGGGAGCCCGGAGCCCGGAGCCCGGAGCATGGAGCGTGGCCGAAGCTGAGCGCGTGTGTGAGGGAAGGAGGCGTGCAGCGTTTTGAGGGTGCTGCCAGCAGGGTAGGTGGATTGGCAGGGCCGGCGGGCGGCTGGCCGTGGCAAGGCGGGGGCCTTGGAGGCAAAGCAGAAGCGCGTGGGTGGTATGGAGGCGCTGGGTCCAGGGGGTGCGGGCCAGGCGTGGAGCCCGCCGCTCCCTGGTGGTCTAGTGGTTAGGATTCGGCGCTCTCACCGCCGCGGCCCGGGTTCGATTCCCGGTCAGGGAAGCCTTTCTTCTTCCTCTCGGCCTACCTACCAACCTGCCCAGCGCATCCGCGCCCCTTTTAGCCAGCTTCTCCCTTGCCACGCCGCCTCGGCGCCCACGCAAGGCCAGCCGCCCCGTCTAGCCCAAGCCTTGCCCTGTCGCCTCGGCCAGCCCAAGCCTTTTGGCCTCGCCAGCCGGCCGCCCAACTGCAGGGCTTGGGCGCCTCCCCTGGACGCTGGCCGGGCTCCCCCTCTTCCTCCGCCCCAAACCCGAGAGGCCGCGATACCCTCTATCCCCACTCATGGCCACCAGCAGACGCCCGCACGTCCAGCCAGCCCAGGGGCTTGGCCTCTGTGGCTGCAGTGCTGTCTTCAGGAGAAACCTCGCCACCCCTGACAGGACACCCCTTGCTCCTTCCTGAGGTGCTAGTTCGTGGTGTCGGTGCTGGGAAGAGGGGCAGGGGGAGTGGGGGAGGAGGTCTGGGGAGCGTGAGCAATCTACCTCTTCGAGCCGGGTACCCTGCTGGAGCCCCTGGTCCCTTGCCTCTCCCCCCGGCCAGCCACGGCCCGGCCCAGCTTCCCAGCACCGACACCACGAACCTCTGGGCTGGCCGCGTCTCCCGTGCCCGGCGATTGCGGTCCACGTGGGTGCTGGCCTTGGGCGGAGATGGGAGCAGAGAGCCGGCCCGTGGCGCCCCGGAGGTGGGGTTGGGAAAGCGAATCTGGGCACGTCCAGGTCGCCGGACCACCAGGCAGAGCAGGTGAGACAGCGGGGAGATTCGGGAGGCCGGTGGGGAAAACCCAACGGCCGAGCGGGTGGGAGGGGCTGGAGGCGCACGGGAGACACACAGGGTGGACTTCTAGCCAACACGTCCCTCACATCGCCTCACCACCACTCCCCTGAATCCTATGGCAAAGTGGCAAGCGTGCTCCCTGGAGCACCCTCCTCCCCCTCCAGCCCTACCCTCATCCCGCAGACCCACGACCTGGACGGCACCTTAAAGATGTTCTCATTGCCCATTCAGCCTTAGCGTACACCCAGCCAGGGTCTACTCCATCCCTCTCTGCACCCCTGTGCGCGTCGTCTCCTACGGGTGCTCCTCTAGGGAAATCGCAGACCAGGGTCTCCTTCCCGCCAACACGTTCACGCCCCTGTCCGCCAAGCGTTTGCTCTCTGTTCAGAGATTGTCTCCTTCAGAGCCCAAGCGGACAGCCCGTGCCCCGCCCAAACCTGCCGCCGCAGCCCACTCGCTGGATTGGGACAAGGTCGTACCAGCCAGGAAAGGAACCCCTGTGGGCGTCCGGGTGTTTACCATCACCACAGGGAGTTCCTTCAGCACCCTTGCCTCTGTGTGCATGCGTACGTGAGTGAGTGTGTGTGCGTGGGGGGGGGGGGGGAGGCAGCCGCGGTGGGGGAAGCGCAGGATGAAGGTGTTTGCTCCCGTGGGTGGCCTCCCACGGGGGTTAGGGCAGAGGGCGACAAGGATCCCAGAAGGACGGGAGGGCCGGGAGCAGCCCGGATGTGTGGGTGGAGTGCCGGGCGGGGAAGTGTGGGGCTTGCGGACCCGGCCGAGAGCGTGGCTGGCCACTCAGGCAGGGTCTCTGCGGAGGCTTGGGGCGTCTTACCCGGCACGCGTGCACGTGTGCGGGAGGGTGAGCTCAGATCTGAGGTAGGGGAGGAGACGGAGTAGGAGTGTGCCTGAGGAGCCTGTGGGAGGTCCGACTGCTGGCCTTGAGTGTGAGAGATGGGTGTGGGGTACACGGGGTGGGTGGCGGGTGGCAGGGGTCTAGCCTGGAGGCTGGCAGGAGCAGCACGCGGCAAGTGGTGGGGAGTGGGTCCCGGCGTAAAAAAGCTGGAGTCCCCCGTGGTGGGAGAGGACCATGGCGGTGGTGCGGGGGGAGACTGCTGTGCTGTGCTATGCTGTGTTGTACTGCAGGGCGCTCGGGCCAACGGGTGGGGTGCAGGGGGACGTGGGTGGGAAGCCGGTAGGCAGGCAAGCACGGGAAACACAGAGAGATGGGGGACCGGGTCTAGGAGCCGTCCCAGCGGGGTGAGGAATTCCACAGCCCCGGAGACTTCAGTCACCTATCATTGGGACAGTCAGTCAGGTCTCAGGGGTCGTCCTGGGGTTGAGATTCAGAGAGGCCAACAGGACAAATGCCACCCAGGATCATTGACCAGTGAGGACTTGGAAAGGAGGGGGCGAGGAGGCAGGCGACAGGTGTGGGGATGTTGGGCCAGAGGGGCGGCCGGGGCGGGGGGGAGGTACTGGCTGAGCTGGTACTTGTGTTGTTGCTGGTGGATGACTTGGTGCCGCCGCTGCTGGCGATGGTGGTGGTGGCCTTTGGTGCCGTTGGTGACGGTGCCAGGGCTGCCGGGGTGATGGTGGACACGGTCTTGGTGGTGGCGGTGGTGGTGGTGACGAAGGACTTCAGTCCTGTTGGCGATGGTGCCCGTGCCGGTGTGGTGATAGTGGAGCTCGTGGAGGTGGCGGTGGCGATGGCGGTGGTGGTGATCGTAGAGGACTTGGGTGCTGTTGGTGATGATGTCCATGCTGGTGCGCTGGTGGTGGACTTGGTGCTGCTGCTGGACTTGGTCATGGTGGTGGTGGTGGTGAAGGACGTCAGTGCTGTGGGCCATGGTGCCTGTGCCAGTGTGGTGATGGTAGACTTGGTCTTGCTGCTGCTGCTGCTGCTGCTGCTGCTGCTGCTGCTGCTTCTGCTGCTGCTGCTGCTGCTGCTGCTGCTGCTGCTATGGTACGAGGGGTTGGGGGTAGACTACGTGGTGTGGGGGTGGTACTGATGGTGGAGGACTTGGGTGCCGTCGGCGATGATGTCCATGCGCGTGAGCTGGTGGTGGACCTGGTCCTTCTGGTGATGGTGGTGGGGGCGGTGATGATGGTGAAGGACTTCAGTCCTGTTGGTTTTGGTGCCCGTGCCGGTGTGGTGATGGTGGACTTGGTGGTGGTGGTGGTGGTGTTGAGGACTTTAGTGCTGTTGGCAGTGGTGCCCGTGGTGGTGTGGTGGTGGACTTGGTCCTAGTGGTGGTGGTGTGGGGGGGTGATAGTGATGGTGGAGGACCTTAGTGCTGTTGGCGATGATGCCTATGCCGGTGCGCTGGTGGTGGCCTTGGTTCTGTTGGTGCTGGTGGCGGTGATGCCGAAGGACTTTAGTGCTGTTGGCAATGGTGCCCGTGGTGGTGTGCGGTGGTGGACTTGGTCCTGCTGGTGGCTGGTGGCCGCGGCGGCGGGGGTGGTGTCGAAGGAGGCTGCCGAGCTGATGTTGGTGATGGTCCGGGTGCTGCTTTGCTGGTGGACTTGGTGCCGCTGCTGCTGCTACTGGTGCTGCTGTTGGGCGGGGGGGCTCGTGGTGGTGGTGGTGGTGCTGTCGCTGCTGCTGCTGCTGCTGGTGGAGGGGGAGCTTGGTGCTGGTGGTGCTGCTGCTAGTGCTGGTGCTGGCGGTGGTCTTAGCGATGGAGGAGCGGCGGGATTTGAAGGATACTGTGGCCAAGCAGGGCATAGAGAGAACAGAGAGCGTGTGTCGGGACAATGGTGTTGTGCCATGAATGTGGTCTTCCTGGTGCACCCTAGTGAGTTTGTGAGGGCCCCTGCCGGAGAATGGGATGTATCAGTGGTAGGGGTGGCAACTTGGTTGTTCCTGGTTGTCAGAGACAGGAGGATTTTGGGAGTGTGGGGAGAGTGAGGCAGGGAGGGAGGAGCGGTGGCGAAAGGAGTGGAGGTGGGGCGAGGTGGGGCGTGCCCACACCCCGAGGCGCGATCGGGGTACAGGTGTGTGGTGGTGCGCGGAAGTATTTCTGGAAGCGAAGTGGGCGAGTCAAGCCGGGTGGTCGGGGTCCCGAAGAGAAAAGGGGCAAAGAGAGCGTGTGGGCGGGCCAGGGGCCTTGGCCCAATGCAGGGTGGAGTTTGGTCGCCTGGACAAGAGAGCCCAAGAAGAAGGGAATGGGCGTCAGAGTGGGGCAGGGCAGGGGCGGTCCCCCCCCCGGTGGGAGCAGGGTTGGTGTAGGCCAGGTGCCTGGAGCTTTGGAGAGAGGAAGCCGGGCCGTGCCAGCGTTGGGGCTGCAGGGCCAAAAGGGGACAGAGCACTGCATGGGCCGGGAATCGAACCCGGGCCTCCCGCGTGGCAGGCGAGAATTCTACCACTGAACCACCCATGCACCGATGGCAGTGCTCAACAGACGGCTTCCCCAGCGGCGCTCCCCAGCGGCGGCCAGACGCGGGTCGGGGCCAGTCGCGAGCATCTGCTTCGTGGGAGCAGGAGGCGGACGGGCGGCCTGAAAAAGAGGCTCCAGGCACGTCCAGAGCCCTAGGGAGCGGCGCAGACGGGCAGAGCGAGGCACCGGCGCGTGCAGGCTGACTAGGCTCATCCTGTGCTTTCTCCCTGGTGGGAGGGGGGGCGCCAGACACTGCCCCGCTGGGGGTCGGTTGCCAGGGAAGCCAGGAGGTGGACCAAGCCCGGCCTGCGCCCGAATCGCACACAGCACGGGGGATATGTGGCGGGCGCAGCTGAGCACTGACGTTCCCTTCAGCAGCTCGTGTCAGCACCGACCCAAAGTCCCTTTGGCTGATGGCTTTCTCGTCCACTCAGTGTGTGCAAGGGCCAGGGGGGGAGCGGAGGGTCTGGGGAACGGAGCTGCGGTTGTGTGCGCACGTGGGGTGCCGTGGGGTGGTGTGTGTGTGTGTGTGTGTGTGTGTGTGTGTCCCCCGCGCGTGCGCGCGCGTGCCGTGTGGAGAAGTCGGAGGCCCGGTAGCGCGGCCGGCGCCTCTGAGTACCGCTCAGGCCGGGAGACCAAAGCAAGGTGTCTGAGCTCTGGCCCGCAGCTCTCCCTAGGGGCCCAGCTCGGGTGCGGTGGTTGTGAGGCAGGAGCGCGATCTTGGCTCGCAGGAGCGCGTGGGCAGAGTGGCCAGCTGGCCGATGGCGCGGCGAGGGAGCGCTCTGGGCTCCTGGGGTCCCGGCCGGGCCGCGGCTTCCGGCGCGGAGATGTGCTGTGGCGCCCAGGTGGGTGGCTTGGGTATCCAGGGCTTCCCTCCGCCCAGCGCTCATGGGAACCACCTTTGCGGGCTGGACTCCAGGGCCAGGCCCAGTGAAGGGAGGGCCCTGGCGTTAGCCGGCGAGCAGGTGGCTGGGCTGCCTGTGTCCCGGGAGGCAGGCAGGCAGGCAGGCAGGCAGGCGTGGCCAGGGCAAGGCGTCAAGGTGGAAAATCCTCGTGGGCACCACGGGCCACCTGCGTAGGATGTGGAGGGAATGGAATGGGGGCCGGCGGAAAGGACAGGGTGCGGGACGGTGTGCTCCTGGTGGCTGAAGAGCACGGCTCGGAGAGCGAGGCGCTGTTCACCAGGCACGAGTCTGGTGGAGAACCGAATGCGGAGGGCTTTTGGCCTTTGCGCACGCGCCTGGCCCGCAGGGGGCGGTGGGAGTGGAGCGGACGCCAGAGCCGGGGCCAGAGCGGGCGCGGGAGCATGCGCCGGCAGCGGAGCCGGAGCGGGAGCCTGAGCGAGAGCGGGAGCGAGAGCGGGAGCGGGAGGGAGGAAGGAAAAGACAGCCCCCCGAAAGCAGGTGAGCAGAGACGTGCCGCGAGGTTCCCGAAGCCTGCGGGTGTGGGATCAGGTGGGAAAGGCGCGTGAATTGGTGGGGGAGGGCGTGTGTGCGCAAAGCCCGTGGCCAGGAGGGTGGAGGCGTCGGGGCTCCATACTGGGCCCCTTCTGCTCCGGTGCCAGGCAGGAGCGGCCCGTCAGGCAGGCCGGGGCTTGCTATAGGGCGTCGTCCAGGCCCGCCGGTGTCCCGTGCCCTCGTTGGGCGCGCCAAAAGGGGGGCGTGTCAGGAGTGGGATTCGAACCCACGCCTCCAGGGGAGACTGCGACCTGAACGCAGCGCCTTAGACCGCTCGGCCATCCTGACGGCGGGCCTGGGCGCGTCGCCGCTCGCCTGGCTGGGACCCGGCGCGAACGCTGGTGCTGGCTGGCGGCTGTGTGGGTGCGCAAGGGACGGGGCGCGCGCGGGGACCGGCCGACCGGGAGCTCGGCCAGCCGACTGGCCGCCCCGCCGCAGCCGCCGCCCGCCCGCCCCGCTCGCACATCCCCGGCTCTGCACCCAGAGGGCGCCGTCGGGCCAGCCTCTTGCGCCGCCACCGCCCCCTCCCCTGCCCTCCCCTGCTCTCCCCTGCCCTCCCCTCCCCTCCGTCGTCCGCCTCTGGCCATCCTGAGCCCCCGTCCTCCTGCTCGCAGCCGTGCTTGCCCTCTCGGGTCTCTCCTGCCGGCGGGATCTCCGCTTGGCAGGCGGTAGGCAGCGGCGCACTCGGGGTATTCAGCGCCGCCCGCCCGGCCCGGGTCCCTGGTCCACTCCGAGTGGGGGGCAGGGGGACTGCTGTGGGGGCTGACGCGGTTGGTTTGGGGTCGCGTCGGGTGTGGCGTGTGGCGGACGCCTGTGTAAGGCAGGGCGTCGAGGGCAGGGGTAGGCGTGGGCAGGCAGGCGGAGAGGGGTCGGGCGCCCGGGTGGCCGCCGCCGTCCTCGTTAGTATAGTGGTGAGTATCCCCGCCTGTCACGCGGGAGACCGGGGTTCGATTCCCCGACGGGGAGGCAAGACGCCCTTTTTGGTCGCCGGCGTCGCCGCTCTCTCCAAACGTTTGCCCCCAGGGCCCTTCTTCTCCTCCCTCCAGCGTCCGACAAGAGGCGCAGGGCGACGACGGGTGTCCCGCCTGCCCGCCGTCGACCACCGCCACCCCTTTCCCTTCCTCGCCACCCCCCCCCCTCCGGCGCGCGCGCGTGCGGGATCGCCACAGCCCAGCCAGGGCCTCCTGTCGTGGCCACGGCGCCTGACGAGTGGCTGTGCTCAAGGCGCTCCTTGGGGACGCGACGCTGCCCCGTGGCGGGGAAGCGGGGGAAGGGGGTGCCGCACGGGGGACGGGTGGGTGGCGGCCGTGTGGGGTCCTCCGTCGGTGCGGGATGTGGGCTCGCGGACCAGCGGGTGGAGAAGGGCCCAGGCCAGCGGGTCTGGGAGGGGCAGCGTGTGTCGGGGGGCGAGGGCCCGGGAGCCGCAGGGCGGCCAGAGCGCCCCCCAGAGGCGGGCGGCGGGCGGCGGGCGGTGGGGCCTGCGGAGCCGCACAGCTGCGCCGGGCCGGCGCGGGTGGGGCGCCGGGCGGCCGCTGCTGGCGCGTGTGGCGGCGCCGAGCTGCGGTCGGGCAGGACGTCGGGGCAGGGCTGCGCCAGGCGGCCGAGGCGGTGGAGAGAAGGCGTGAAGGCGCTGCTGCGAACCCTGGGCCGGCGTCTGGGGGCGGCCCGGGCTGTGCAGCGTTGGTGGTATAGTGGTGAGCATAGCTGCCTTCCAAGCAGTTGACCCGGGTTCGATTCCCGGCCAACGCAGCTGGCCAACCTTTTGCGTGGCTCCAGGGCCCTCGTGCCCGGGCCCGATGGGAGCCGGGAGCCCGGAGCCCGGAGCATGGAGCGTGGCCGAAGCTGAGCGCGTGTGTGAGGGAAGGAGGCGTGCAGCGTTTTGAGGGTGCTGCCAGCAGGGTAGGTGGATTGGCAGGGCCGGCGGGCGGCTGGCCGTGGCAAGGCGGGGGCCTTGGAGGCAAAGCAGAAGCGCGTGGGTGGTATGGAGGCGCTGGGTCCAGGGGGTGCGGGCCAGGCGTGGAGCCCGCCGCTCCCTGGTGGTCTAGTGGTTAGGATTCGGCGCTCTCACCGCCGCGGCCCGGGTTCGATTCCCGGTCAGGGAAGCCTTTCTTCTTCCTCTCGGCCTACCTACCAACCTGCCCAGCGCATCCGCGCCCCTTTTAGCCAGCTTCTCCCTTGCCACGCCGCCTCGGCGCCCACGCAAGGCCAGCCGCCCCGTCTAGCCCAAGCCTTGCCCTGTCGCCTCGGCCAGCCCAAGCCTTTTGGCCTCGCCAGCCGGCCGCCCAACTGCAGGGCTTGGGCGCCTCCCCTGGACGCTGGCCGGGCTCCCCCTCTTCCTCCGCCCCAAACCCGAGAGGCCGCGATACCCTCTATCCCCACTCATGGCCACCAGCAGACGCCCGCACGTCCAGCCAGCCCAGGGGCTTGGCCTCTGTGGCTGCAGTGCTGTCTTCAGGAGAAACCTCGCCACCCCTGACAGGACACCCCTTGCTCCTTCCTGAGGTGCTAGTTCGTGGTGTCGGTGCTGGGAAGAGGGGCAGGGGGAGTGGGGGAGGAGGTCTGGGGAGCGTGAGCAATCTACCTCTTCGAGCCGGGTACCCTGCTGGAGCCCCTGGTCCCTTGCCTCTCCCCCCGGCCAGCCACGGCCCGGCCCAGCTTCCCAGCACCGACACCACGAACCTCTGGGCTGGCCGCGTCTCCCGTGCCCGGCGATTGCGGTCCACGTGGGTGCTGGCCTTGGGCGGAGATGGGAGCAGAGAGCCGGCCCGTGGCGCCCCGGAGGTGGGGTTGGGAAAGCGAATCTGGGCACGTCCAGGTCGCCGGACCACCAGGCAGAGCAGGTGAGACAGCGGGGAGATTCGGGAGGCCGGTGGGGAAAACCCAACGGCCGAGCGGGTGGGAGGGGCTGGAGGCGCACGGGAGACACACAGGGTGGACTTCTAGCCAACACGTCCCTCACATCGCCTCACCACCACTCCCCTGAATCCTATGGCAAAGTGGCAAGCGTGCTCCCTGGAGCACCCTCCTCCCCCTCCAGCCCTACCCTCATCCCGCAGACCCACGACCTGGACGGCACCTTAAAGATGTTCTCATTGCCCATTCAGCCTTAGCGTACACCCAGCCAGGGTCTACTCCATCCCTCTCTGCACCCCTGTGCGCGTCGTCTCCTACGGGTGCTCCTCTAGGGAAATCGCAGACCAGGGTCTCCTTCCCGCCAACACGTTCACGCCCCTGTCCGCCAAGCGTTTGCTCTCTGTTCAGAGATTGTCTCCTTCAGAGCCCAAGCGGACAGCACGTGCCCCGCCCAAACCTGCCGCCGCAGCCCACTCGCTGGATTGGGACAAGGTCGTACCAGCCAGGAAAGGAACCCCTGTGGGCGTCCGGGTGTTTACCATCACCACAGGGAGTTCCTTCAGCACCCTTGCCTCTGTGTGCATGCGTACGTGAGTGAGTGTGTGTGCGTGGGGGGGGGGGAGGCAGCCGCGGTGGGGGAAGCGCAGGATGAAGGTGTTTGCTCCCGTGGGTGGCCTCCCACGGGGGTTAGGGCAGAGGGCGACAAGGATCCCAGAAGGACGGGAGGGCCGGGAGCAGCCCGGATGTGTGGGTGGAGTGCCGGGCGGGGAAGTGTGGGGCTTGCGGACCCGGCCGAGAGCGTGGCTGGCCACTCAGGCAGGGTCTCTGCGGAGGCTTGGGGCGTCTTACCCGGCACGCGTGCACGTGTGCGGGAGGGTGAGCTCAGATCTGAGGTAGGGGAGGAGACGGAGTAGGAGTGTGCCTGAGGAGCCTGTGGGAGGTCCGACTGCTGGCCTTGAGTGTGAGAGATGGGTGTGGGGTACACGGGGTGGGTGGCGGGTGGCAGGGGTCTAGCCTGGAGGCTGGCAGGAGCAGCACGCGGCAAGTGGTGGGGAGTGGGTCCCGGCGTAAAAAAGCTGGAGTCCCCCGTGGTGGGAGAGGACCATGGCGGTGGTGCGGGGGGAGACTGCTGTGCTGTGCTATGCTGTGTTGTACTGCAGGGCGCTCGGGCCAACGGGTGGGGTGCAGGGGGACGTGGGTGGGAAGCCGGTAGGCAGGCAAGCACGGGAAACACAGAGAGATGGGGGACCGGGTCTAGGAGCCGTCCCAGCGGGGTGAGGAATTCCACAGCCCCGGAGACTTCAGTCACCTATCATTGGGACAGTCAGTCAGGTCTCAGGGGTCGTCCTGGGGTTGAGATTCAGAGAGGCCAACAGGACAAATGCCACCCAGGATCATTGACCAGTGAGGACTTGGAAAGGAGGGGGCGAGGAGGCAGGCGACAGGTGTGGGGATGTTGGGCCAGAGGGGCGGCCGGGGCGGGGGGGAGGTACTGGCTGAGCTGGTACTTGTGTTGTTGCTGGTGGATGACTTGGTGCCGCCGCTGCTGGCGATGGTGGTGGTGGCCTTTGGTGCCGTTGGTGACGGTGCCAGGGCTGCCGGGGTGATGGTGGACACGGTCTTGGTGGTGGCGGTGGTGGTGGTGACGAAGGACTTCAGTCCTGTTGGCGATGGTGCCCGTGCCGGTGTGGTGATAGTGGAGCTCGTGGAGGTGGCGGTGGCGATGGCGGTGGTGGTGATCGTAGAGGACTTGGGTGCTGTTGGTGATGATGTCCATGCTGGTGCGCTGGTGGTGGACTTGGTGCTGCTGCTGGACTTGGTCATGGTGGTGGTGGTGGTGAAGGACGTCAGTGCTGTGGGCCATGGTGCCTGTGCCAGTGTGGTGATGGTAGACTTGGTCTTGCTGCTGCTGCTGCTGCTGCTGCTGCTGCTGCTTCTGCTGCTGCTGCTGCTGCTGCTGCTGCTGCTGCTGCTGCTGCTGCTATGGTACGAGGGGTTGGGGGTAGACTACGTGGTGTGGGGGTGGTACTGATGGTGGAGGACTTGGGTGCCGTCGGCGATGATGTCCATGCGCGTGAGCTGGTGGTGGACCTGGTCCTTCTGGTGATGGTGGTGGGGGCGGTGATGATGGTGAAGGACTTCAGTCCTGTTGGTTTTGGTGCCCGTGCCGGTGTGGTGATGGTGGACTTGGTGGTGGTGGTGGTGGTGTTGAGGACTTTAGTGCTGTTGGCAGTGGTGCCCGTGGTGGTGTGGTGGTGGACTTGGTCCTAGTGGTGGTGGTGTGGGGGGGTGATAGTGATGGTGGAGGACCTTAGTGCTGTTGGCGATGATGCCTATGCCGGTGCGCTGGTGGTGGCCTTGGTTCTGTTGGTGCTGGTGGCGGTGATGCCGAAGGACTTTAGTGCTGTTGGCAATGGTGCCCGTGGTGGTGTGCGGTGGTGGACTTGGTCCTGCTGGTGGCTGGTGGCCGCGGCGGCGGGGGTGGTGTCGAAGGAGGCTGCCGAGCTGATGTTGGTGATGGTCCGGGTGCTGCTTTGCTGGTGGACTTGGTGCCGCTGCTGCTGCTACTGGTGCTGCTGTTGGGCGGGGGGGCTCGTGGTGGTGGTGGTGGTGCTGTCGCTGCTGCTGCTGCTGCTGCTGGTGGAGGGGGAGCTTGGTGCTGGTGGTGCTGCTGCTAGTGCTGGTGCTGGCGGTGGTCTTAGCGATGGAGGAGCGGCGGGATTTGAAGGATACTGTGGCCAAGCAGGGCATAGAGAGAACAGAGAGCGTGTGTCGGGACGATGGTGTTGTGCCATGAATGTGGTCTTCCTGGTGCACCCTAGTGAGTTTGTGAGGGCCCCTGCCGGAGAATGGGATGTATCAGTGGTAGGGGTGGCAACTTGGTTGTTCCTGGTTGTCAGAGACAGGAGGATTTTGGGAGTGTGGGGAGAGTGAGGCAGGGAGGGAGGAGCGGTGGCGAAAGGAGTGGAGGTGGGGCGAGGTGGGGCGTGCCCACACCCCGAGGCGCGATCGGGGTACAGGTGTGTGGTGGTGCGCGGAAGTATTTCTGGAAGCGAAGTGGGCGAGTCAAGCCGGGTGGTCGGGGTCCCGAAGAGAAAAGGGGCAAAGAGAGCGTGTGGGCGGGCCAGGGGCCTTGGCCCAATGCAGGGTGGAGTTTGGTCGCCTGGACAAGAGAGCCCAAGAAGAAGGGAATGGGCGTCAGAGTGGGGCAGGGCAGGGGCGGTCCCCCCCGGTGGGAGCAGGGTTGGTGTAGGCCAGGTGCCTGGAGCTTTGGAGAGAGGAAGCCGGGCCGTGCCAGCGTTGGGGCTGCAGGGCCAAAAGGGGACAGAGCACTGCATGGGCCGGGAATCGAACCCGGGCCTCCCGCGTGGCAGGCGAGAATTCTACCACTGAACCACCCATGCACCGATGGCAGTGCTCAACAGACGGCTTCCCCAGCGGCGCTCCCCAGCGGCGGCCAGACGCGGGTCGGGGCCAGTCGCGAGCATCTGCTTCGTGGGAGCAGGAGGCGGACGGGCGGCCTGAAAAAGAGGCTCCAGGCACGTCCAGAGCCCTAGGGAGCGGCGCAGACGGGCAGAGCGAGGCACCGGCGCGTGCAGGCTGACTAGGCTCATCCTGTGCTTTCTCCCTGGTGGGAGGGGGGGCGCCAGACACTGCCCCGCTGGGGGTCGGTTGCCAGGGAAGCCAGGAGGTGGACCAAGCCCGGCCTGCGCCCGAATCGCACACAGCACGGGGGATATGTGGCGGGCGCAGCTGAGCACTGACGTTCCCTTCAGCAGCTCGTGTCAGCACCGACCCAAAGTCCCTTTGGCTGATGGCTTTCTCGTCCACTCAGTGTGTGCAAGGGCCAGGGGGGGAGCGGAGGGTCTGGGGAACGGAGCTGCGGTTGTGTGCGCACGTGGGGTGCCGTGGGGTGGTGTGTGTGTGTGTGTGTGTGTGTGTGTGTCCCCCGCGCGTGCGCGCGCGTGCCGTGTGGAGAAGTCGGAGGCCCGGTAGCGCGGCCGGCGCCTCTGAGTACCGCTCAGGCCGGGAGACCAAAGCAAGGTGTCTGAGCTCTGGCCCGCAGCTCTCCCTAGGGGCCCAGCTCGGGTGCGGTGGTTGTGAGGCAGGAGCGCGATCTTGGCTCGCAGGAGCGCGTGGGCAGAGTGGCCAGCTGGCCGATGGCGCGGCGAGGGAGCGCTCTGGGCTCCTGGGGTCCCGGCCGGGCCGCGGCTTCCGGCGCGGAGATGTGGTGTGGCGCCCAGGTGGGTGGCTTGGGTATCCAGGGCTTCCCTCCGCCCAGCGCTCATGGGAACCACCTTTGCGGGCTGGACTCCAGGGCCAGGCCCAGTGAAGGGAGGGCCCTGGCGTTAGCCGGCGAGCAGGTGGCTGGGCTGCCTGTGTCCCGGGAGGCAGGCAGGCAGGCAGGCAGGCAGGCGTGGCCAGGGCAAGGCGTCAAGGTGGAAAATCCTCGTGGGCACCACGGGCCACCTGCGTAGGATGTGGAGGGAATGGAATGGGGGCCGGCGGAAAGGACAGGGTGCGGGACGGTGTGCTCCTGGTGGCTGAAGAGCACGGCTCGGAGAGCGAGGCGCTGTTCACCAGGCACGAGTCTGGTGGAGAACCGAATGCGGAGGGCTTTTGGCCTTTGCGCACGCGCCTGGCCCGCAGGGGGCGGTGGGAGTGGAGCGGACGCCAGAGCCGGGGCCAGAGCGGGCGCGGGAGCATGCGCCGGCAGCGGAGCCGGAGCGGGAGCCTGAGCGAGAGCGGGAGCGAGAGCGGGAGCGAGAGCGGGAGCGGGAGGGAGGAAGGAAAAGACAGCCCCCCGAAAGCAGGTGAGCAGAGACGTGCCGCGAGGTTCCCGAAGCCTGCGGGTGTGGGATCAGGTGGGAAAGGCGCGTGAATTGGTGGGGGAGGGCGTGTGTGCGCAAAGCCCGTGGCCAGGAGGGTGGAGGCGTCGGGGCTCCATACTGGGCCCCTTCTGCTCCGGTGCCAGGCAGGAGCGGCCCGTCAGGCAGGCCGGGGCTTGCTATAGGGCGTCGTCCAGGCCCGCCGGTGTCCCGTGCCCTCGTTGGGCGCGCCAAAAGGGGGGCGTGTCAGGAGTGGGATTCGAACCCACGCCTCCAGGGGAGACTGCGACCTGAACGCAGCGCCTTAGACCGCTCGGCCATCCTGACGGCGGGCCTGGGCGCGTCGCCGCTCGCCTGGCTGGGACCCGGCGCGAACGCTGGTGCTGGCTGGCGGCTGTGTGGGTGCGCAAGGGACGGGGCGCGCGCGGGGACCGGCCGACCGGGAGCTCGGCCAGCCGACTGGCCGCCCCGCCGCAGCCGCCGCCCGCCCGCCCCGCTCGCACATCCCCGGCTCTGCACCCAGAGGGCGCCGTCGGGCCAGCCTCTTGCGCCGCCACCGCCCCCTCCCCTGCCCTCCCCTGCTCTCCCCTGCCCTCCCCTCCCCTCCGTCGTCCGCCTCTGGCCATCCTGAGCCCCCGTCCTCCTGCTCGCAGCCGTGCTTGCCCTCTCGGGTCTCTCCTGCCGGCGGGATCTCCGCTTGGCAGGCGGTAGGCAGCGGCGCACTCGGGGTATTCAGCGCCGCCCGCCCGGCCCGGGTCCCTGGTCCACTCCGAGTGGGGGGCAGGGGGACTGCTGTGGGGGCTGACGCGGTTGGTTTGGGGTCGCGTCGGGTGTGGCGTGTGGCGGACGCCTGTGTAAGGCAGGGCGTCGAGGGCAGGGGTAGGCGTGGGCAGGCAGGCGGAGAGGGGTCGGGCGCCCGGGTGGCCGCCGCCGTCCTCGTTAGTATAGTGGTGAGTATCCCCGCCTGTCACGCGGGAGACCGGGGTTCGATTCCCCGACGGGGAGGCAAGACGCCCTTTTTGGTCGCCGGCGTCGCCGCTCTCTCCAAACGTTTGCCCCCAGGGCCCTTCTTCTCCTCCCTCCAGCGTCCGACAAGAGGCGCAGGGCGACGACGGGTGTCCCGCCTGCCCGCCGTCGACCACCGCCACCCCTTTCCCTTCCTCGCCACCCCCCCCCTCCGGCGCGCGCGCGTGCGGGATCGCCACAGCCCAGCCAGGGCCTCCTGTCGTGGCCACGGCGCCTGACGAGTGGCTGTGCTCAAGGCGCTCCTTGGGGACGCGACGCTGCCCCGTGGCGGGGAAGCGGGGGAAGGGGGTGCCGCACGGGGGACGGGTGGGTGGCGGCCGTGTGGGGTCCTCCGTCGGTGCGGGATGTGGGCTCGCGGACCAGCGGGTGGAGAAGGGCCCAGGCCAGCGGGTCTGGGAGGGGCAGCGTGTGTCGGGGGGCGAGGGCCCGGGAGCCGCAGGGCGGCCAGAGCGCCCCCCAGAGGCGGGCGGCGGGCGGCGGGCGGTGGGGCCTGCGGAGCCGCACAGCTGCGCCGGGCCGGCGCGGGTGGGGCGCCGGGCGGCCGCTGCTGGCGCGTGTGGCGGCGCCGAGCTGCGGTCGGGCAGGACGTCGGGGCAGGGCTGCGCCAGGCGGCCGAGGCGGTGGAGAGAAGGCGTGAAGGCGCTGCTGCGAACCCTGGGCCGGCGTCTGGGGGCGGCCCGGGCTGTGCAGCGTTGGTGGTATAGTGGTGAGCATAGCTGCCTTCCAAGCAGTTGACCCGGGTTCGATTCCCGGCCAACGCAGCTGGCCAACCTTTTGCGTGGCTCCAGGGCCCTCGTGCCCGGGCCCGATGGGAGCCGGGAGCCCGGAGCCCGGAGCCCGGAGCATGGAGCGTGGCCGAAGCTGAGCGCGTGTGTGAGGGAAGGAGGCGTGCAGCGTTTTGAGGGTGCTGCCAGCAGGGTAGGTGGATTGGCAGGGCCGGCGGGCGGCTGGCCGTGGCAAGGCGGGGGCCTTGGAGGCAAAGCAGAAGCGCGTGGGTGGTATGGAGGCGCTGGGTCCAGGGGGTGCGGGCCAGGCGTGGAGCCCGCCGCTCCCTGGTGGTCTAGTGGTTAGGATTCGGCGCTCTCACCGCCGCGGCCCGGGTTCGATTCCCGGTCAGGGAAGCCTTTCTTCTTCCTCTCGGCCTACCTACCAACCTGCCCAGCGCATCCGCGCCCCTTTTAGCCAGCTTCTCCCTTGCCACGCCGCCTCGGCGCCCACGCAAGGCCAGCCGCCCCGTCTAGCCCAAGCCTTGCCCTGTCGCCTCGGCCAGCCCAAGCCTTTTGGCCTCGCCAGCCGGCCGCCCAACTGCAGGGCTTGGGCGCCTCCCCTGGACGCTGGCCGGGCTCCCCCTCTTCCTCCGCCCCAAACCCGAGAGGCCGCGATACCCTCTATCCCCACTCATGGCCACCAGCAGACGCCCGCACGTCCAGCCAGCCCAGGGGCTTGGCCTCTGTGGCTGCAGTGCTGTCTTCAGGAGAAACCTCGCCACCCCTGACAGGACACCCCTTGCTCCTTCCTGAGGTGCTAGTTCGTGGTGTCGGTGCTGGGAAGAGGGGCAGGGGGAGTGGGGGAGGAGGTCTGGGGAGCGTGAGCAATCTACCTCTTCGAGCCGGGTACCCTGCTGGAGCCCCTGGTCCCTTGCCTCTCCCCCCGGCCAGCCACGGCCCGGCCCAGCTTCCCAGCACCGACACCACGAACCTCTGGGCTGGCCGCGTCTCCCGTGCCCGGCGATTGCGGTCCACGTGGGTGCTGGCCTTGGGCGGAGATGGGAGCAGAGAGCCGGCCCGTGGCGCCCCGGAGGTGGGGTTGGGAAAGCGAATCTGGGCACGTCCAGGTCGCCGGACCACCAGGCAGAGCAGGTGAGACAGCGGGGAGATTCGGGAGGCCGGTGGGGAAAACCCAACGGCCGAGCGGGTGGGAGGGGCTGGAGGCGCACGGGAGACACACAGGGTGGACTTCTAGCCAACACGTCCCTCACATCGCCTCACCACCACTCCCCTGAATCCTATGGCAAAGTGGCAAGCGTGCTCCCTGGAGCACCCTCCTCCCCCTCCAGCCCTACCCTCATCCCGCAGACCCACGACCTGGACGGCACCTTAAAGATGTTCTCATTGCCCATTCAGCCTTAGCGTACACCTAGCCAGGGTCTACTCCATCCCTCTCTGCACCCCTGTGCGCGTCGTCTCCTACGGGTGCTCCTCTAGGGAAATCGCAGACCAGGGTCTCCTTCCCGCCAACACGTTCACGCCCCTGTCCGCCAAGCGTTTGCTCTCTGTTCAGAGATTGTCTCCTTCAGAGCCCAAGCGGACAGCCCGTGCCCCGCCCAAACCTGCCGCCGCAGCCCACTCGCTGGATTGGGACAAGGTCGTACCAGCCAGGAAAGGAACCCCTGTGGGCGTCCGGGTGTTTACCATCACCACAGGGAGTTCCTTCAGCACCCTTGCCTCTGTGTGCATGCGTACGTGAGTGAGTGTGTGTGCGTGGGGGGGGGAGGCAGCCGCGGTGGGGGAAGCGCAGGATGAAGGTGTTTGCTCCCGTGGGTGGCCTCCCACGGGGGTTAGGGCAGAGGGCGACAAGGATCCCAGAAGGACGGGAGGGCCGGGAGCAGCCCGGATGTGTGGGTGGAGTGCCGGGCGGGGAAGTGTGGGGCTTGCGGACCCGGCCGAGAGCGTGGCTGGCCACTCAGGCAGGGTCTCTGCGGAGGCTTGGGGCGTCTTACCCGGCACGCGTGCACGTGTGCGGGAGGGTGAGCTCAGATCTGAGGTAGGGGAGGAGACGGAGTAGGAGTGTGCCTGAGGAGCCTGTGGGAGGTCCGACTGCTGGCCTTGAGTGTGAGAGATGGGTGTGGGGTACACGGGGTGGGTGGCGGGTGGCAGGGGTCTAGCCTGGAGGCTGGCAGGAGCAGCACGCGGCAAGTGGTGGGGAGTGGGTCCCGGCGTAAAAAAGCTGGAGTCCCCCGTGGTGGGAGAGGACCATGGCGGTGGTGCGGGGGGAGACTGCTGTGCTGTGCTATGCTGTGTTGTACTGCAGGGCGCTCGGGCCAACGGGTGGGGTGCAGGGGGACGTGGGTGGGAAGCCGGTAGGCAGGCAAGCACGGGAAACACAGAGAGATGGGGGACCGGGTCTAGGAGCCGTCCCAGCGGGGTGAGGAATTCCACAGCCCCGGAGACTTCAGTCACCTATCATTGGGACAGTCAGTCAGGTCTCAGGGGTCGTCCTGGGGTTGAGATTCAGAGAGGCCAACAGGACAAATGCCACCCAGGATCATTGACCAGTGAGGACTTGGAAAGGAGGGGGCGAGGAGGCAGGCGACAGGTGTGGGGATGTTGGGCCAGAGGGGCGGCCGGGGCGGGGGGGAGGTACTGGCTGAGCTGGTACTTGTGTTGTTGCTGGTGGATGACTTGGTGCCGCCGCTGCTGGCGATGGTGGTGGTGGCCTTTGGTGCCGTTGGTGACGGTGCCAGGGCTGCCGGGGTGATGGTGGACACGGTCTTGGTGGTGGCGGTGGTGGTGGTGACGAAGGACTTCAGTCCTGTTGGCGATGGTGCCCGTGCCGGTGTGGTGATAGTGGAGCTCGTGGAGGTGGCGGTGGCGATGGCGGTGGTGGTGATCGTAGAGGACTTGGGTGCTGTTGGTGATGATGTCCATGCTGGTGCGCTGGTGGTGGACTTGGTGCTGCTGCTGGACTTGGTCATGGTGGTGGTGGTGGTGAAGGACGTCAGTGCTGTGGGCCATGGTGCCTGTGCCAGTGTGGTGATGGTAGACTTGGTCTTGCTGCTGCTGCTGCTGCTGCTGCTGCTATGGGACGAGGGGTTGGGGGTAGACTACGTGGTGTGGGGGTGGTACTGATGGTGGAGGACTTGGGTGCTGTTGGCGATGATGTCCATGCGCATGAGCTGGTGGTGGACCTGGTCCTTCTGGTGATGGTGGTGGGGGTGGTGATGATGGTGAAGGACTTCAGTCCTGTTGGTGATGGTGCCCGTGCCGGTGCGGTGATAGTGGAGTTCGTGGAGGTGGTGGTGGCGATGGCGGTGGTGGTGATCATAGAGGACTTGGGTGCTGTTGGTGATGATGTCCATGCTGGTGCGCTGGTGGTGCACTTGGTGCTGCTGCTGGATTTGGTCCTGGTGGTGGTGGTGGTGGTGGTTGTGGTGGTGGTGGTGAGGGACATCAGTGCTGTGGGCGATGGTGCCTTTGCCAGTGTGGTGATGGTGGACTTGGTCTTGCTGCTGGTGCTGCTGCTGCTGCTGCTGCTGCTGCTTCTGCTGCTGCTGCTGCTGCTGCTGCTGCTATGGTACGAGGGGTTGGGGGTAGACTACGTGGTGTGGGGGTGGTACTGATGGTGGAGGACTTGGGTGCTGTTGGCGATGATGTCCATGCGCGTGAGCTGGTGGTGGAGCTGGTCCTTCTGGTGATGGTGGTGGCGGTGGTGGCGATGGCGGTGGTGATGATCATAGAGGACTTGGGTGCTTTTGGCGGGTGGGAGGGGCTGGAGGTGCACGGGAGACACACAGGGTGGACATCTAGCCAACACGTCCCTCACATCTCCTCACCACCACTCCCCTGAGTCCCATGGCAAAGTGGCAAGCGTGCTCCCTGGAGCACCCTCCTCCCCCTCCAGCTCCCACCCCCACCCCGCAGGCTCAGGACCTAGATGTCACCTTGAAGATGTTCCCCTCAGCCTTAGGGTACACCCACCCAGGGTCTACTCTGCCCCCCTCCCCACCCTGTGTTAGTCTTTTTCCTTGGGTTTTGTTCAGTTTTCTTGCAACAAGAGGTATTTACAGTGAAATGTATACATAGAGAAAGTATGGAACATTGGAATTACGGTAGTTTCCGTATTTATTTCTCTAAAATTTGGGAGGCACAAAAGCTTGTATGGTGTAAGAAGGCATTTTTCCTAGTATATCCATGGAGCACGACCATGGAGTCATCTTTATTTCAAGTTTAGTCTAAGACTGTGAGAGAATTAATTTTTCTTGTTTTATGGCCCTGAATGTGCAATATGTTATAACAGTCTGGGCAAAGCAATACAATTTATGTAAGTACCATCGCCCTTTTAGAATTAACATTCTACCATACATCTTCCGTTACACAGCCTTGTACATATCCAGACTTCTAGGTTGTCATAGTTTCGGCCTTATCACATGTTATCAGTATTTGCAGGAATGCCTGGTTGGCTCAGTGGAGTATACAACTCTTCATCTTAGTTCCATGAGTTCAAGCCCCACCCAGGGCATAGATGTTAGTGAAAAAAAAAAAAATTATTGTCGCCCGGGCAGCTTAGTCAGTTAATCCTCTTCCTTGTGCTTAGGTCATGATCTCAGGATCCTGGGATGGATCCCTGCTTCCTCTTCTTCCTCCCACTCCCCCTGCTTTTGCTCTCTCTCTTTCAAATGAATTTTAAAAATGAAAAAATAATTGTAAAATGCTCCTGTGAGAGGTGTCCTACCTGTACCTCTGGAAGAAAAGGACATCTTTGTCTCTCAATGCAAAGGGACATAGAGAGGAATCTGAATATTTGCAATATTTGATTGTAGTATTGGCGATGAGGGAGGAAAAGGTCAATATCATTTAATGGGGAATTTGGGGGAATCAAATTATATTTCAAAATTTTCAGAGATCTGTATTTTTAATGTGTTTATCGTTTGTCAACATTCTACTGTAGTATTTTATCTTACTCAATATTTGCACTAGTGGGTAAAATTGTATGTTCATTAATTTATTTTTATAGGGCAACCCTGTCCACACCCCTCTCACTCCTGAAAGCTTTATCTGTATTCTTACTTAATAAATTTCTATTGCTTTACTCTTATATCTATATAGATATAGTTTGTGTTCTTGAAAAGTAGGGAATACTTTACATGTTCATTGCTAAGAATCTGTTAATGAAATATATAACATAATATAACTGTTTAGAAGAGTGAGTAAATAAGCATATATGTCAGTTATTTTTTTGTGGTAGTGAGCTGCTAAGACCCTTTATAAGGATCACCACCTCCCGGTTTTCAAACCAGCCACAATCCTTTCCCACACTGTATGGGGGTTTGTATGTGTGAATAATAGCAGGTAGCCAAGATATAAGTATGTCGCTTCCAAAATTAGGTTAGAAAACACTGTGGCTTCCATCTTGGGCTCTCTCTCTTTCTCTCTCATAACCTTCTCTGGAGGAGGCCAGTTAACTTTTTTTTTTTTTTTTTTTTTAAGATTTTATTTATTTATTTGACAGAGAGCGACAGCGAGAGAGGGAACACCAGCAGGGGGAGTGGGAGAGGTAGAAGCAGGCTTCCCGCTGAGCATGGAGCCCAACGCCGGGCTGGATCCCAGGACTCTGAGATCATGACCCGAACAGAAGGCAGACGCCTAACGACTGAGCCACCCAGGCGCCCCCCCAGTTAACATTGTGCGATGATGCACAGGCCAGCTATGCAGTGGCCCAAAGAGGGAGGAACGAAGGCTACTTGAGCCACCACCCACATGAGCTCCATTGGGTCCTCCATTCCAGTTGAAGCCTCAGAGGACTGCTTACCCAGTCAACAGCTTGACAGCAACTTCATGAGGACCGTGAAGCAGATCCATGAAGCTAAGTTGCTCCTGGATTCCTGACTCCAGAAACTGTGAGTTTCCTGAATAAATGTTTCCTGTTTTAAGCTGCCAAGCTTTGGAGTAATAGAATATGGACTCCATTTGCAATAATACATAAGTTATCCAAAGATGACTCATACAGATAGTAGGCTAAAAAAGTCAATTGTAGGGCCACCTGGGTGGCTCCCTCGGTTAAGTGGGTGACTCTTTCAGCTCAGTTCATGGTCTCAGGGTTGTGAGATCGAGCCCAGTGTGGGGCTCCATGCTCTGTGGGGAGGTCGGCTTGAGATCCTGTCCCTCTCTCTGCTCCTCCCCCCCACTCATGCACACCCTCTCTCTCAAATAAATAAATGTCTTAAAAAAGTAAATTGTAGAATAGTGAAATCTTATAATATGAAAATGATAAATTTTTTATAAATTATAAAAAATTATAAATCATAATTTTATGTAAACTCTTGAAATTCAAAACATAATAATATGGTGAGTAAGGGCTTATATCATTTGTCCTATAGTATTATTTGAGTGTTTTTACAAGTAACTCTTTAAATTGATATATAACTGAGCTTTATTGATGTATAGTTGATAGACAATAATATGTACACCTTTAAAGTGCACTATTTGATAAGTTTTGACATATAAAACCATGACTACCATCAGGATGATGAACCCCCAAACATTTCCTCATGCCCCTCTGTAATTTCCTCCTTCTTGTCCCCTCCAGGCAACAATTGATTTGCTTTTTGTCACCATTGCATAGTTTTGCTTCCCGGAACATGCTGTGTACTAGAATTTCTGTGAGGGGAGCCTGGGTGGGTCATTCAGTTAAGCGTCTGCTTTCGGCTCAGGTCATGAACCCAGGGTACTGGGATCGAGCCCTGCATCGGGCTCCCTGCTCAGCAGAGAGCCTGCTTTTCCCTCTCCCTCTGCCTGCCACTCCCCCTGCTCATGCTCTCTGTCACATAAATAAAATATTTTTTTAAAATAGAATTTCTGTGATTCTAAAAATTTTATATTTGTATTTTCCAATATGGTAGCCTCTAGTCACATGTAGCTATTGAGCACTTGAAAAGAGGCTAGTTCAAATTGAAGAATCCCTTAAGTATAAAATATACGCTGAATTTCAAAGACTGGAAACAGGAGTGTAAACCATCTCTATGTTTTTATACCGATTACATATTGAAATAATGCTATATTGGATATATTGGGTATTATGGATTGAATTGTGTCCTCTCAAAATGCACATACTGAAGTCCTGACTCCCAGTACCTCAGAATGTGAGCTTATTTGGCGATAGGACGTCTGTTTCCCATGTAATTAGTTAGGATGAGGACATCCTGGAATAGAGCGGGCTGCTCATACAATATGACTAGCATCCATATTAAAAGGGGAAATTCAAAGACATAGACACACTCACCTGGGAAGAACACCAGGTAAAGTTTGGAGCTATGCTGTAGGAACTGTCAGAAGGTAGGAAAGAGGCCTGAACAGATCCTTCCCTAGTGCCTTCAGAGGGAACATGTCCCTGCTGACACTTGGATCTGACTTCCGGCCTCTGAAACTGTGACACAATAAATTTATGGTGGTTAAACCACTCGTTCATAGTACTTTGTTACGGCAGCTGTCGAAAACTAATACATTGGGTTAAATAAAATATATTATTAAATTAATTTTATCTGTCTCAAAGTAGGCCCTGACTCTTCCCTCTTCAAACACCCTGCAGCACAGAGCTAGGCATTTCTGAAAAATCTTGCAATCCCATTTTAAACAAAAACAACAAGCATAATCCTTATTGTGTGGCATGGCAGCTAAGGTGGTGTAGACCCACAAGGGAAACCTTCCACTGTTGAGGCAATGAGAATGGAATCAAGCCCCCCATGTCGGTGACCTGTTCCTGCCCCCACAGCTCTGGAGAATGTATTGTGCCCCCATGAGGAGTTGTGATGAGAACATGTGATGAGAATTATAGTGGAGGTGGACCGTAGCACAAAACTCTGGAAGAGTAAATCATGTATTTGATTTTTCCCCTGATTTTCTTGGGGGGGGGGGTATGAGGAAGAAAAGAGTTGAGCCAAGCATCAAAAGGAATGAGGGGAGCCCTCAGGGAAATTGTAAGTGAATCGCTTTTTCTTCGCATCCTTGCACACCTTCCCTGAGCTCCCTTCTCCTCTCACTGGCCCGCTCCCTCATTGCTGTGCATTCCCCGCCCTGGAGCCTTGTCTCCTCTGAGCTTTGTCTCCTCTGAGCGAACTACCAGCCAGAGAAGCTGATTCTCCCCATGGTGTTACTGACTGTCCTCAACAGGAGAAGAATGTTGATTGTAAGAAAACAAAACCCAGTCAGAATCGATGAAATACAGATGCACCATAAACCTATGAGAGGAAACCTCAAAGATCTTCAGAGACACGGAAAAAAGCATGACGTCAGCAGACTGAAAGTGAAACAGGAAGTGTGTTCGGGAAGCCAGATTTGGAAGACGAGACCGCTCTTGTCTGCTTTTTTCACTACTTCTCTCCAATTTCAACCAGCTCTCTCATTTTCTCTTGCCCTCTCGCTCTCTCCCCTTTCCGCCCTCCCTTCCTTCCCCGCTCCTTCTCTCAGATGGCTTGCTTTATTTTCACATGACCTAACATGGTCTGACATGACGCAATCTGTTGGTGAAGTACCGGCCGTCATCTACCTAAAGTGTTGGTGCCTCAGGTAATTTCAAAGTCTGATTAGTCATTGGTGATTCTGTGAGCTCCGTCCTCCTTGGCATTACCCAAGGAGGTCCCAGCCTGACCTGGGCGCGGGGGGGCGAGAATGAAGGAGTTAGGAGAGGGCTTTTCCCATCTGAAAGACCTAGGGCTGCCTCTTCTAGCTGTGAGCAGGGCGCAGGAAGTGGGGCATGCGTGTCAGGTATCTGCAGACGTTATCTATTGAAAATAGACAATGACATTACCTGTTTTCCCCCTGCCTGAAAAATACATCATGAAAAATAATGTAAAAATTATATACTTGCAATTTCATAAATGCTAGAGGAATTATCCCCGTTAGGGATGAGATGTTTTTTACTTTCACTTTTTTTCTTACTTTTGCAAATGCAGCCTTTATATATGTGAATTTAAATATGTGGCTCACATTGCATTTCTATTGGACGACGCTGCGCTGAAGGTATACTTAGCAACAAATGTATCCTGTCAGGTTTACCAGGAAGCTGTTCTTTCTCCTAGCCCTTTATCTGGTGATGCGTATCTACCCCATATCTTTAGGAAATACGGAAAGTACGTCTCTATTTAGCAAAGGTATTGCCTTTGATATTCACCCAGAACACTCTCCCATTTACCTGTAATGTCTTTATAACCTGCACCCCATTGACAATACTTGAAATGGGCAGATTGTAACATTCCCCAGGATCCTAAGTCTGCTTTTACATATGAAAGTCCTTTTGGAACTTCCCTTATCTTTACTTCCCCTGACCCCAAGGTATATAATCACTTGCTCCTCGTGATCCCAGGGCAGCAGGGAGCAGTAGGCAGTCCCTCTTTCTGCCCATGGGTCCTGTCCCCGTGCTTTAATAAAGCCACCATTTTGTACCGAAGACGCCTCAAGAACTCTTCCTTGGCTGTCGGCTCCGGACCCCACCAACACACCAGCATTCAAAAACACTACACCTGTGTCATGAGGAGGAATTTCCAGGACAGACAACAGCACAGCTAACAAGTGACACAAGTGGGAATGTTTATTGCAAGGTGGGGTTGGGGGAGAGGGAGAGAGAAAGAGTTTGGGATGTGTGCCCTGGGTGGGGGAGGTGTCTTATCTTTCACTGACGGTTGAGGGCAGAATATTCATTACTAGGGGCAGAAAACAGGTCTCTGAGCTTTTTCTTCCTTATTTGGTCGGGGGGTTCCTGTCATGGCATCTGCCATCTTGGGCCTGTCTGGTTTGATCTGGCTTCTTCTGGAAGGCTGCCAGGACAGGCCTCTGACTTTCCCAATAGCTGGCCACGGGCTTTCTTGTTGTTGGCTTCCGGGTCTCCTGTTAGAACCTAACTAACTGCCTATGCTAACATACGGACTGTTTCCCACACTCGTTCAGCCTGATTAAAACTTTAGTTTCTTTCCCTTCACCTGAGGGAACCCATCTTGTTTGTTAGCTGTTGCTGTCTAATCCTTCTCGCTTATGTTGTCGGTGATTATCACCCAGTCTTGAGCTCAGAGGAAATGGTGAGTGAATCTGCTGATGTGGTTTGGATTCCCTAGTTCAGTATTTTCCAAAAGCTGTTCCCCAGTCACACAATTCCTTGAGAGGCTTTTTGGAGTGAAGGGGTTCTGTGGTCAAAATAATGCAGAACATTCTGCTACGCTGTTGCTCTCCTTGTATATTCATAATGCCGATTAAAGCCTCCAAGAAGTCCTATTGCAAAGAAAACTTTTAAACTAAGTTTTATAAGGCATTCGCCAAACCTAGTTAACCATAGAATCTTTTTTCCTCTGCAACTTGTATCAATGTCCCTCAGAACGGATGTGCCCAAGGTCACCCTTCAGGAAATGCTGATCCAGTGCTTTATTTGGGAAGACAGAGAGGTGAAGAGAATCTCTGAAGACTTCCTGGGCTACCTGGCTGCTTTGGGCCTTGGCCTTAGGCCCTGGCTTGGGTGACTTCACAAAGGCTCCCCACAGGGGACCTGACTGTTTATTCCAAATTTCTGCCTTGACAACCGTCATTTTCCCCATCCCTCTGCATCTCCTATTAGGTCTGGCAATTCTATTCATCTTTGCACCTTGGTATCAAATCACTTTCTGCCTGGTGATGGGACTCCTGTTTGCGGTGGACATGGGGCCATCTTTGTCTGTGTAGAGAGACTTTCAAAGCTCAAAGGAGACTGGAGGAATTGCAAAGTCAAATGGAACCAGGGCCCTCGGGGCAAATGGCCTTTCTTGCCAAGGTGTAACAGCATTGGTGGCAGCAACCTCAGCTCAGGCCATAGCTTTCGTCCTGCCCCAGCCCCTCTCCACAGCAACCTGGCTAAGGAGCCTCCAACCACCCGTTAGCCTCCAGGGAAAAACGGGGGCCTGCGTTTTCCAGAGCTAAATTGCAATCCCCCCCCCCCAGTGGATTTCTGAAGGTCGAGGCACAGGCAGCCCAGCCAGCTCTAAGTATGTTCGTTTGTTAATTGTTTATTGCCTGACTACGCCACCTCCTATCAGAATGTGAGCTCCAGGAGAGTGGGCCTTTGTTCACTGCCATGTACTTAGAGTGTAGGTCAGTGCCCCGCACATGATAAAGCACTCAAAAAGTTGTGGAATGAGGGGCGCCTGGGTGGCACAACGGTTAGGCGTCTGCCTTTGGCTCAGCGTGATCCTGGCATTGTGGGATCGAGCCCCACATCAGGCTCCTCCACTGGGAGCCTGCTTCTTCCTCTCCCACTCCCCCTGCTTGTGTTCCCTCTCTCGCTGGCTGTCTCTCTCTCTGTCGAATAAATAAATAAAATCTTAAAAAAAAAATCTCTTTCATCATTAAAAAAAAAAGTTGTGGAATGAGTGAATTCTTTAGCATTTGAAATCAGAATTTTAAACCTAGAAAGTCCTTATAAATGATGTAGTCTAATCTCCTTATTTTAAAATTGAGGAAGGTATTGCCCAGATGGTCGAAATGACTCGTTCAAGGATATACAGGTAGTTGGTGTTACAAACCTTTATATGTATAGTTTTGGATTGTACTATATATGTTGCTTTACAACTTACTTTTTGCACTCAGTATTGGGTCACGAGCATCCCTCCACTTCATAATGTTCATTTAAGTTATCACTTTAAAATCCATTCTACTTCTGAAGATACTCAAGCTAAGTTACAAAACATAAATGGATATATTTAAGTGTGCGTATAAAGTTAGCACTCAACATAGGCTCCTCTACATTGGAACCTTTTTGAATTAAAAAGTAAATAAATGAGTGACTTTGGGAGAGTGTCTGTGTGGTTTAATGTCCAGATATGGAGGTGCATGCTTTAGAATTCCCTGGAATTCTTGGGGGGGGTGGTGGTGGATGGGAGGGGGCTTTGAGCTGCTGAGAGCTGGGAGAGAATGTTGGAAGAGCTTGGACAAGACAGTCTCTGAACAGGCCAGGGCACAGATTCCAGGCCAGGCCCCCTTTCCTCCTGAGGTGAGGACCCTTCTCTTGCAGGCCCTTGTCTAAAATGTCCCAAATGTGATACCCAGGCCTGGCTGGCCTAGACTCCAACCAAGAGTGAAGGAATTTAAAGCCGACAGCTCCTCTTTCTTTTGGGGCTATAAAATAGTTTCCTTCTTTTTGAGGATGGTTTGATTGTCCACAGTGGAAGTCATTCATTGCACACGTCTTCACATTCCCTTTTTTCCTGGACCCATCACTGGGACCAATCCCAGTACAGCTGATCTCTCCAGCAGCAAACTTTGCCAGCTCCTTCTCACCGGTACACAGGCAGAGGGTTGACCAAGAAACCCGGTCTAGAAGCCAGGCTGACCTCTGCATCCTGACTCCTGCCTCCCTCTCCAAAGCTCCCTGAGCTTCCAGAAGGGTTCTCAAGGCCTCTGAGGAGAAAAAAGCCACTTACAGAGCACAGGTTTTTGTTCCTCTTTTTAAAAATTGGCTTCCTTTGAATTAGGCAAATAACAATATATTACACAAAAGTCAACTTTTAAGTTCCTTTAATAAACTACTTAAGTTTAATGTTGTAATGTATCACATACTCTTAAGATACTGCCCTGGTTAGTGTAGCAGGGAGTGTCTCTGCCTGCCACCTGGGAGACTCAGGTCCCATTCCCCAACGGGCAAATGACAAAGACATTTTGTTTTCTTTTCCTCCACTTCCACATTCATGTCTCGGAAAAGTCTCCTTCTTTTGGCATACTGTGCTTTTCCAGTCGGCCTCTGGGACAATGCCCCTCGGGGGCGGGAGCGAGCGTCAGGGACCGGTCTCAAGAGCCGGGTATTTCCACTACAGCTCAAGCTCCTCCCCCTTCCAGGCCCCCGCTCCTCAGAGGAAAGTGACTTGGTAAAGGAGGGGAACCAAAACAAAAGAACGCTAGCTTCAGCTAGCTGGTTTCGCTTCGTTCAGTGTCACAAATCCAAGAATGGAAAAGGACTTAGTTCAAACAAGTGTGCGACAGAAAACAAAAACAAAGAACACTACATTGCATTGGCCGGGAATCGAACCCGGGCCTCCCGCGTGGCAGGCGAGAATTCTACCACTGAACCACCAATGCTCACAGCGAGCGCTTTCTGGCGCCATCCTTTAACTTCATCTGCTTCCCTAGCTCCGTTCCACCACGGGAATCGGGTCCTTGTTGAGTCACCATTTGGAAAGTAGTGCCTTTATGTTTTCAGACAGAAAAACATTACGACTCAAAAAAGAACAACAACAACAAACACCTATTGTAAGTCCTGGCTCTGAGGCCACGTCTCTGTTCGCACGGGGACAGGCTTTCGGCTTTCCCGGCTGCAGGCCTCGGACCGCCCTCTTGAACCGTCCAAGCGGAGCATTGGTTCTCTCGGGGATTTGCGGCCTTCAGTGGCTTCCGACCGCGCTTGGAACCGGCCGGGAGAGCCGAACTTTCCCAGCTGCTGAGCCAGGGGCGGGTGGCCTGCAGGCGGCGCGGCGGCTGAGAATGACAGGCTGGTGGAGGCCGAGCCGCGCTGCCCCGAGTCCCGCAGGCTCGGGCGTCCGACGCGTCCCGGGAGCGCGAGAAGCCAGAGCGACGGCTGCCCCAGCGAAGTGGCCGTGGGCACCGACCCGGGCTCCACGCGCTCGTGCGTGGGCATGGGGCGGTGCGGCCGGGTGGCCACCGTCGCCCACGACTGGGGCACGCGCCCCGCGCCCCGCTAGGTGGCCTTCCCCGACCCCGCGTGGCTGGGGCGCCGGGCCACGTGGCCTTCACCCACCCCGCGCCACGAGGGTGCGGGTAGCCGAGAACTCCGCGCACCACCCGGATGGACGGCACGCGGCTGATGGCGCGCAGGTTCGCGGGCGCTGAGGTGCACGCGACCCGAATCACCGGCCCTTCCGGGGGGCGAGCGAGGGCGGCAAGGCCTGGGTGCGCGCGTCCTACCGCGGGTAGGACATGGCCTGCTACCCCGAGGAGGTCTCGTCCACGGTGCTGGGCCAGGGTAAGGAGACAGGCGTCGCGCGCCTGGGCCAGCCCGGGGGGGGGGCACGCCGCGATCGCCGTGCCCGCCTGCCTCAACGACTCCGCAGCGCCAGCCCACCAATGACGCGGGTGCCATCGCGGGGCGCAACCGGCTGCGGATCATCAACCTCCCTCGCCAACCGGCTGACACGCGGGGCGCCAGGGAGCCAAACGTGCTCGTTTTCGACCTGGGTGGGCGCACCTTCGACGTAAGGGTCCCCGCTGTGGACGCAGGTGTCTTCAAGGTGCCTGAGGCTGGAGACGCTCGCCCGGGCGGAGAGAACTTCGGCGACAGGTTGGTGAGCCACTTCATGAAGGACTTCCGTGAGAAGCACGGGGAGAACATGAGCGGGAACAAGCAGACCCTGCGCAGGCTTCGCACAGCCTGTGAGAGCGCCGCGCGCACTCCGACCTCTTGCACCCAGGCCACCCCGGAGATCAGTCCCTGTTTGAGGGCGTGGACTTCAACACGTCCATCATTGGAGCCTGCTTTGAGGAACTGGGCTTGGTTCTTTTCTGCAGCGCCTTGGACTGGGTGGAGAAGGCCAGATCCATGACATTGCCCTAGTGGGCTGCTCCGCCCGCATCTGCAAGGTGCAGAAGCTGCTACGGGACTTCTTTGGGGGTAGGGAGCTGAACAAGAGCATGAACCCCGATGAGGCTGTGGCTATGGAGGGCGGGGGTTGCTGTGCAGGTGGCTGTATTGATCGGAGACGAGTGTGAGAAAGTGCAGGATCTCCTGCTGCTGGACCTGGCTCACCTGTCCCTGGGGCTGGAGACAGCATGTGGGGAGATGACCACGCTGATCCAGAGGAATGCCACCATCCCCACCAAACAAGACCCAGACTTTCACCACCTACTCAGACAACCAGCCTGGGGTCCTGACCCAGGTGTATGAGAGTGAGGGGGCCATGACCAGAGACATGCTGGGGCACTTTGAGCCAATTGGTATCCCTCTTACTGCACGTGGAGTCCCCCAGATCAAGGTGACCTTTGACATTGATGCCAATGGCATCCTGAGTGTGCAGCCACTGACGGGAGCCCAGAGAAGGCTAACAAGATCACCATCCCCAACAAGGGCCGGCTGAGCAAAGAGGACCGTGAGAGGATGGTTTGGGAGGCTGAGTAGCACAAGGCTGAGGATGAGGCCCAGAGGGAGTGGTTGCCAAGAACTCCCTAGAGGCCAGTGTCTTCCATGTGCAGGGCTTGGTGCAAGCAGAACGCCTTAGGGACAAGATTTCCAAAGAGGACAGGCACAGGGTACAAGACAAGTGACAGGGAGTTCTTGCCTGGCTGGAGCACACCCAGCAGGCAGAGGAGGAGTGTGAGCGTCAGAGAGGGAGCCGGAGCAAATCTGTCACCTCACCTTCTCTAGGCCCTATGGAGACCCTCGTGGCCCTGGGGGTAGTCGTTGTGGGGCTGAAGCTGGCCAGGAGCCCCCAGTGCCAGCCCAGCATGAAGGAGGTGGATTGCATGGCCCCTCCTGACAAGTTCTCTGTGCCGGTCAGGGCTGGGCTTGTGTGCCCTCTAGACTTCTGTGACCCCGCGGTGAACTGCTGGAATGGGAGAGGAGGGGAATCTTCCTCCCAAGCAGGGAGCTTTCTTCTCAGTGTGTTGTATAACTGAGGTCCGTGTCATTGCACTTTTTAAAATCCTCTTCTCCCATTTCAGACAGGCAGCAGTAATTATTGTTATTATTAAAGATTTTCTTTATTTGAGAGAGAAAGAGAACTAGCAGGGGGAGGGGCAGAAGGAGAGGGAGAAGCAGGATCTCCCCTCAGTGGAGAGCCCCACACAGGGCTCGATCCCAGGACCTTGAGATCATGACCTGAGCCAAGGGCAGACGCTCAACTGACTGAGCCACCCAGGTGCCCCCAGAAGTAATTATTATTAACATTTGTGTGGCGCTTCAACATCGCTTTTACCCACTTTTTCTTTTGTTACTTGCATATATGAATTTTGTTAATATATAAGGATTTTGTGAAAGACAGATCTAAGTAAAGTTTTAAAACTCTTTCTTAGTTTTCATTCCAACCAATTAAATACATAAAGAGGCAAGGCTTTCAGAAGCAGACGATGTTGGGGTCACTATTGAAGGAGGGACATGAACAGAACTCACAAGCCTGTGTATGTGATTTCCACAGACGGAAACAGGGTAAGGAGAGTTTCAGGCAGACACGTTGAGGCAGTAGTAAAATCTGAGGGCTGACGGGAGAGAGCTGTGAGTTATTGGCTGGAAAAGTTAGGGCGATAGAGTTGGAAAAGTGGAGAAAGGAGAGAAACTTTAAGTCCCGGCAAGGTTCCCCTGTGTGACCCTAAGATTAAAAAATCCTGTATTGGGATTCTAGTTGGTCTGGTGTCCTAATACCCTGAGAAATTGTTTATATGCTAAGTAGCTGTCTCTAATCAAGTGACCTTGTCCATTGTTCTTTTAGAGAACAAGCTCCAGTCCTGGACCCTGGAAATGTAGTTTCTCCCGACTCTGGAGCGAGTACATCGAGCGGTGTGATGAAAGTCACTGTGGATCTTATGTGTGTGAGAGAAATAGCGTGGGCCCATCTGGTTTCTGCTGATGCGTGATGATGATGATGATGATAGTAATCATAGTAATAATAATAATAACGATAATATTGGAAACAGACTGCTTAGGTTTTCAGCTCTGTTCCTTTATATATGGTGCAAATTAAACTCTCTGAGGCTCGGTCTCACTTTCTATGTGTGGGGGGGGGATGATGAAATAGGACCTATCTCAAGATTGCCAAGAGGGTTCAATTAATTAATATACGTAAGAAGTGACGAAGAATGTTAGGCATACAGCATATGAGAACGAATAGTAGCTATTACTATTTCTCTTAGTTGAGTGTCAACTATGTAGCAGGTACCTAACATGCATAAATCTAGTTTAATCCCCACAGCAACATCACAGGGTAGTAGCTCTTTTGGAAGAGGATTCCGAGGTCCAGAGAGGTTAAACACTTTACTCAAGGTCACATAGCTATTCAGTGTGTGTGTGGGAGGGGGGGTGGCTTGGAACTGAGAATCCTGTCCTGCCTGATTCTAGAGCCTGCACATTGTCACCTCACAAACTGACCACAGCTCTACTTATCATCAGAACTTCCCCCAGATGTTGTGAAATTGGATATGTTATTCCTGTAGAACACAGTTGGATGCTGAGCCCTGAGAGAAAAGTGTATCTTTTACTGTATTATTTACATGATTCACTAAATGAGTATGTGCTTTTTACAGCAAACGACTGAAGCTGGGAGGTCTTCTCAGGCTCCACTGTACTGCCAGTTGAGTAAATGACACTATGAGAGCAAGGATAGACTTGCATGAGTTAGTTCCCAGTTAACCCAGTTCACACTCTCTCTCCTATGAACAATGGAAGACGCATTTTTATCTCAGAAATGCAGGTGGGCTTGGCTAAGCTAGGCTACGTTAACAGTAGCTAAGGGTTGTCTCTGGTGGGCGGAGAGGGGGTTGCAGAAACAACCCACTCCTCCTGTACCTGTCATTTCACATTTTTAACTGCTCTCTTTTCCTGCCTCCTGCCTACATCCTGGGCATCCTGGTTTCACATTGAAGGAAACTGTCCCCCCAAAGAGGACATTGCATACACATTCTACAGTACACTTTCCCTTTCCTGAATTTCCTCCAACATGGACCACCCAACCTGTTTGTACTTCTCAAGAGGAATGATGGTTCTTGTGTTGCCTGGTGAACTGGGGAGACCGCGGGCCCTGGGGCCTCGACCCAGCCAGACCCCAAGGAGTCAACGAAGGTTCTTGGCCTTGTTGCGAGAATGAATTCAAGGGCAGACAACACAGCACAGTGGATAAGTGACAAAAGTGGGAAAGTTTATTAAAGTGAAAAGTACACTCTTGAGATATGAGAGCAGATATGAGAGTGGCCAAGTGAGGGAGGGAGGAGGGGAGAGAGAGAGAGAGAGAGAGAGTGCCCACCCAGGAGCCCTGAGTGTAGGTTTGGGTTTCTATCTTTTATTCACAGCTGTTAACCAGGGGACAGAATATTTATTACTTGGGGCAGGAAGCAGGGTTTCGAGCTTTTTCTTACTTATTTGGTCAGGGGTTTCCTGTCATGGCATCCACCATCTTGGGCCTGTCTGGTTTGATCTGGCTTCTTGTGGAGGGCCTCTGACCTTCCCATAGCGGCCGTGGCTTCCTTGTTGCTGGCTTCCGGGTCTCCTGTTGGAACCTAGCTAACTGCCTATTCATAACACTCTCAGGGTTTACATAGTTTCTTAGCATTTCAACAACATATATCTCATTCCCTCTTTAAAATCACATATAGAGTCTAAGAAGGAAAGTTCTCTTGTGCTTAGTTGTGAAAACATTTCAGACCCTCTCATTTGTGTTCTATCTATTTTTCCATAGAAGGATTTAAACACACTACTTCATCTACTTTTAAGTGACTGTTGTTAACGGTTTTGTCTTTGGGGACTGTTTCTTATATAATAGGCGTCTTTAAAGAACAAAATCTCAACTGAGTCAATCTGCAGGTCTCATTGGCTTGAGTAAGTGATTCAAGAATTGGGCACTATCCCATCTAGCAAGTAAAGGGGAGCTCCAAGGCCCTGTTCAAAATGGAAGGTTTTTATAGGAAGAAGGGTGGGGCAAGGAAGTTGTTAGCAAAAGAAAAGAAAGGATTGTTCCAGACAAGGTCACCTTCCCTTAGGAGTAAGGGGGGGGGTGTCTTACCTACTCTTCCTTTGGGGGATGGAGAGGACCCGTGTGAGGGAATACCTCATTGGTGCTGACTAGAACATCCCTGACTGACTGGTTAAGACTATATTTCTGGGAGAGGTCGAAAGTGCAATTAGGTTAGGCATTTTCAAGAGTACCGATCAGGTATTTGGCAGATTGTCCCTCAATTTGGGTTTATCTGATGCTTTTCATTAGACTGAGGTTTTTGAGAAGGCCACTGGGTGAAGTGCCCGTCTCCACGTATTTGATCGGGGGTATGTGATGGCAACAGGATGAGTCCCTGGTGATGTTCACCTTGATCATGTGGTTAAGGTCAACTTTATTTTTTTACCCGTCTCTCTTACGAATGTGTTGTCGTTGTCTTTCATTTAGACACAGTTTTTAATTTAACTTTTGATCTTGTGTTCTAATCACATTGTCTGACATATGTGAGGGCTCAGCTGATACTGAGTGCCTTGGTGAGAAGCAAGGGAAAGGATATTCCAAGTTCAAGGTCAACCTGTGCAAAGGCACCTAAATTAGACAGACCAGGGCTTCTCAAGCTTTCATATAGACGTGCATCACCTGGAGATCTTACAAATTTCAGATTTGGTAGGTCTGAGGTGCGGCCTGCAATCCGCATTTCTAATAAACACCCAGGCTCTCACCTAAG
Organism: Ursus americanus; assembly: GCF_024610735.1. Classification (NCBI taxonomy): domain Eukaryota; kingdom Metazoa; phylum Chordata; class Mammalia; order Carnivora; family Ursidae; genus Ursus; species Ursus americanus. The sequence continues at coordinate 46,166,568 of NC_142128.1, forward strand.
CCTCCCAACAACTCTGGATACCTTATACTGCAGGCAGACTTCCCAAGGTCAAGGTCTAATAAAGAACAAAGAATGCAGTTTGTTTGGCAAACTTTCCCTAACTGACCTGAAGATCCTTCCATCCTCACCATCCTCACGCTTGTGAACCTCACGCATTCAGCCTCTTCATCTTGACAATTCTATCCTCCTCCCAGAAGAGCCACAGGATTTTTTTTCATAACCAGTTCTGAAAGCATCTTACTTGTGATCTTCAGGAAAAAGTAGCTCTTGAAACAACATACTCCCCAGGTTTACCTTTCCTCTGTATTACTTTTCCTGATTCGTTCTGTTGACTTCCTTTCCTGGGTTTTGGTGACCCAGCAAACCTACCGAATTAGAATTGGTGGTGGTTTTAGAATCAGCAGCTGGTTAGGTTTTAACCCAGTGCCTGGATGCCAGCAAAAGACTGAGGGTCAGCTATCAGGAAAGTCAGATATCTAGCCTGGTAGCATTCTAAAACTAAAGCCACAAGAAAGTCAGATCAAACCAGACAGGCCCAAGACAAAGAAGGTCTGAGACTGACCACGTAAGGGAGAAAAGGCCGGAAACGTTGTCCAAAGGAAATCTCCTCCCCAACTAATAAATACTCTACCCTCTGGTTAACAACTGTCAATAAAAGATAGAGACCCAAACCCTAGGCCCAGCTCTCCCTTGAGCACTCTGGCTCTCATATCTCTAGAATGTACTCTCTTTAAATAAACTCAACCACCGTCTGGTCTCTCCTTGAATTTCTCTCTTGCCATAAGACTGAGAGCTTCCAGTCACATCCGAGGGACTGGCTGGGCAGAGGCCTCCGGGCCCAGGGGTCTCCCCAGTCCACCCTGCAACAGCAGGAGTGGGTCAGGCAAGATGGTGGGAAATGTGTGGCCTCCCAAAGTTTGACACTATTGTCTGAGCATTAGAAGACTCCGGCCAAGTTAGTAAATGAAAGGATCTGAGAGCTTTGCCTTGTTCAGTTGGAGGAGACTTTGATATCTGCCTGCCCTAGTGTGCTGGGCACATTAGAAAGGGCTCAAAATATTTTTTTCATAGTTAGGTATAGATCTCAACTGCTTCCTGTTTTCAAAAACCAGTCTCCTGCGTACAATATAGAAAAAAATAGATTCAGTCCCGTATTCACAGTGAAGCATAATATTCATATATAGATACGCAGGACAAAAAGGTGTCGCTTAATCAATACTCCTTTCTCCATGAATTCAATTGTATTTGTTGGTGGAAAAAAAGGTAAAAAAAAAACCCCACACCCCACATCAGGCTCCTCCGCTATGAGCCTGCTTCTTCCTTTCCCACTCCCCCTGCTTGTGTTCCCTCTCTCGCTGGCTGTCTCTATCTCTGTTGAATAAATAAATAAAATCGTTAAAAACAAAACACCCACAGAACAAAAAGTCAGTGTTTTGTCAGAAGTGGGATTCGAACCCACGCCTCCAGGGGAGACTGCGACCTGAACGCAGCGCCTTAGACCGCTCGGCCATCCTGACACGGAAACCCAACGTTTTCTTATTTCACTTTCAGATTACCCCACAGTGCTGTTTCATGACGTCACGTTATAGCGATGCTGCGTTTATCGTTTTAAATAAAACTAGAACTCTACCTGGGGTCCTTGGCAAAGTACGGAGGATAAAACTGTCTCTGACTCCTCCTTCCTACTTCACCATCCTAAACTGTAAAGATCCATTTTTCCTGGCGCCTTTTCCGGCCAGTCTCCCTTGCACCCTCAGCCCCAAATCGCCGGTACCGAATCCCACACCCGGCGGATCCAGCGCTGGGGCGCGCAGGCGGCGGAGCTGGAAGTGCGGATCAGAGCAGGCGGAGGTGAAAATCTCCGGGCCGTGCGAGGCTTCGGCTTTCCCGCGGTGCTCCGCGAACCCTCCCCTCCCCGGCCTCCGTGGCTGGGTGACGGGCTAGGAGTAAGATCGGGCTCCATCCTCGCGAAGGGAAGGCTCCGTGTGCCTCAGGATCATAGAACACCAGGGTGAGAAAAATTTGCGGCCTTTACTTTCCTTATATATGAAATTTTGAGAACTTATAACATCAGCGTTGGTGGTATAGTGGTGAGCATAGCTGCCTTCCAAGCAGTTGACCCGGGTTCGATTCCCGGCCAACGCAAGCTATACTTTTTCCAGGAAGAGTGTTCGGGGTTGCTTTTTTTAAAGCCTGGGCCCAAACTAGGAACTGCGGGCGCTGCTTTTTCTCGCCCCGCTGGTCTGTCGCTGAAGAACCCCTTTCCCCGCCCAGCTGCGTTTGGGCGGAGTTCGCCTCTGACCGCTTTCCTCTCTGCGTTTCCTTCCCGCCTGCCTTTAAGCGCTTCCACCTGCAGAGGAACCAACCCGTCTGGGTTCCGAGTCTCTCCGGCCGGCGTGCAGGTGCGAGATGTCCTCGCCGGGGCCCTGCGGGGAACCGCACTTGCAGGTCTACGTCAGTAAGCAGATCCATTATTTGAAGTCAATAAATGGAACATTTTAAAAAGATGCTCAGTTTAGCTTCTGGAGAAAGTTTAAGTACGGTCGGAGCAACTTGGATATATGAATCCACTTTTTCAACTGTAAACATTATGAAATCTAAGTACGGATCAAGTTTGCAAATGAAAATGTAACGCCCGAGATGAAAAGTGCTGTGAGTGTACAATACATACTGGTTTGAAAACTAAGTACGAAAAAAAAATCTTTTTATATTAGCTACATGTTGAAACAATATTTTGGAAATCTTGGGTTACATAAGATGTAGTAGTAAAATCATTACATGTTTCTTTTTAATGTGGCTGCAAGAAATTTTAAATTACACGTGGGGTTTTCATCTTGTCGATTGTAACGTGCCTGTCGAGGCAGTAAAGGCACAGTGTTGCCAGCACTCAACCTTCTTTCACGGAAGAAATTGGCCCGGCAACTTTGAAGTAACTTCCTAAAGAAAGATTTTTGACAGCAACCTGCGGTTTTCCTCGTTAGTATAGTGGTGAGTATCCCCGCCTGTCACGCGGGAGACCGGGGTTCGATTCCCCGACGGGGAGACATAAGGCGTCTTTTTGTCTCTTCCTTGCTCTACATTCTCGCTTACTTCAGAAACAAAAGGTATTCCTCGATAATTTTAGGTTCTCCCCATGATTATGGTTGTCACATGTGAATTTGTTTGCTGGATGATGGGCAGGAGAACTGGTGGGTGCGGTTATTTTGACCCTGGTTCTTAACCCTGCAAACAAGTTTCCACCTAATGGACCGCCGAAGAGGCCTGCCACTAGGTTTAACTTCTTCCATCCCCATGATTTCTTGCTGCCACTGGAAGAGAATTCCAGGATCCAGGCTCTACCTTGAGCCTTGTATTCCAAATTTTCACTCTCCTTCTTGCCGTCCCCCACACCCACGTCTTACCAGGCGCTCCTCCTTTCTTTCTCCGGGGTATATCGCTATCCAGCTGTGGCCAGCCCACGTTCTCAAAAGTTCGTGTTCTTTCTGCTGCCTTACGACAACCAAGGTGAGCAAACAGAAATGGGCTCTAGTCTGACAATCAGCATACCTGTCCTTTCATCACTAGGCGGCTGTTTGCTTTAGCGCAAGCCCTTTTTCTCTGGGCTTCGGTTTCTTCACCTGTAACGTGGAGAAGCAGTTTTGAGACCCTTTGGGGCTAAAGTCCTTTGAAGTTGTGCCCTGCACTCGCAGCTGGCACACAGTGTACGCTCATGTTTTAAAAGATACTATCTTTCCTGAATATAAGAGGAAGATATAGTCGTTGTAGAAAATATGGGAGATAAGCAAACCACAAAGAAAGAAGAGGCATCCGTATTTCCATCACCCAGGAAATCCCTATTGATATTTTGCTGTGTGTTTATCTCTTGGGCATTTTTTTAAATGCAAAGCTGGAATCACATTGTGCATATCGTTTTTTAATCTACTTGAGTGTTTACTTTAAAATGTGACTGTTTCTAAATTCATTAAATGTTAGTCTAAAACGTTATTTTAATGGCTTCGTTGTGCTATATTAAGTGGCCACATCATCATTTCTTTAATGAATCTCCTGTTTTTGAGCATTTTTGTTGCTGCAGTGTTTTTCTGGCTCTTCTGGTGGGGCAGCTCTTGAAATCTCTGCTGGGTACTCTTTCGCCCCCAGCACTTACTTTCACCATGACCTTGTGAAATCTGTGCTCCGTACACGCTCAGTTCAAGGGTGAGCCAAAGATAAGACAGCTTGATTTGCAGATTTGGTTTTCCGGAATGAGACTATCTCTTTCGAGTCTGACTTCAATTTCCAGCCAGTCTGGAAGCCCTGGGCCCTACCTCAATCAATGCGTGGGTATGAGACTAGTTTTCTGCATCATTTAAAGTGCCCAAGTCTTGTTTCCTGGCGAGGGCTCTCAGGATGAGGATCTTACCCACAGCGATTCCTTCTTTCCGGGATTGAATGCTCTTTATTTTCAATCTGATTTGATTGCTATCCAATGCCTTACAGATTTTTTAAAAAATATTTTGTCTAGAGTTTATAATTGTTATCTATGGAGTGGTTAGCCCCATGCAAGCTCCTCCACCGTGATGGAAAGTGAAATTGCTTTTTAATTTTATTCATAATGTTTTTGAACTTCAGAAATTTCTAATTTTTATGTGGTCAAATACTTCCCCTGGTAGTTTTTAAACTTGTTTTCATACATAGAAAACTCCTTCCCACCCCAATATCTGATCAGTTTTTGCCTTTATTTTCTTATAGTAACTTTGTTTCCTTTTGCTTTTTGGTATTATCCCTTTAATTCTTTTTGAAATTATTTTGAGATATAACATGGGGTAAGTCTATAGCTCCATTCCCAACCCTTCACCTGAGCGTTCTCCATTTCATTCATTGAATAGCCCGCCCCTCAACCACTGATTTGAAATGACATCATTGACGGCTACGCACCCATCCCTCCCTCTCAAACAAAGCAAAACACAAAGTCTGGAACATACTCGACTCCACTCCCAGCTCGGATCCATAAGACAATGGTGAAACCAGAAGATATCAAGCTTCCTCTTGGATGTTGTGAATGACCAGGAGTCAATGGCTTACATTCTTTTATGCTGCTGTCCCTTCTTGTCTTTTCTTGCTCATGTTTTTGATATTCAGCTCTGTGAGTGATGTCCCACTCTAATTTCCAAGACAGTTTTGACTCCATCTTGGAGTCTGCGTGGGATTCTTTCTCTCACTCTCCCTCTGCCCCCCTCCCGTCTCACACTTTAAATAAATAAATACATAAAATCTTAAAAAAACTATTGTCTGGGGGTTTTATACATCTGTTTTCTCTATTACACAACAATCATTTATTGGAATGATATGTGTAACTAGGTTGACCACAGCCACTCAGCCTGGCTGAGGCAACACACATAATACTGTTGTGAGGTGGGGACTCTGTTGTGCTGCCTGTGTTTGAATCCTGGCTCTCTGTCTCCATTTCCTCATATGTAAAAAGGGATAATGATGATAATTATAATTCTCAAATGAGTTAATAAATGTTTAGAATGGTGGTTGGCAATGAGTAAGCATTCATTATCTTTTTTATTACTAAAACAATTATTAATGGTGGGAGGATGTTTGGGGTTTAAAAAAAGACAACCTTGTCCCATGAATTGAAGGTAAAATACAATGCAGATGGGGAAAAGGGGCGCCTGCCCCTCAGTCACCCTTGCACCCCACCTTTCCCCCATGGTCCAGGCTGCCTCACAGCCTCCCTCCTACCACAGGACGGCCACCAGTGCCAGCAGAGGCCTCAACACCTGGCTGATGCTGTCAGTGTGACCTGCTGTCTGTTATTTCCTAACTCTTGGTACCAAGGTTGGGTGGAGGCTTCAGTTCTCACAAGTGGCCACAAACAAGGGTGACTACAGAATAGTACTGAGTGGTAGTGGGCAGCCACGGTCTTGGGGGGCCAAACTGTCCCTGGGCTCTTGTTAAGTGGATCGGGGTCCAGGTGGCCCTGTCCTGGGAGACAAACAGGGACAGGCACCTATAACCAGGACTCGAAGTAGGTTGGCTTAAATTGGACCTGCTGGTCGGGAGGCATTGAGTGGCCTCTGGGCAGGGCCCATGTAGAGTTTCCTAGAGTTGGCCAGCAGTGGTATGGGGACTGACTTTCTGGGGTGTCTAGGGAGAGCCAAAGCAGACCCTAGAAGATGACTCTTTTTGAGGGGAGTTAGCTGGTATGGCCCTGACCAATCAGAATGTAACTGCCTGTACTTTTCCCTCCTTGTAACAGGATTAATTGCATTCCAAACGTTGTCTGTTGTTGTTGTGTTTTGTTTTTGGGGTTTTTTTGTAACAGAAAACACTGCTTAATACATATGCTAAACACTGAAGGTTGGTGGAGTGTTCCTTTTCCCTAGTGCACATGTAAAACTTTGAACAATCCAAGATTTGGGTGTGTTATATTTTTATTACTACTCAATCTAAGTATTTTTCAGTTTCCATTCAATTTCTCTTTGATTCATGAGGTATTTAAAAAGCATGGGTTTTAAATTTTCCACATATATGAGGGTTTTAAATTGATTTTTGAGTTAAATTGCATTATGTTCAAAGAATGTGTTCTATATAGTTCCGATTCCATGATATACGTTAAGACTTGTTTTATGGCCTCATACAGAGCCAATTTTTGTAAATGTTCTATATTCATTTGAGAAGAATGTATAACCAAAAATCATTGGTTGCTGAGTTGTAAATATATATTAAACCAAGCTTATCGTGTTCTTATGCTTAATTTTTTTTTCTCTGCTTGACCAGTCGAATGCTCAAAGTAGTATGTTGAATTCCCTCACCACAGAATTTGAATATTCACTGTAATTAAATTTGTCAATTTTCCCTTGTAGGTCAAATAATTCCTGCTCTTATATTTTCATGTTATTTTATTAATACATATGTTTTTAGAATTATTATATGTTCATCATAAGCATAATCTTTTATTATCATCTCGCGACCATCTCCATCCCTTGTGATGTATCATTTCTTAAACTTTATTCTGTCTGATACTATATAGCTATATGCCAACTTTCTTTTTGTTGGAGTATTCCTGGCATATCTTTTTTCCATTCTTTTTCATTCAATCTTTCTGGTTTTTTGTTTAATGTTTTAATGTCATTTTTCTAAAACAGGATAAAATCTATTTTTAAAAAATCCACTTTAACTGGCAAATTTTCTCCATGTCTATATATTGTGATTACTGACATATTTGGATTTATTTCACCATCCCATTTTGTACTTTCTTTTTCATGCCTCAGTTTTGTTTTTGTTTTTGTTTTTGTTTTTGTTTTGCTTTCCTTTGGACTGCTCTTATGTGTACACACAAAGGGAAGTGCAGGAAACATGTGTATTTAGAATAAACTGGAAAGTAATTTTTAATTCCTGCTGCCAACGCAATAAAAGAGGTGAAGGTGAGCGAACTTGTTCCCAAACTTGCACTTCACAGACGAGTAAAATGTTAGTGGTCAATATAGAGTTGCCAGATTTTTATTTTGCTAAGTTAGGAAATTTATAAGACAACCACAGCCGCAACTATCACCTAGCCTCACCATAATTTTAAAAAGAACATTTAAAAACAAACTTTTAAAGTGTAAAAAAAACAAAGGTAGTCTTAATGCAGAGATCATGTGGCGAAGTTTTCTGAGATGCGCGCGCGCGCGCACACACACACACACACACACACACACACTTGCACCTGCCCTTATCTGTATTCGTTGTACACAGATTCCACCCAACGGCACTGGAAACTCTGACCTGCACCTACACTGGAGCCCACTAAGTAGCGGACGGTGGTGCAGAAGGAAGAGCAGGTTCTGGGTGGAGGCTGGGGAGGGGTCCCCCCGACCAGCCACACACTGTGGGTGCCTGGGTGCGGCAAAGAACGGTAGTAGAGGGGGTAGGTGTGCCTGTGGCGGCGAAATGGGCCAAGAACCAAGAGAGGAGCTTCCGTCCAGGCAGGAGAGGAGAGGAGGCCCAGCCCTGGCCGCGATCCCCGGGCTGATGATGTTGGATGCGCGGCCTCTGCCCTCGGATATTTAGATTCGGCTATTTCAGGGCTTAAGTCCTTAAGTTCCCGGCATTTATAAACTCCGTGTTCTGTCCGGGTGCCTAACACGCTGGTGGGGGGGCTGGAGATTCGTATTGGTCTATTAGGCTCCGTTGCTTAAACATTTCATTCTGCCCGGCAGGATCGGACCCGTGATGCCGTGTTTTAAATACTCACAATAACGAGCTGACACGAACACATAAATTGTTAGATCAGCCAAAAAAAGAAAAAAGAAAAAAAAGTGGACTGCACTTCCAGGAGCAAAAACAAGTGAACTCGCGAGCCCGCAGAGAGCCTTCGTTTGGCTTCCCCGGAGACCTCGGCTGCTCGGCTGTTCGGCCTCGTCTGGGGGAACACTGAGGCCCGTCCCAGGTCGAAGCAGGTGCCAGCGCCGAGGGAGAAACCCTGCTTCACTCGGGCCTCCCGGGGCGCCGCAAGGGGACCGCCCCACGGGCGCCCGCGCCAGCCCCCGCCCCGTTTGGGGGCGCAGGAGGAAGCTGTGCGAACGTTCTCTGCCGTGAACTGACTTGGCAGAAGCAGTCGCTTTCGCCTGTCTCTGTGGCGCAATCGGTTAGCGCGTTCGGCTGTTAACCGAAAGGTTGGTGGTTCGAGCCCACCCAGGGACGGGGTTTGAGCGTTTTGAACCCCAGGGTGTGGCCCCCTGGGACGCGGAAGCCGGGGAGGTCTTGACTCGGTCCGGCTCTCACCCTCCCGCCGGGCGCCCGGGCCATCGGTCTGCATGGTCTGCGCCGCAGGTGGCAGCAAGCCTTTTAGCGGCTTGACTTAGGTCCTACGAAAACTGCCCCATGAAATTGATGTTTTAAAAATGGTTGCCGACCAGAGGAGGCAAGTGCTGATAAGCCAGAGATGAATTCGTTAGCACCTCTGTGCCTGCCTTGCCTCTGTGCTTGGATTTCCGAACTCCTGAAACAGGCGTGTCCGGAACCGGGCCCTTAGTCATGCTGAGTCCTACCGGTTACCCGTGTCTGGAGTCGGCCTTCTGAATACCTTTTCAGGAGGCGCCTTCCTCTCCGGCCTCGCTGCCTTTTACTTCCTCACCGCTTCCGCCTTGGGTTACTGCGGTAACCACCCAGCTTTCCAGGGGGGTTCCTGTCTTCAGCTCCCCTCTCCCTTCCTTCCTCCACGTAGCTGCCAGAGAGCCTTCCTAAAATGCAAACTTGTTCTTAAAATCCCTCAATGGCTTGCTTGGCCGGCGGGGCTCTCCTTAGCTTGGGCGGCAGTGCCTTTCAGGATCCGGCCCTGACCTGGCTCCTCGCCCTCGCTGGCTCTTTACCCTGGAAAGCAGCTGAACTACTTGCTTGAGTCCTACTCTGGCTTTTGAATCTTTGCCCACAGACCTTCAGTGTCCGTCCCCTTTGCCTGGCAAACTCTCACTCCTCCTCCACCACCACGAAACTGAGCCCGTTCTCTGCAGACTGTTCTCTGTTCTCTCCTCGGGGCTTTTCTCCCCAGAATGCATGCTCCTGCAGGAATGACTCCGCCGGGTTCATCTATCTTCAGCACCTGAACCCAAGCTCCGGGCATCATAGGTACTAAATAGATGTGAGTTGAAGATTGTATTTATTTGTTTATTTGCAAGAAAGAGAGAGCGCAAGCATGAGAGCGGGGTGAGGGGCAGAGGGAGAAGAAGAGCCTCCCCCCACCCCCTGATCCTGGACTCCTGGATCATGACCTGAGCGGAAGGCAGACACCCAACGGACTGAGCCGCCCAGGCCCCCTAGATGTGAGCTGAATGTCTGGGGTTTCCCGATGCGCTTGCCTCATGTCTGGATCTCATTTAATATTCAGACATCAGGCTCGAATCATGTTGGCATATAGCTCGTAACTGACAGACACAACGAACGAGGCTGACCCCATACCTCTGTGCAGGCCCCTATCTCCTTCCTGGGGGTGCCTTCTCCTGCCCACCACCTGCTCGGAACTAACTCTAACAGCCACCCACCCTCCCATCCCACACCACCTGTAAAAGTCCCTTTTACCCAGTTGCCTCAGCAAGACTGGTGAGTCTGCAACGGGTTGATTCATGTGAGCTGTGTGGATATGATTTTGTTACCCAGACTCATCCCTGGTAGATTTTCGGACAACAGGAGGAAAAATGAATTTTACAAACATTCAGGTCTTATCATCATGGTTTTTTCATCTCCTGAGAGCAGCATGCGAGATCTTGTTCAATGCTTTATTGGAATCAAGAAATGTTCTGTTTAAAGCTTCCAGTACAGAAAGAGACAGCTAAGCTTTCTTCCATAAGCAACACTCGTGACCCGACCCCCACTCCATCGTCACTGACAGGCCAAGGGATTTCAAATGTTCCCGGTTTAACTCAGCAGGGTCGAGCACGTTTAGGACCGCTCATCCAGCATTTGTTGGATGAAGGATGTGCAGCTGCAGCTGGAGCGTATTAAATACTGAAGCAGAAAGCTGGCGATAGTCCCCGCATCTCCTCTCTCTGATGCCTGCTATCCTGGCCTGCAAATGTCCTCACCTCCTGCCCATTGCCTCCCGAGCAGCTGTTGTTGACTCTTCCCTGCCATGCTTTCTCAGTTCGGACCCAGAGAGATCTCTGTTCAATGAGCTTAATCTGGGCCAGCAATGTGGTCCCTTTCCTACGGACGGAGAGTTTGTTCTGCGTTTTCTTTTCCAAGACCCTCCAATCCCCAACCGCCTTCTGGGAACATTCGCTACTCATGACCTCAAGAGCGTTCATCATTAAATACTCACACACCATCCCAGTTCTGACAGGGGATCCCCCGAAAAACCAATTCTACATCACCCCTGTGATTTTTCTGTGACCGACACCACCACTCACGTTCTAGGAAGACAGCCCAGGCAGGGGTCTCCCCTGGTCCGTCCTGGACTGCCTTGTTCTCTCTTAGCCACTCCCCTCACTGGTTCTGCTGTCTCCCCTAGACCCTTGATACCCCCCACAATCTGTCTAGAAGGGGTTTTAGGGTGCCTGAAAGGCAACCAGCCCTGCAGCAACAGGTGTAGACCACTACCCAGCTGGCCCTCGGCCATAATTCTCTTATCTACTTATCCTGGTATTTAAGAACAAGTTCATACATTGGGTCACCATCCAGAGATTGCATTGTGGTTTTGCTGTGACAGACAGCTGTGCAGAGGAAGTATCTGGGTAGCTCTGAGACTTCAATTCTGAGTACTGTGTCTACTCACTGGGGTTTCATGGGTGGCCCCTAGAGATCACAGATCCTTCCTTTCCAGCAGAGACCAAGAGAAATGGAGTTGAGTGGATGACCCTCAGCCTAGATCCTGAGGTGTGGTTTTCCTGCTGCTCCCAGAGCTGCCTGTTGAGGATGATGGGGTTGTGAATCCAGAAAGAGGCTCAGAGGTGCTGCTTTTACTACCTCCATTTGTCCTAAGGGCCCTGAGTCCAGGAGACTTTGCTGTTTTTCCAGGCCCCCATTGAGCTGTGAAGGTCTCTCTGCACAGCAAAATACAGCCCCGTGTCCACTGCAAATAGAAGTGCCATCACCAGGGAGAAAGGGATTTGGGGCCAATGTAGAAGGGATGTTGAGGTGGATGGAACTGCTGGACCTAATGGGAGAAGCAGAGGGATGAGAAAAATGATACTTGTTAAGGCAGAAATTTGGCATCTGTCCAATTCTTAAATAAATATAAAGGTCTTTGAATCTTCGGTGTGATCTTAAAGACACATTAACAACCCCCCCTCCCCTCAGTTACAGTTGCTCCATCTGTAAAGTAGACTCAATACTATCTATAACCTCGTAGGTTGCTGTGAGGGGCAACTGTGATTGATGGTCAAAGTGGGTGCATGGAAAGGAGCACGCGGAGCGGTGCCCAATAAACGTCAACTCATCTTGTTACAGAAGAGGAACTTGAGATTCAGAGAGACTAATGGTTTACCCACTGTCACATGATTAATGAGCAGCAGAGCCAAGACTCGGTTTCTATGCCCTCTCTGTGAGGAAGTGAGGGACGCCCACCAGATTGGCTTTTGGCTGAGACTTGAGGCTTGGAGAGGAAAGGAGGGCAGGTGAAGACGGGTGAGCACTGTAGGGACACATAACATTGTGGGCATAGTTTGACTGGGGTAAGGAAGGACGGGTGTGTTTATGGGGCAGGAAATGTGGCTTCTGTTCATATGGAGTCAATGACACCCCTCAGAACCCCTTGTAAAGAAGCCTGCGGAATAGTCCAGATTCTCCTCTCCACTCATCTTCACAGTGTGAATGCAGACTCCATGCCCAGGGGGTTCTGGACCTTTGAGGGCTGCACAGCTCTTACCTTGAATGATGATGTCCACAGCTTCTGAAGACTCGTTTTTCTTCCCGATAAGCGCCCTGCAGAAGTAGGAGCCGCTGTGTTTGCTTGCTGCTGCTGGAATGTGGAACTCAGAATCTGTATGAGAAAACTTCCTGCTTCTTCCGTTCTGGAAAAATTGGATGTTCCGTATGGGCTTGTTCTGCCAGCTGTGGCATGTCAGCTGCAGGGGCTCCCCCTCCTGGAACACCTGCCGAGGGGCCTGGAGCAGCAGCCAGCCTGAAAGACACAGACAGCACAGGCCCAGGAGGCTTCAGCAACCAGAGCAAAGACCTTGGGAAGGGGACGCTCACCACCCAGATCCTGGGGCGTCATGGAGAGCCAGCCTGGGAGCCATCCCTGCAGAGCTCCCTTGGGGAAGAAGCCACCTGGGCCCCGCAAGAGAACTCACGGCCCACCAAGCCTTTTTGTCTAATGGGGAAGAGGGACACGCAGATCAAACCATAAGGGTAGAGCAGAGGGACTAAGGGAAGAGGTAGGTGGGAAGCCATCTGCTGGGTCCTTAGGGCTACGCTGGGATTTTGCTGTGGCAGATAATAAGCAGCCACTGTAAGTTCTAAGTCAAAGAATAAATTGCATTTGAAAATGATGGTTTGTGGGGCACCTGGGCGTGCGGGTTGAGTGTCTGACTCTTGCATCTGGCTCAGGCCATGACCTCTGGGTCGTGGGACAGAGCCCCACATCGGGCTCCATGCTGAGCATGGAGTCAGCTGGAGATTCTCTCTCTCCCTCTTCCTCTGCCCCTCCCCCCATGCATGCGCTCCCTTTCTTTCTCTCAATAATTAAATAAATAAATAATTTAAATCCTAAAAAAGAAATGATGATTTGTTCCCTTAAAGGAAAGGTAGAGGGGTGCCTGGGTGGCTCAGTTGGTGAAGCGTCTGCCTTCCGCTCAGGTCATGATCCTGGGATCCTGGGATCCAGCCCCACCTTGGGATCCCTGCTTGGTGGGGAGTCTGCTTCTCCCTCTCGCTCTGCCTGCTGCTCTCCGTGCTTGTGCTCTCTCTCTCTCTCTCAAATAAATAAATAAAATCCTTAAAAAAACCCAACAACAACAAAGGAAAGGTAGACTTCAGAAGGAATAGACAGTTGAGGGAATATTGACAGACTCTTGCAGCCAGTCAGGAATAAGGTCACTGGGTCGCCACTGGAGTGGCTACAGACACTGTGAAGCAGAACTCGCAATAAAGGTCAAGGACGGGAAAGAAGGGCATGACGGTAGCACTCATGGTGGCTGGTGCTTTCTGAAGGGCTCCAGGGCCTCAGCGAGGCCATCTTTATCACTGAGCAAAGTCTTCAAGACAGAAAATTCTTATATCACCAGGATACTTGTTCTCACAACTGTCTTGTCAAGTAATCAGATTTCACAGGGAGGGAACAGGAAGTCACGGTCAGGAGGCTGACCGAAATAATTAAAGATGATATTGCAGATAAATTTTTAAATGACACAAGAAAACATTCACGAGATAATGGCGAGTTAAAAAGACAGAATATAAAAAGCAGATAAGCACAGAAAAAAAAAGAAAATGTGCTTACATATTAGCAGGGCTTTTCTCTGAGGACTAGAGGTTATCTTAATTTTCTCCCTTTTACTTTTCTATATTTTAGCAATTGAACCCGAATGACGTCTGTAATAAGAACAGAACAATAAAACTTCCCATAATCTAAAAAATCTACTACCTTATGCTAAACAAAATTGGTAGACCCGAAAATTCTCTACTAGGGAGGTCTGCCAAACAGAAGGTAACCTTGATTACTTATGAAGAGCTATTTATCCAAAAAGGCCGTGTGCCCATATATGCACTTACTTTTTCAGCAGAGAGATGAATCATTGTTATCATAAGATCACGTTATAAGAATACATATATGGAGTCTGGTGCCTTTGGGGGAGCACTCCTGCTCTAATCTGTCCGTACGTACATCCATTCAGCGCAGCTTTGACCGACCGCTCGCTATGTTCCAGGTGTTGTGCCGTCCGGGGATACCCGATGACGAAGACACCAGATCCCTAACCTCAAAGAATCTGTAGACCCAACATAGAAAAACACAGACGCAGAAATCATTCCAACGCAATGAGCTATAACAGGCTAAGAACAAAGGCCTCTGGGCCAAAGAGAGTGGAATAGAGAGGACTTCTCAGAGGAGGAGCTAAGTGAAATGAGCCTTAAAAGATGATCGAAAGTTCTTCCTGGCAAAGTTAATGCTCATGGTCACAGTTTAGTACAGTCCTCATCGATGGGACTTCCGAAGCCAGCTTCTAGATCGAAATCCGCGGCAAGCTAACAGCTCTCAGGCTTGACTTTTCTATTGCTTCCTGTTGGTAATTCCCCCTTATATTTGGTCTAAGGTGGCCACGTCTCACCTAGCTAGAGAACACATGTTCCCCCCGTAACTCTGTGGCATGAAGACCGTGTCAGCCACGTGGCAGGCAGCGGCTAAGGAGCCACAGAGATCAGCTTCAGAGGCCCAGTTCCGTGAACTCTTTGCAAGCCCACCTCCGATAGCCCTCCTTCCCCTCCAGGCTCCTTCCACCCGCACACATCGTGCAACTGAGGCAGTCACTGAGGTAGCGTCAGGCTTGCGAGGTGACACTGCACGTACCAGGCCAGGTGGTGGGGTTCCAGGGACAGCAGGACACACCCCTGCCTCTGGCATCCTCCCCTCACCTGCTTCTGATGCCCGCATTCTGTCAGCAATGCTTAAGACTTCCGTTCCATGACCCGTGGGCGGGCTGAACACGTTTCTATCCCACTAGGAGATTTATGCTGAAGTTTCAGTTTGCGTGTGGCACTGATAGGGAGAGAGGGGAGATAGGACCCTAGGCCGTTCGGAAGGGTTTGGAGGGCCACCTAGGGCATTGTACGGCTGAGAGTCAGAAGGAGGTGGAGGTCACAAAAACAGATTCATTAACTTATTCAATAAATATTAGTGGTGCTAACGGCACGGCCTGTCCCTCAGGAGACGCATTCTATTGGGTACATTCTATGTGGACGGTGGCTGCTGGGACTGTGCCCTGCAGACCTGGGTCTTCTCAAGTCTTCTGCTTTCACCCTTTGTGGGTGAGCCTCCCCTCTCCCCCTTCGCCCACTCACCCACGTGGACTTCCAACTGCACGGGGTCACTGAGTTCGGAGAGGTCCGTCCGGCACCTGTACTCGCCACTGTTTTCAACGCTGGCGGCTTTGATGAAATAGCTGGTCTGACTTGAGATGAGGGTCCCATTGTGCAGCCACTGGGTGGAATCGTCCCCAGGGGACTGGTCCCCCTGGCACTTCAGAGTCACACTGTCCAACGTGAGGATCCTATTCCATGGAGGTTCCAGGACCACCACAGCCTTTGGGAGGTCTGCTGAGGAGCCAGGAGGAGGTGGGTTAGGGCAGGGAGGGGAGCAGGCCCTACACTGGCACCCCTGGGGAGGCTCAGGGCCAGAGCCAGCCCATCCCAAACCCACAGTTGGTGGGTGGTGACTCAGACTTACAGCATCTTGGCTTCAAGGCACTTAGCCCCATTTCTGGCCTCTCATTATGCAGAGGAAAATTAGCCAGAGAAGCCTAGGGCCAAGCCCGACTGTACTGGGGAAGGGACCCGACACCCCTGCACCAACAGTTTCCCACGCGGTGCACATTTCCCAACACCCGGTGGCTGTCACGCACTGTGTGCCTCACTCGATCCACGCAAGACCACAAAGCCAACTCACCAGCTTGCGCGCCGGCAGAAACTGCAAGACAAAAGAGTGGAACCAATACTGAGCAGAAGTGGAGATGAGGGTGGCTGGAGTGTGGCAGGACTCCAAGTTCCCTGGCCAGCCCCTGCCCTGGGAGTCCCGTGTCGCCAAGAATTAAGGTACACAGGGTGGCTAGCTTCCCCGCTGACTGCCTTCTCGTTGCCAGTGTCTACACCTCCTGTCCTGTCGGTCACCCGCATCCCTGCTTTCAACACCACTCCCTTCCTCCTTAGTCCCTATTCAAACTCCCAAAACAAGGGTACAGACTGAATTCCCCTGAATCAAGCCAGAGACACCACCTGAACCCAAGTCCTCCCAAAAGGGTGGAAATCAGAAGCCTTAGAGGCGAACCCTGGGATGTCAGAACAGAAGAGACAGAACTTAGGGACCATCTATCTGGTCCATAGTCTTCAGTTTGCAGATAGGGAAACTGAGCCCCAGCAGGGTGAAGTAACAGAGACCTCCCAGTCCCCCTTTGCTTCCTGGTTATGCCCAAATCAGAGCCTGCGTTCTCATCTCTAGCCCCCCAGTGGTTTGTCCTGGGAGCTCGATCGAGCGCTCTACACGTGGGTAGGGGTCCCACCCCCGGCCTGAAAAGTGGGCTCTGCTGAACCCAGGGCATCGGGTGCTTCTCTCTGAGCCCGAGAGACCCTGACTCACCTAGAAGCAGCAGAGCCGTTGAGGGCAGTAGCTGCCACATGCTGCCACATCAGAGCGAACGAGTCACCGCAGATACACTGAGCCCTTAAGGGACGCAGCTCACTTGAAGAGAGGAAGTAAATAGTCTTTCCCCCCACCCCCCAGCTCATTACTCTCTAGGTTCCTTTTCCCAGAGCGTCATCTGATTTCTGAACCAGAATTCTGACAAGTGAGCCCCATGATGGGGCAGGAAGGGGAGGAAAAAAGTCCGGAACAGGGGCGCCTGGGTGGCTCAGTCGGTGAAGAGTCTGTCAGGTCATGATCCCGGGGTCCGGGGATCGAGTCTTGAGCCTCGTGTGGGGCTTCCCTGCTCAGCGGGGAGCCTGCTTCTCCCTCAGCCACTCCTCCCGCTTGTGTGTTCTCTCTCTCTCAAATTAAAATCTTAAAAAAAATTGGAAGAGAAGCTGAGGTGGACATGTCCCCCTTGGGGCCCACATAGGTCTACAGGTGGGCGTCTAGTGACATAGAGTCTGTCAGAATGCCTCCCGGTAAATCTCAAGATATTTCCCCCACTTGGTGGGTTTGGGTCCACTCAGTGCCAAAAACAAAGTGTCAGGAATGAGAGTCAAGAGGGAGAGCATTCACTGAGGGCTCTCTTGTTCTAGTTCAGAACCCTGCCACTGCCCAGACCCGGCTCCATGCAGCCTGGACCTGCCTGCATACATTAGATCTTCGGACCACTAGAAAGCATCTCCCCCCCCCAACCCCGGGGTTATCTCTACAAGCATATTTTCAAAATTCAAAATGCGTGTGCCTTGGCTCCTGCAATGCACTTCTTAGCATGAATTTGACCATGAGATTCACACCCTCTGTTAAAGGAAACCCAGGCAGTGGGGGAGGAATGGGGCCCTGGGAGGGGGCAGTGTCACTGGCTGGTTGCAGGGAAGGCAGAGAAGGAGGAATAGAGGGAAGGGCAGCGGGGAGGGGAAGGCAGGAGCTCTTTACCTTCCACCCACCATTACCAGGGCTGAGCTGAGTCACAGCAGCTCAGGTGAGCTCAGCCCCTCGGGGACCCACTAGGCCTGGGCTGGCCTGGGCTCCTTACTGGAAAAGGTGGAGGTGCAGTGGCCAGGAAATTATCAGATTGAGAACCTGTTCTGCCCTCCCTAGATGCAGCCCCCCCCCACTTGCACCTCCGTACTCTCCCCCCACCCTCCTCCCCACTTTAAATCCAGGTCTCAGACCGAAAATCAAATGGCTCTGCTTGGCAATGCCACTGCCCCATTGGGTTCCTGGACATCTGGGACAGGTCTCACTCGGAAAAGCCTTGGAAAAGGCCAGATGTGGGGATTGGCAGCGGTAGAGGGGAGGCGGGACGGGCACGGGTGCCTGCTGACCACTGCTTGCGACCAATGCCCCTGTCCACTCCGAAGTCATATAATAAACCACTTCTCAGGATTTTGTTTTGCTTTGCTCCTAGTACAGTTCATTGGTGCCCCCCTCCGGTGCACCCAACGCCTTCCTGCATTCTTGCAGCAGCCCCTCCCCCACAGGCCCTCGGGTGAGATGCCTGGTTAGGATCTGCCGGGGACAAGAACCAGGCCCCGTTCTAGTGCTCCCTCTCAAGCGTCTACACCTTGCAAAATCCAGACCAGCATCTGAAAACGTAAAGCCCCACGCTGTGGCACTTCCCATGCTTCTCTGGGAAACCTAGGCCCGGAGAGTGCCCCCTCCCCCCGGCTGTGGAAGGTTTCCGAGGTGAAGGGGGACCCCCCACCCCCAGGCTCTCTGTTCTTCACGGTTCTGCGTGGCTTTCTTGCCCGCGGTTCGCGGTTCGTGGTTCGCGGCGTTCTCTTTAGTTTGCCTTCTTTGCAGTGTCATTGTCTCCTGTGACTCATCTTCCGTGTGTGGTCTTCATGTGGAGGGAGGAATTGTCAGCTGCAGAGGATGGGCGATAGGAACGAGGAAGCGCAGGAGGCCCGCAGGAGTTTCATCCAGTGCTTACTGAACTGGCCTGCGCTGGAGCGTGGGGTTGCAAGGGCTCATTTTATAGGGCGGCTGAAACGCACAGTGTTTAAAGGACAGATGGTCTTGGGATAGCGTCCGCTGGAGTGTTTGTCCCCGTGCTTGCCTTTTCTTTTCTCCCTTCGTTGTTGTTGTTGTTTTCCCCTCTCCCTTCCTCTCTCCCCATTACTTTCCCTTCAACACTGAAATGCCAGCCACAGCACGAGGTTCTGAGATTACCAGGCCAGTGAGTTTTCACCCCCCAGGACTCACTCTTGCGTAGGGGAGACACCAGGTAAGCGCCTGCAGTGTCATAGGGCCTGAGAGTATTTGCAAAATTCTCTTTGAGCACAAAGAAGGCATTTGCAGGAGGAGTCCACGTGGAAGAGAGAACGCTTTAATTGGATCACAAAAGGTGTGTTCAACAGGGAGGTTTTGAGAGAAAGGTGTTCCAGGGAAATAGAGAGACATGAGCAAAGATGGGGTGAAATAGGCTGGCGTGTTTGCAGAGCTGGGTATAGCTCCCCAAGATTAGTGAGAACCAGAAAGGAGAAGCACAAGCTAGAGGGTTAAGGGTGGGGCGTCTGGGTGGCTCAGTTATTTGGGCCTGGGCGTCTGCCTTCAACTCGGGTCATGATCTCAGGGTCCTGGGATTGAGCCCTGCGTTGGGCTCCCTGCTCACCCGGGAGCCTGCTTCTCCCTCTGCCTGCTACTCCCCCTGCTTGTGCTCTCTCTCTCAAATAAATAAAATCTAAAAAAATAAATAAATAAAGGGTTAAGGCTGCTGGGTTTCAGATGAGTCTGGGATGGAATCTCAACTCCACCTCTTACTCCATCTAGGCCTCAGTTTTCTAATCTGTAAAATGGGGTTAACAATAAGGGCACTAACCACCCAGGTGTCATTGTGAAGCTTAAATGAAATAATACGTATAAAATTATTGGTTCCTTGGGGCACCTGGGTGGCTCAGTGGGTTAAGCACCTGCCTTCGGCTCAGGTCCTGGGATCAAGCCCCACGTTGGGCTCCTCGCTCACTGGGGAGCCTGCTCCTTCCTTCACCTGCCATTTCCCCGGCTTGTGCTCTCTCTCTGCCAAATAGATAAACGAATAAAATCTAAAAAAAAAAAAAAAAAAGTGCAAGATGGTTGGTGAAGGCCTTCCCTGGTGATCTGAATGAAGTTGTGACACCCCCACCCCCTTACTCCTTTACGAGCTTGTGCTTCTCCTTTGTAGTAGTCGTCCTATTTCGGTAAGGTCTTTGAGGGCAGGGACTCTGTTCCTCTTGTTTATATTGTATCCCCAGCATTTAGCACAGTGCCTAAAACATACTCAGCATTCAACATCTATGGAGTGATGACGAAGGACTTTGCATGTCATGGTGAACAGTATAGACTTCTTAGATTGCTTTCAGAATAATTTTTATAAAATGTAAAACCAATCATCAACATTTTAAGCTGGGGAATGACACGATCAGTTTTATGTTTTATAAAAATGACTCTGATAGCAGTTCAATAAATAAACTGGAGAGGAGAGAAATCAAAGGTGGAGGGAAAAGTCGGGAAGTTATTTTAACAGTCTAGCCGAGGGGAGATTCCCTGTTAAAGAAGTGGAAATGCAGTGGAAGCCTCTAAGGGAGACGCAAAGAGGGTGGAACGGACAGGATTTGGATGAGGGGTTGGCTATGAGGGTAACAGAGAAGGAGGGTCTGGGCGATGCACAGATTTCGATCTGTTGATGAGGAGGATGGTGACACATTTCATGGACATAAGAAATAGAGGAAGAGCAGCAGGCGCTTTGGGGAGACCATGATCTCGGCTCTTGACCTTACTGAGCTGGAGGTAGTTGTGATTCTGCGTGGAGATTCCAAGTAGGCAGCTGGGCGTGTGGCCTGGGGACTCAGAAGGCAGGTCTGGACAAAAGACAAGATTTAGGAGGCATCAACATGGTGTTTAAACTTTTGATAAAAGCTTTAGTCCTTTTCCTAAGAAAAAATGTAAATAAATATACACATACATTTCCCTATAATTTAAGGAGTTCCATGTGAAGCCCATCCAGAGATCCTAGGTTCAGATACAGTAGGGGTAAGATCTCTCTATCAGAGGACTGAGTGAGAAAAAAGGGGAGCTCCAGTGAGGGAAGGAAGTAGAGGAGATGGGAAGGAGGGGCAGGAGAAGGGGAGCAAGGATGCAAGGTTGGCACGCAGCAACTTTTGCAGAGTGTGAAAAGGAAGAACAGCTGACAAAGGAGATTGCGTAGGAGGGGCTAGAGAAGAGAGGAGAATAGGGAAGCCCAGGCAGCAGAGACCTTTAAGGAGGCAGAAGTCAACAGTATTAAGTGCTGTAGAAAGTTCAAAATGTCCTTTCAATGTGGCCTTTTGGGAACTGTTTATGACCTTTGCCTGAACAATATCAGGAGCTGGGGCTGGGGGACAGAAACTTTGATAACTTTCGGTTGAAGATTGAGTAGAAGTGAAAAAGTGTTTCCATGACTTGCTAGTCCTTCTGAGAATCTCCATTATGAAGACATCGTGGACCTTTGTCGGGGCTGTCCCAGGGCCTTACCCCCTTCGTATCAGCATCTCATTTCCCCTTGAGGAAGCCCCCACTGTGAGTAGTCTTAATAGGAAGTGGTGACTGGTTTCTACTACATAAGCCAAGCGAGCCAGATGCCCTTTTCCCTGCCTTGGGCCAGTGTTATGTGCTAAACTGTGTCCCTCATGAATTTATGTGTGGAGGTTCTAACCCCCAGTACCTCTGAATGTGACTGTATTTGGAGACAGAACCTTGGAAAGGTCATTAAGTTAAAATGAAGTTGTTAGGATGTGTCCTATTCCAATATGACTGGTGTTCCTCCAAGAAGAGAAGATTAGGACACAGACAGGCACGGAGGGAAGACCGTGTGAAGACACAGGGAGACGATGTCCATCTACAAGCCCAGGAGAGAGGACTCGGAAAAAACGACCCCTGACAACACCTTGGTCTCAGACTGTTAGCCTCCAGAACTGTGAGAAAATAAATTTCTGTTCTTTAAACAACCCGGCCTGTGGTCCTTTGTTCTAGCAGCCTGAGCTGACTCAGACAGGAAGCCAAGGAGCAGACATGTGATCTAGGCTTAGCCAACTTGTCTCTTCTGGAATGTTGAATCCCGAATAAGTGGCACTTATCCATTTATAAGGGAGATTCATTCATAAGGGAAGGAGATGGTTGGCTCCAGTCATCACAGCAGCAGGAGCGGCTGACCTGCCTCCAGTTTCCACCCAGTAAATTCCTTTCCTTTTCTTAATATACCTAGATTCTGATACAGTTGCTTGTAGTCAAGAGCCCTGAGTGATACAGTAAGAAAGGAGAGTCAGAAGATGGTAACTACAGGGGATCAAGGAAAGAAAAGGAGATTTTGCTTTGTCTTAAGGGAAAGACTTGAACTTATCAGCAGGTCATTTAACTTTCTTAACGGCCGTGATGGTGAATGGCTTCACTTTTCACAGCAGCCCGCTAGTCAAAATGCTAGCGTAGGCAGGTAGGTTCTAACAGGAGACCTGGATGTCTGCGACAAGGAAGTCCTGGCCCGCTACCGGGAAAGCCAGAGGCCTTCCTGGAAGCCCTCCACCAGAGCCAGATCAAACCAGACAGCTCTCAGACTGCGGCCATGACAGAAACCCCTGACCAATAAGGAAGAAAAAGTGCAAAACCCTGCTTCCTGCCCCAAAGTAATGACTATTTTACCCCCTAGTTAACAACTCAAAAAACACTAAAAACTCAACCCTAGGGGGGAGCAGGGGCCATCTTTTGAGCTCACAGGCCCTCACATCTTGAGCGTGTACTTTTCACTTTAATCAACTTTCCCCCTTGTGTTGCTTGTTCACTGTGCTGTCTGTCCTTGAATTCTTCCTCTAGGGGAGACCAAGAACCTTTGGTGACATCTTTGGGATAGGCTGGGTCGAGGCCCCAGGGCCTGGGGTCTCCCCAGTTCACTTGGTAACAAGAAGAGTTATAAGCACCCCCCAAATCAAGAGTAGGAGATACAGATCCATCTCTTGATGGAGAGAGTGTCAAAGAATTTGTAGCCATGTGTCAATAGTGCCACAGCTAGCGACTTTAGTAACTTCTGGAGGATTTCCTGATCCTTTGAGGGTATGGTGATTAGATCAAAATCTTTAAAATAGAGTCTCTGTGGACATGTGTGAGAGACTGTAAAATAGAGGGAAGGAAAGAATTTTCATCTTCTCCAAGAACAATCACAGGAAGAAGGGAGATGGTTGCTTTTAACTGGAAAGAAGAAATCCAGACAGACATTACCCAACACTCCCTCCCAAGAGTTTGGGTACAATTATAATAGTAAGGAAACAGCGGACCTCGGGGAACTTTCTTAGCTCAGCGCTATGGTGCAATTGCTGAGATATCCAGGAAACAAGGACTTCTTGAACTCGGATCCATAGGAACCTCTGAGTTCTCTGTAACTCAAAAATTGCTATGACTCAGTTGACTTAACAAGTATAATATGACGTACAATGAGGGGGTAACACTAACCAATATCCATCCTTCCTCCTTCCTAATACAGTGCTGATCTGATTCCGGAGCTCACATCATCCCATAGACAGAAGTGGATCCTGATTGGTCTGAGCCATGAGGGGATAGCATTCTCCTGGCTCTTATTGGGTAAGTGAGGGAAGAGGGGACATTGTCCAAAAGATCCAATCGGGCAGAAAGGACTGGCTTTATTTTATTTTATTTTTTAATATTTTATTTGTTTGTCAGAGAGAAAGAGAGAGAGAGCACAAGTAGGGGGAACGGCAGGCAGAGGGAGAAGCAGGCTCCGCACTGAGCAGGGAGGCTGATGCGAGGCTCCATCCCAGGACCCCGGGATCATGACCCAAGCTGCAGGCAGACGCTTCACCGACTGAGCCACCCAGGCGTCCCAGGACTGGCTTTAAATGTCATTGTTGGGAGAGAGGGCGTCTCTCTTGCATCAGATATGAACGAGGGCTCGTTATGTCTCAAGGTTTGCTGGCAGCTATTGGTAAGACTTTGAGGGCGGCCAGTATGAGGCCCAAGCCAAAGTACCAAGGAGGGCAGACAGGAAGGGAGGGGTAGAATGTGGCCTTGTCACCGAACCAGCCCAGATTTTCATAATTTGAGATACATTTCCTTATTGTTTAAGCCTGTTTAAGTCAGAGCTTGCTACTTGGAGACAAAGGCATCCTAATGGATACGTAGGTATTTACGGAATACCAACTAAAAGGACACGTAACTCTCTTTCTGGAAAGAGCTACTAGTGAATAGGGGAGAAAACTTGGCATTTAATGAAGAGAGAATACCGACAGGGAGGCCAGGAACTCTAGACCTACCTTCTGTGACCCTGAACAACTCACTGAATCCCAACAGAACTCAGTCTCCACATCCAGGGGAGGAGAAGGTGGACTCTGTGTTTGCTAAGATTCCCTCAGACAATTCCCTTAAGCAATTCTGCCTTAGTGAGTGTCAACTAGAGGAAAGATGACTCCTCACTTTTCAGTCAGCATCACTGATCCAGGAAGAACAATGAAAGCCCAAAGAGAGGAAAAAGAAATGTAATTGTCTTTTGAAGGAAACATTCTACTTGTTCATTTTAATAGCAAAATATAGTAATCTCTGGACTGTAAATACAATCGATATCAGAGTCATTTAATAAAAAAGATTCACTGTTACACGTCCAGTAAAGTGAGGGAAAGAAACAGAAAAGGAAACTGGCAGAATCGAAGAGAAGGTGGTGGCGGGTGCGTGGCGGGGGGCGGGGGGAGGCAGAGAGTGAGACACAAGGGAGCAGAATGTGGAGAAAACCCTGGAAGAGTAAAAGGTTACAGGAAAGGTACCTAGGTTCACAGACCCGGAGTCTCAAACGTAGTTGGAAAACACACACAGCAGAAGACACGCACACAGAGGTCTGGAAACACACACCTACAATGACATATACAGAGTTGGTTGTGGGGAAAGAGGAAAGCCAGCTCCAAACAACAGGAAGTCATAGGTGCAAGGGGGTTGGGTGGAGAAAACAACACAGAAATAAAATTGGTTTTGTGGTGTGACTTTAAGCTACAGCCTGTTTACTTTGGGTGTGCTCATTAACATGATACAGCTTATTGCCATAAAAGAGGGTTCTAGAATTTTGATGCTGTCTGCTAGAGCGACTAATAAATGCCCTACCTTGTTATCCCCGTCAGAACACACTTAGAGTTGCCCCAGCCTTGCAACCATTTAAAGTTTCAAAAGAAGTGTTGATGATGTGGTTTTGGGGAGGACATTGGCCAAGGAGGAAGGAAATCCAGGTTTCGGTTTCAGCAGGACCACTGCTAGCTGTCAAGCCACTTCTCTTCCCTAAACCCCTGTTTCTTCGTTCCTCAAGTGAGGTAATGATTATTTCGCGCTCCTTCTATCTTAAATAGGCTGGCTTCCAATGGTAATTTCAGGCACTGCAGAACGCAGTAGCCCTTGTCTTCTAAAAATCCTAAAGAAGGCCATTGGGCAACTCCGGGGAACTGAAGGAAATTTCTAGCAGAGCTAGCAAATTAGTACCTCTAAGATGTAAAAATTAAATCAGAAAACCTGAACTCATGCTTTCACTCCCAGGCAGACTAGTCAGTCCCCAGGAAATTAAAAGGCATCACCAAAAGAAGGTTTGGAAAAACCATTTGGTTTTGTTACTCGGTGCCTTCTGTCCCTCTGGAGATGAGGGGGTTTGGAGGCCTCAGCAGGGGTGTAAACGGAGCCCGGAACCAGCCCTGGAGATTCAG
Organism: Ursus americanus; assembly: GCF_024610735.1. Taxonomy (NCBI): domain Eukaryota; kingdom Metazoa; phylum Chordata; class Mammalia; order Carnivora; family Ursidae; genus Ursus; species Ursus americanus. The sequence goes on from NC_142128.1 coordinate 46,192,065, forward strand.
TCCTTGTCCCTCTCATCAATGTTTGGTCGTTGTCCGCTTTCAACATTCCTGTTTGAAAATGTGCACATGAATCGATAATATACCCTTGGTGCTAAAGCAGTGAAGCAGTTCAGACTTAATAAAGCAAAAGTGAAAGCGACTCTTAATGACCTTTCTCCCTTCCTCAGGGGTAACCACCGAGAACATTGTGTCCTTCCAGAACTTGCCCCATGCATCCATATTTGTGTAAACACATAACTCTGTATACATCTCTATATTCTGTTCATTTGTTGCTGATACTGTTTACATATTGTATTAGAAGAGTTTTCTGCAACTTGATTTTTTACGGTAATTCCACATACACATAGGCACGCGCTACTCAACATTTTTCACATTTTTTTTAGTTGGAGAAAAAAATGTTAAATATTTTCAAGGAATGTGTGGAGAGGAAGAGACAGTGTTAGTCCTTCGACTTGGATTCTTAAAAGACTCAGGTCATGATCGACACCAGGACAGGGGCTTTCTCCCGGAAGGAGGCTGCCTGCCCCACAGCCGTTTCTCCCTGGCTAACAGAACATGAGTTTGTTCAGATAGATGGAGGCCGGACCTCTTCCCAGCTTCTTCCCAGTCTCAGGAGGTGACCTTTAGTTCATGTAAGTCAGTACTTCTCAAATCTGAGCTGCACCAGAGTCACCAGGAAGACTTGTTAAAGTACAAACTCGTGGGCCTCACTCTCAGATTTTCTGATTGTGGTGGGCCTGAGAATTTGCCTGCCTTCCTTCCTTCCTTCCTTCCTTCCTTCCTTCCTTCCTTCCTTCATTTATTTTTTTAGTCATCTCTACACCCAACCTAGGGCTTGAACTCACTCACGACCCTGAGATCAAGAGTCATATGCTCTACCAACTGAGCCAGCCAGGTGCCCGAGTTTGCATTTCTAATATGTTTCCAGGTGATGGTGATCTTGCTGGTCCCAGAACCCACTTTGAGACCTTCTTCCCTTGCCGGAGAGAAGCAGACCCCTTGCTGAGCGTGGAGCCTCAAGCAGAGCTTGATCTCCGGACCCTGAGATCATGACCTGAGCCGAAATCAAGAGTTGTAAGCTTAACTGATTGAGCTGTCCAGGTGCCCCCACATTCTCTTTATTAAGTTTGTAATTTTAATTCCAGTATAATTAACATACAGTGTTGTATTAGTTTCAGGTGTACACTAGAGTGATTTAACAATTCTGTACATTACTCAGTGCTCAACACGATAAGTGTACTGTTTATCCCCATCCCCTGCCCCCCCCTCCCCTGAGGCAACCCACAGTGTGTTCTCTATAGTTAAGAGTCTTGCTTGGTTTCCTTCATCCCTCATCTCCCCTTTGTTCGTTTGCTTTCACATTCTTTTTCTACTCTTTGGTAACTTATTGGCTGAGAAATGGGGTCTCATCATTTTAACTTGCATTTCTTTGATTACTAGTGCATCTGAACAGTTCCCACGTATTTACTGGCTGCATTTCCTCTTTTATCTTTCTATTAGATGGGGAGCACTTAAGACAGTGTCTGGCACGCTTAGACATTTAAGGTCTGTTTAACCAAATGTCTTTGGATGTCTGTTGGTACCCCCACCTCTGCCTATTGCTCAAGACTCTGTATTTTTCTCCTTACACTTGATCTTAGCCAAAAGGCCAAGAAGCAATCTATATTTTTCTCCTTAATGGCTTGTATAATAAAAATACCTCTTTGGGGGGCATAATTAAAAAATTTTTTTTTTCAAAATTTACAGTTGGTAGTTTATTTTAAGCTGACTTTAGTTTTGTATTACTCAGAAATTTAAAAGTTTTATGAGGATCTTTCCCTCCTCCCCCCTACCCCCAGGCTTAGAAATCTTTTTCTTCCTTGAGAGAATTTGATCACCGTTCAGCTCTATTATATTCCAGGTTTTCTATAGCTTGGTTCTCATGGTTCACCCTGTGATCCTTCTGAAACGTATTTGTGAGTTTTGATGTTTGTCTAACAACTTGCTTTATTAAGCTCCCTACTTTAAGAAAAAATTGTGGTGAGAAACACAGAGCATAAATTTACCACCTTAACCATTTTACAGCGTATAGCAGTGTTTAATCTATTCGCATTGCTATACGGCAGATCTTTAGAATTTTCTCATGTTGCAAAACTAAAACTCTATACCCACGGAACACTAATTCTCCCAAACCCTAAGCAACCACTCTGTACTTTCTCATTCTATGATTTTAACTACCTTACTTACTTCTTTTGAGTGGAATCATACGGTATCTGTCCTTTTGTGACTGACGTATTTTGCTTAGTTTAACATCCTTGAAGTTCATCCATGAGGTCGCATGTTGGAGGATTTCCCTCTTTTTTAAGACTGCCTAATATTCCACCAAATGCATATGTCACTATTTTTTCGGTACTTATCTGTTGATGGGCATTTGTGCTGTTTCCATGTCTTGGCTATTGTGAATAATGCTGCAAGGAACACAGGAGTGCAGATAAAACTTCACAATCCTGTTTGAATTCTTTGGCTAAGGTGATGGTGGTGGGGTTGAGATATTCAGCAAGGAGAACTAGCAAAATTAGATGTGGATTATGAAAAAGAGGAAGAAAGCCACGATGATACCCAGATTTCTGCCTTAGGACGTGCCACTTCCTGAGGTGGGAAATATGGTGGGAAGGAATTTAGCTGGGATGTCACTGAGGGGACAGGATAAGTCCAGGTTTGGAGACTCTGGGTCTGAGGTGCCCGCGGGACATACCGGTGAGTTATCAGGATCGTTGGATATCAGGAAGGAGGCGGCTGGGCTAGAACCAGAGACACAGACTCGAACTGAATCGTGCTTTAGGAAAAGAACTGGAAGCTGTAGAAGTGATTCTTTCATTTGCTGAGGCCGTAAGGTAGATGTATTTCCAGTGATAGGAAGATAATTTTGAATCACTTAGGATCTCCTTTACAGTTCTTCAAATGTTCTAGTGGAATATTTACTTGCTACTAAGCAGGGCAGCTTCACTCTCCCCAGAAGCAACCCTCAGCATGCTTGGCTTAACATGGTATTCTGCCCGCCGGCCCCTGAAACTTTACCCTCACCGGAGACCCATGCCCTTGACACAGTGGACAAAGGACAGAGCAGGTCTGAGCTGGAGGTTCTGAGCTATATGAGCTGCAGACCTTAAATGCTGGGCTCTAACTCCTAATTTTCGGCTACAATTTCAAATCCTACCATCACCCCTAAGGACCCAAAGCCAGAGTATTTCTTGAAAGTCTGATGTCAGGAGTCATTCAAGCTGAAAAGCAGAGCAAGTGGCTTAAAGTAAGAGAGTTCTCAGGTTTTCCTTGCTCCTGAACCTGACTCATTCTTACTTCGCTAGTCCCTTAGACTGGCTGTTTTTTGTGTTAAACCACTCACTCGGATCTTTCTTTCCTTTCCTTTTCTTTTTCTTTTTAATATTTTATTTATTTATTTGAGAGAGAGCAAGCACGAGCGATGAGAGGGGCAGAGGGAGAAGCAGGCTCCCCGCTGAGCAGGGAAGCCCGACCAGGGCTCAATCCCAGGACGGAGTGGGGCGGGGGGGGGGGCGGGGGGACGGGGGATTATGACCTGAGGCACCCAGGCGCCCCTTTCTTTAGTTTTCTTGAAAACGGAGTCTCTTTGTCCTGCCGCTGAGACTCGCATTGCCCACGTTGTTTCAGCAGAGGGCAGCAGAGAGCAGCTAACAGCTTACATTTCGAAGCTCAGCGGGAAAAGTCCATTTACATCATTCCAATGTCCAGGTCCCAAAATATGGCACATCAGGCTTCATGTGTTCATGAATGCGAGAGATCTTTCTGGAGGGAGGGAAGTCCCTCGAGAGTCAGCAACTCTTAGATGATCCTCCTCTTGCAAACAGCAGTTTATCTATGTGCAACTCATGGAGGGCTTTATGAAGAAGGAGTTTGGCCTTGAAGAATGCATATGAGTTGGGGCATAGCTTTGTTCACAGAAAATAGCATGGGCAAAAACAGGGCAACACGTGGCAAATTTAGGGAACAGCAAGAAGGTAGGTATCAGTGGAGCACAAGATTGGGGTGGGGACAGCCGTGATAGATAGGCTCCCAGGTGCTCTGGGCTACCCTGGTGGGTACAAAGGCCATCTTGACTATCATCCTGAAGACAATGGGAAGTCATGGAAGGATCTGGAACAGGGCGGTGACTTGATCTGTTAGCCAATTTTGGTTTTGTTTTTAACTGCGGTAGGTACTGCTAGTGTCATTTTAACTTCTAGCCCACCTGGGGGTCTATAGGGATATTTCATTGTATTTTTAATTTGCATTTCCCTGGTAAGTAGTGTTGGATATTTTTTCGTGTGCTTATTTGGCCATGTGGATATCCTCTTCTGTGAAGTGTCTGTTTAAATCTTTTGCTCTCTTTTTAATTGTGTTTTCTGTCTTCTTCCTGATTTGTGGGAGTTCCTTACGGATTCTAGATATAAGACTCCTTTGTCCAATATATCTGTTACAGATATCGTCTCCTCGTTCATGGCCACTCATTTGTTAAATGATGTCTTCCGATGAAAAAGCTTGATGAGTATTTTTGGATAAGGAGAGAAGATGGATTGGAAGGAGGAAAGCTTGGTTAAGATTGTGTTTCAGGGATTCAGGCAAGGACGGATGAGGACATGAAATAAGACTTCTACTAATTGTAATACCAGCAGCCAGTACAGACATGGCACTTTCTACGTGCAGGCTTTGTACTAAGCCCTTAAACTTATTTAATCCTTCCATCAACCCTGTGAGGTAGTTGAACTACGACCGTCCCTATTTCACAGATGAGAAAACCAGGGCATGGAGAGATTAAGTGACTTGCTCAAAGTTTTATGCTGCTAATAACCGGCAGGAGGGAAAGAACCTGAGAACATTTAATTATTGGTTGGATAGGAATGGAGAGGCATTAACGGTAAGATAGTTGGGAACTTCCTGGAGGAACATTACACTTCAATTATCTGTCAATGGGCTGCAGATTTATAAGGACATTGAATTGTATCTACATTCCCTTCTGGAAGCCAGGTTATTGATAGAAACGCTTTGTTCTTGTAAATCGCTAAGACATTTGTAAACTGAGGGAGACTCAAGTCTTGCAGGATTGTGATCTCTTGAAGTTAACTGTCTTTCCTTAGCTTTAGGGCAGCCGGGAGTGCATGAGGAATGTCACACAGATCCCATCTGGGGGTTGGGGGGTGTCAGCTTCCGCTTTGTCCTCAGCTTGCCTTCTGTTCCCTCCTCAATCTCTACACCCGATGTGGGGCTTGAACTCACAACCCCAAGATCCAGAGTCACAGGCTCTGCTGACTGAGGCAGCCAGGCACCCCTCTCCATTCTTTTAAGCCCACTGCCAAACATTTTAAACAAATTTTTCATCTTCCTTTAATTCTACCTCAAATTTCGAAATTGGTTTGTCCAATTTACAAGTATAAAAGTATAATCATGCTGAATAAGCTTTCCTCTACCTCTCGTTGCCCTTCCTATTCCGATACAGGTCCTGGGGGAGGCTCTCCCCAGTTAGGAAACGACTGGAAGAGAGAGAAGTACGTTGAGGACAGAAGGCTGAACAGACACCGGTATTTAATGGATGGTGAAGATAGGTGAGCGTTCAGGGAGAGGAACAAGAGTCGTCAGCGGGGCAGCAGGAACCCTAAGTCACGATGAAGGAGGTGATGAACAACATCGAAGTATTTTGGTCCTGAAAAATGCAATGAGATGTCACAAAGGACTGTCTCCTGCTCCTGGGGTTCCTACATGACTTGTTAGACAAGTGGGAGGGTTCTGAAGACGCCCTGAGCTTCGAATGGAAGGAGCCTTTCCAGTGACAGAACCCAAGGCAGCATCCAGGGCAACTCAGCAGGAGGAACCTTTGAGCTTCCGAAAGAAAAGGGACTTGCCTATAGCTCAGCCGGTGAAGGCAGACACTTCACCGACTGAGCCACTCAGGCATCTATTCATTTCTATTTCTTAAAAAATTTTCTTTTTAACCCTTCTAGACAATTGTGAGGTGGCCAAGAGAAGGATTTAGATGTCTCGATGTCTACGATAGCCTCTGGAGCAGTTATGAGGAGGTTGGGGAATATACTTGAGGTTCAGCGGGGTGGGGTCCGGAGCCCACGACCAAGAAAGAATTCTTGAGGCATCTTTGGTGCAAAATGGTGGTTTATTAAAGCACGGGGACAGGACCCGTGGGCAGAAAGAGCCGCTGCCCCGGGGTTGTGAGGAATGGCCTATTTTATACCCTCAAGTGAGGAGGGGGCTAGGGATAGCATTTAAGTCTCTAAGGAATTTTGGAAGCAAGGTCTCCGGGACCTTGAGGGGGCTAGCTACTGTTGGGAAAGGGTCACTTATTACCGTCTAATAAAACCTGAGTCATGAGACCCTTCAGATGTATATCGCTGGGCCATATGCTGGGGGGATGATTGCCAATACGTATCTTGGGGGGTAGAGATAAAGGAAATTTCCAAAGGAATTTTTATACGTTAAAGTAGACTGACAGGATCTTGGTGGAGGGGAGGGGGTCAGGCCAGGACTGCCTTTGGCCCTTAGCAAAGTATTAACATGGAGGCAGCTGAGTTCCTAGAGGAATGTCACCATGCCTGTTTCAAGGACTTGTCAATGGGCTGTAGGTAGTAAGGACTGTTCCTTTGTCCCTTAGGGGAGCCAGGAGTGTCTGAGGAATGTTGCATACATCCCATGGGGGGGAGGGGTTGCAGGGTGTCAGCTCCTGCTTTGTCCTCAGCTTGCCTTCCCTTCCCTCATGAGTTATGCTATTGGCCGCTGGCTAGTGGCCGGATTTCCTGGCTCTCTACAATTTTTAAAAAGAAAGGTCTACTGGTATTTTAATGACCTTCTGTTTCTCCTTGGTTTTCAGGAGTTTGGATGGGGTGTGTTTAGGTGGTGTGTGTGTGCTTAGTCGGCCTATGGTGGTTCTCTCAGCGCCTTGGATCTCTGGTTTGACCCATTATCTCTTCAAATGTTTCCTCTGCCCGTTCTTTCTCTCTTCTTTGGAATTTTAATTATACATACATTAGAGCATTTTATATTGTTCCACATTTCTTGGATGTTCTGTTCTATTTTCCTTTTTTTTTTTTTCACGTTCTTTTCCTTTTGAATTTCAGCTTGGTTAATTTCTATGGACCCATCTTCAAGACGATGATTATTTCTCAGCCGTTTGGGGTCTGCCGATGAGCCTGTCAAATATATCCTTCCTCTCTCTCGCCATGTTCACAATTTCCTTACATTTCCATTTGACTCTAATAGTTTCTATCTCTCCACTGAAATTTCTTATCTGTTCATGCAGGTCGTCCATGTTTTCCACCAGAGCCTGTAACATGTTACTTGTTTTTTAAATTCCTTGTTTGATAGGACTGTATCTGGATTATCTCTGAGGCAGTTTCGCTTGCATTGTCTTTTGACCCGGCTGTTTTTTATCTTTTTTGTGTGGTTTCATAATTTTTTTAAAAAAAGATTTTATTTATTTAAGAAATCTCTACATCCAATGTGGGGTTCGAACTCACAACCCCAAGATCAAGACTCACATGGTCTACCGACTGAGCCAGCCAGGTGCCCGTGTAGTTTCATAACTTTTTATTGAATTCTGAACATTATATAAGGAGCGTAGAGACTGAAGTAAATGCTCTTTATGCTTGGAAGCGAGCACCCCTTCTTCTGTTAAGCTAGGAGGTGTGGGGGATTGAGGCAATTTAGTCAGGAGTAGAGCCGGGCTTGGTTTTCTTGTTGCCGTGGTTAGCTTCAATTCTTCTAGTGTTCCCTTTGTTTGTGGTGAGGGGCTGGACCTCCTGGAGGGTTTTTCTCAGTGTCTCTGCTCCATCCTCCACTTTAGGCTTGCTTCTGTGCCTGCACCCCAGGCAGACTCTCCGCAGGGGTGGAGGGCTGTTGCTTCTTATTCAGCACTTGCTAGCCTGGTGGGGACAGGGATGTCCCTGTTGACTTGGACTTTGGACTTGCCTCAGGCTTAGGCAGGCTCTCTGTCCCTGGAACTTGAGTGTAGGACTTTGTCAATGATTTTGCACCCTTTGCGATGGAAGAAGCCTTCTCGAGGTCTGGTCCTGGGATGGTTTCGAGGCTCTCCCCCAGGGGTAGAAGTTTTCTTTTTATTCCCCTTTTTCGGGTGTAATGGTTTTTTACCTATGTCCTGGGCCCTTCTCCTAGTAATGGAAGGCTGCTGTTCCTTACAGAGAAGTGGTCAGGTGGGCTTCTACCCTTCCCACCATGGCCCCTGCTCCTGTTCTTTAGCGTGTGCCACCAGGGAAGCTTTCTCTGACCTCCCTCCCGGCCCCTATTCTTTTCATGAGCACCAGATGACTCTACAGGGAGGACCCTTCAAGTGGGTGTGAACTCCTCTTGCATCAGCAGCTCTCAGCTCTTGGCCATGCCCGGCTTCTAGCCATGTGTTCACAATTTTAGCTGAATTTTTCTAACCCATTCTTCTGGCAGCGCCATCTTCCTCCCACGCTCTGGTATAGGTGACCCTGCACTCAGGCCCCAGCTCTCCTTGAAAGTACCTCCTTCATTAGATTTCAACCCTCTGTCACTCAGCACTCTGATGGGTTCAAGAACAATTCTGGGTATTGTCATCTGGCTTTTTTTGTGGCTCTAATCAGGGTAACTTAATGTGGCTTGTTTTCGAAGCTGTGTTTACACCACTCAACCAAAACGGCCAAGTCCAAAATGAAAAATCACCAGGATGGCCAGGCACGATGAATTTAGGCATAGGAATTAGGTGACCGTATCTGTTTCTCATATGACTTGGTAATCTGAAAAGCTAAAAGTGAAACATTTTGTAAAAATTGAAATATATGTGACATATAACATCATATAAATTGAAGGTATATAGCATGTTAATTTCATACATTTATATATTATAATATGATTGCCATTGTAGTGAGGATTATCACCTCTATCATATTACATAATTATCCTTTTTAGGGTAATTTTTAGGGTAACCCCCCTATTTAGAGCGCCTGGGTGGCTCAGTTGTTTAAGCAACTGCCTTCGGCTCAGCTCATGATCCCAGGGTCCAGGCTCCATGTCAGGCTCCCTGCTTAGCGGGGAGTCTGCTTCTCCCTCTCCCTCTGCCCCTCCCCCCCACTCATGCACTCTCTCCTCTCTCTGTCCCTATCAAATAAATAAATTAAATTTTTTTAAAAAACTATCCTTTCTTTAGTAGTTGGAATAACTAAGTTCTAGTCTTTTATCAAGTTTGATGATTATAATACAATCTTTTTATCTATAGTCACTGTTTTGTGCATTAGATCTCTAGGGCCTTTTCACTATTCGTTGTAAGTTTGTACCCTTAAATAACATCTGTCTCAATTCCTGTCTCCACCATTTTACTGTTTTTATAAGTTCGGCTTTTTAAAATTCCACATATAAACGATATCACACAGTACTTGTCTTTCTCTATCTCACTTAGCATAATGTGCTCAAGGCCCATCCACGTTGTCACAAATGTCTGGATGTCTTCCTTTCTCATGACTAAATATTATTCCATCATGCGTGCGTGCATGCATGTGCGTGTGCGTGCATGTGCATGTGCGTGTGCGTGTGTGTGTGTGGCACATCTCTATCCATTCATCCATTGATGGGCACTTCAGTTGTTCCCATGTCTTGGCTATTGTGAATAATGCTGCAGTAAACACGGAAGTGCATATATCTCTTCAAAATTCTTTCATTTCTTTTGGGTATTTGGCCAGAGGTGGAATTGCTCAATCCTACGGTAGATCTATTTCTAATTTTTTGAGGAACCTTCATATTGTTTTCCATAGCGGTTGAACCAATTCGCATCCCCACCAACAGTGTATAAGTGTTCCCTTTTCTCCACATCTTCAGCAGTACTTGTTATCTCTTGTTTTCTTGATGAAAGCCATTCTAACAGGTGTAATGTGATATCTCTCTATGGTTTTGATTTGCATTCCCCTGATGATGAGTGATGGTGAGCATCTTTTCATGTCCCTGTTGGCCATTTGGATATCTTTTTGGAAAAACGTCTGTTTAGTTCTTCTGCCCATTTTTAAATCAGGCTGTTTGGGTTTTTTGTTTTGTTTTGTTTTGTTTTTGCTATTGAGTTGTATGAATTAGTTGTATATTTTGGTATTATCCCCTTATCTGATATATGGTTTGCAAAATTTTTCTCCTATTCTGTGGGTTGCCTTTTATTTTGTCCATTGTATTTTTTTGCTGTACAAAAGCTTTTATGTTTGATGCAGTCCCCCATTTGTTGATTTTTGCTGTTGTTGTTTGGGCTGTTAGTGTCATATCCAAAAAATCATTTCCAAGGCCAATGTTGAGCTGCTTCTAAGTTTTCTTCTAGGAGTTTTATAGTATCTGGTCTTATGTTTAACCCCTTGATCCATTTTGAGTTAATTTTTCGGAGTGGTGCAAGATAGTAGTCCAATTTCATCACTCTGCATCTGTTTGTCCAATTTTCTCAGCACCATTTGTTGAAGACACTACCCTTTCTCCATTGGGTATTCTTTTTGTTTTTGTTTTTGTTTTTAAGATTTTATTTATTTATTTTGACAGAGAGACAGCCAGCGAGAGGGGGAACACAAGCAGGGGGTGGGAGAGGAAGAAGCAGGCTCTCAGCAGAGGAGCCTGATACGGGGCTCGATCCCAGAATGCCAGGATCATGCCCTGAGCTGAAGGCAGACACTTAACAACTGAGCCACCCAGGCACCCCTCCATTGGGTATTCTTGACTGTGTTGTTAAATATTAGTTGACCATACAAACAAGGGTTTAAGTCTGGACTCTCTTGGTCTATGTGTCTATTTTTGTTCCAGTACCATACTGTTTCTTTTTTTTTTTTTAAAGATTTTATTTATTTATTCGACAGAGATAGAGACAGCCAGCGAGAGAGGGAACACAAGCAGGGGGAGTGGGAGAGGAAGAAGCAGGCTCATAGCAGAAGAGCCTGATGTGGGGCTCGATCCCAGATCGCCGGGATCACGCCCTGAGCCGAAGGCAGACGCTTAACCGCTGTGCCACCCAGGCGCCCCAGTACCATACTGTTTCTATCACTGTAGCTTTGTAGTATAGTTTGAAATCAGGAGCTGTGATACTTCCAGTTTTGTTCTTTTTCCTCAGGATTGCTTTGGCTGTTTGGGGACTTTCGTGGTGACATACAAATTTTAGAATTTCTTTTTTCTTTTTTAATTCCTGTGAAAAATGCCATTGGTATTTTGATGGGCATTGCATTGAATCTATGCATGGTTTTGGGTAGTGTGGACATTTTAACACTATTAATCCTCCTGATCCATGAACATGGGATGTCTTTCCATGTTTATGTCTTCTTTGATTTCTCTCAGGAAAGTCTTGTAGTTCTAGTTGAACAACCTTTCACTTCCATTGTCAAATTTATTCCTAAGTATTTTGTTGTTTTTGATGCTAACATGAATAGGATATTTTTCTTTATTTCTTTTTCAGATGTTTCATCAGTGGTGTATAGAAATGCAACTAATTTCTGTATGTTGATTTTGTATACTGCGACTTTACTTAAATTACTGATTAGTTCAAATAGTTTTATGGTTGAGTCTTTGGCATTTTCTATATGCAAAACATCAGCTGCAGATAGCAACAGTTTTAATTCTTCCTTCCTGGTGTGGATGCCTTTTATTTCTTTGTCTTGATGACTTGCTGTGGCTAGGACTTCCAGTACTACATTTTCCTCTTAGCGGAAAAGCTTTTAATTTTTCTCCATTGAGTAGAATGTTAGCTATGGGTTTGTCATATATGCTCTTTATTATGTTAAGGTATGTTTCCTCTACACTCAATCTACTGAGGGTTTTTATCATGAAAGAATGTTATCTTTTGTGAGATGCTTTTTCTGCATCTATTGGGATCATCATGTGATTTTTACCTTGCATTTTATTAATGCAGTGTATTACATTTGTATGTGATTTGTATGTGTTGAACCATCCTTGCATCCCAGGGATAAATCCCACCTGGTCATGATGTATAATCTTTTATGTGTTCTTGAATTTGGTATGTTAATATTTTGTTGAAAGTTTTCACATCTATATTCATCAGGGATACTGGTCTAAAGTTTTCTTGTGGTGTTCTTATCTGGCTGGGTAATGCTGGCCTTGTAGAATGAGTTTAGAAGTGTCTTCTCCTCCTCCTCAACTTTTTGAAAGAGTTTGAGAAGTACTGGTGTTAAGTTCTTTGAATGTTTGGTAGAATTTTCCAGTGAAGTGGTCTGGCCCTTGGGTTTTCTGTGTTGGAAAGTTTTTGATTACTGATTCAATTTTTTTACTTGTTACTGATCTGTTCAGATTTACTATTTCTTCCTAATTTAGTCTTGGTAAGTTGTGTGTTTCTAGAAATGTATCCATTTCTTCTAGGTTATCTAATTTGTTGGCATATAATTGTTCATAACAGTCTTTTATGGTCTTATGTATGTCTGCAGTATCAGTTATAATGTCTCTTTTTTATTCCTAATTTTATTTATCTGAGTATTCTCTCTGTTTTCTCTTGTTAGTCAGATAAAGGTTTGTTAATTTTGTTTATCTTTTTGAAGAACCAGCTTTTAGTTTCATTGCTCCTTTCTGTTTTTCTTATCTCTATTTCATTTATTTCCACTCTGATCTTTATTATTTCCTTCCTTCTGCTAACTTTGGGCTTAATTTGTTCTTTTGATAGTTCCTTGAGGTGTATAGTGAGTTAGTTATTTGAGAGCTTTCTCATTTTTTAATATATGCTTTTATTGCTATAAACTTTCCTCTCAAAACTGATTTTGCCACATCCCATAAGTTTTGATATGGTGTATTTACATTTTCATTTGTTTCAAGGTTTTTACTTCCTTTTTGATTTCTTCTTTGACCCATTGTTGTTTGGAAGTGTGTTGTTTAATGTTTTATAATTGATACATGTCAAGGTTCTCCACATAAAATGATTTAAAAAGTTTCACCAAAGAGGGATGTATTTCTTGCTTATATTTTGTTAATAAAATGATCAAATGCTCATTGAAAAAAAAGAAGTGTGTTGTTTAGTTTCTACATATTTGTAACTTCCCATTTTTTTTCAGTTGTTGATTTCTAGTTTTTTTCCATTGTGGTCAGAAAAGATAGTTGGTATGATTTCCGTCTTCTTAAATTTGCTAATATTGTTTTGTGTCCTATCATATGATCTATCCTGGAGAATGTTCCATGGGTACTGGAGAAGAATGTGTATTCTACTACTGGATGGAAAGTTCTGTGTGTACTTGTTAAATTTATTTGTTCTAGGGTATGGTTCAATTCCAAGATTTCATTCTTGATTTTCTGCCTGGATGACCTATCCATTGCCTACAGGGGGATATTGAGGTCCCCTACTATTAGTGTATTATTGTCTATTTCTCTCATTAGATCTATTAGTATTTACTTAATACATTTTGGTGCTCCAATGTTGAGTGCATATATGTTTATAACTCTTATATATTCTTGTATTGACCCTTTCATCCTTGTATAATGGCCTTCTTTGTCTCTTGTTACTGTTTTTGGCTTGAAGTCTGTTTCAACTGATGTAAGAATAGTTATGCCCACTTTCTTTTGGTTTCCACATGCATGCAATAACTTCTTCCATTTCTTCATTTTGAGCCTCTATGTGTCTTTAGAGCTGAAATGGGTCTCCTGTAGGCAGCATATAGTTGGGTCTTTTTTTTTTTTTAAAGTTTTAATATTTTTAAATAATCTCTACACCCAGCATGGGGCTTAAGCTCACAATCCCAAGATAAAAAGTAACATGCTCTACTGACTGAGCCAGCCAGGCACCCCAGGTCTTGTTTTTTAAAATTTTATCTAGCCACTCTCTACCTTTTGGTTGGTGAACTCAATCTACTTGTATTTAGAGTAATTATGGGCATGTAAAGACACTACTGCCATCTGTTGTTTGCCTTCTGGTTGTCTTGTATCCCCATGTTCCATTCTTCCTGTTTCTGTGTAGAAATGGTGTGTTTTAAAAGTCCTCATCCAGGGGTGCCTGCATGGCTCAGTCAGTTGGGCATCTGACTCTTGATTTCAGCTTAGGTCATGATCTCAGGGTCATGAGATTGAGCCCTGTGTTGGGCTCCAAGCTCGGCACAGAGTCTGCGGGAGATTCTCTCTTCCCTCTCCCTCTGCCCCTCCCCTGCCGCTCATGCTTGCTCTCTCTTTCTCTCTAAAATAAAGATAAATAAATAAATAATCATCCAAAGTGACTAAGAGTTATTCCCCAATTATGACTAGGAGCTTATGCAAACAGGAGTCATGCTATGGTGGTAGGCTTTTCTATATGTTCCTCTCATCACTGTATGTTCAGTTTGCAGTCTCTCCTATGCTAAGCTCTCACCCCTGCACGATATTGGTATTTGTTTTCCCCGAGGCTGTGTTGTTTGTAATATAAACATAATGTCAATTTTATGACCACCCTAACATAAATGGTCCAAGCCGCTCTTAGCTACTGTGTTCTTTTTTTTTTTTTTTAAAGATTTTATTTATTTATTCGACAGAGATAGAGACAGCCAGAGAGGGAACACAAGCAGGGGGAGTGGGAGAGGAAGAAGCAGGCTCATAGCGGAGGAGCCTGATGTGGGGCTCGATCCCAGGATGCTGGGATCACGCCCTGAGCCGAAGGCAGACGCTTAACCGCTGTGCCACCCAGGCACCCCTAGCTACTGTGTTCTTCAGGGTTTTCTTAGATTTATGTTATTACCGCTTGATACTCAGACCTACCTTGCAGCTAACCTGTCGATGTGTCCAAAATCAAAACCCTTTTGGTGAAATACTTTGACTCTCTGATCAATAATCATTTTTGCTAACATTCATACTTTCCCTCGATTTTTGATTCAGTCATAAATTCAAAGTTCCTTTGTGTTCTGCTAATACAGGTGAAGGATAGGATGTATTCATGCTGTTTTTACATCTGTCTCCTGCATGCATCATCTCTTCCCCATTATACTGAGAATTCCTCAGGGCAGAAACTGTTGTCTCTTATTTCTTCATCTTCTCCCTCCCCCACCCCATCTCTTTTATGAGCATAATGTCAACACAGGGTTAGAGGACTGGGTATTGACTGAGTCACTCGGATTCTAGTAAACACCCTTGGGCAAGTTATCCCTTGCTCAGCATTTGTTGTTATTGCTAGCCTTAGTATCATTTCCCTCCAGTGGTTCCAGAAGACTAGCTTCACTTCCGCAATTCTGCCAGGGTTCAAGTTCACTCTTGCCTGCCCACCTGCCCTGCACCTTTGCCACAGTAAACTCTTTTCCTGGAACTTCTACTGAGACTGGAGGCCACAAGAACAGATGCTGAGCAGGTGACTACCACTATCTTATTCAAAATGACTTTTCCCAGCTTCTAGACTAATAAACTAAAGCGGACTGGAGGTGCTTTTCCTGAAGTCTCCTCAATGAACAATGACATACCTTTTATATTTGCAATTTCACTCAACTGCTATGGTCAGAAGAGATCTTCATTTACATTCCTGTCCTTTTAGGATTTGTCCTTTCCTAGCAATCCTCCAATCAGTGCATAAAAAGAATGAATTGTGGGACCTTTGTGTTGATAAGATTTGTTCCGGACTGAGTCTAGACCCACCACACTTCCGTCTGTTTCTGATTCTTCATCCTCCAGTACTTTTGCCCTAGAGACCTCATTAAGGGGCTTCTCTGGCGCCAGACTTTTCTGCTTTCTGTCCAGGTGATGGCAGACATCTTCCCTCCTGGCTCAGTGCCTGTTTAGCTCTCCTAGTAAGTGGTATCTTAGTTCCCACCCTTCTGTTTGTGGCCTCAAAAGACAGCCTGCCCCGGTGTGATCTGGGATCCCAACTCTCTCTTGTTCCCAACAGGTTATGAAAAATTGGTCACCGTCAGGCTGGGAATCAACATTAGAGAAAGTTGAGTTTGGAGCCTATACTGGGTAAAGTTGGAAATGAGTATAAGGGAGCAAAATATGCATCCCAAAATGTGGATTATTTTATGCAAATTACTTTTAAGAAACAGAAGGCTCAAGAAGAACCTTTGACCTTACACTACCTGCCTGAAGGAATTTAGACAGAGGAACTTCTCCAGGAAGGGAGCTATCACCATCGTTTTCTCTAGTATAATATGAGCTAGATGTGGTAGGCAGGGAGGCACTTAGCAAAGCCTGTTTGTTAAAATTCCTCTGTATGTCCCATTGCTTCTGTATGTCCAACAGACACTTGGTTACCCAACATTTACTGTTTTTCATCCTTCTCTGAATTGGGTTCCTTCCCTTTGAAGTCCCAGACACTACCCCCTTCTCCTTAGCTCTAGATGGCATATAAGCCTCAATTGCCTGACTGCCTGGAGGCTTCCTATTCTGATGGAACCCCTGTATAAATGTAATTACATTGATTTTCTCCTGTTACTCTGTCTCAAGTCAGTTTAACTCTTAGGCCCATCAAAAGAATATTAGAGGGTAGAGGACTGTTCTTCCTTCCCCAACAGTTGGTATCGTTGGCAGGATAAACTTTGACTGGACACCTTTTTACCCAGGACTGCTGCAGCTGAGAGATCCTGGGACTTCTGATAAAACCTGAGCAGGTGAGACTTCTTACCAAGCCAGTCTTCTTGAAATCTGCCTGCAGGGTCTAATGGAGGTGTTAGTGGTAAGAGTACATTTTGTAAATCTAAATTTAGATGAGCAGAAGAAAATATTTGTGAAAGTAGTTCCGTGGGTAGAGCAACTTTGGTAAAAATTTGTTGTAAGTACTTTTGTTTTCTCTTGATCCTTTTTCCTCCCAGGGATGGTCATTGTTTTCTTTTGTCTACTTTATGATTGGTGAGAATATTCTCTGGTCTCCATCAGCTGGAGGGTGCACGTGCATCGGCAGGCAGCTAAATACGCCGTGGACCCAAGCTTAGGGGGTGGGGAGGTGGTGAACTTTTGGCTTGGTAAGTCACCCTACTCTGTTCAAAAGGAGGGAAAACACATGATTTCCTGTGTTTTGAAACAGCTGTTTAAAATAGGGCCCTTCATAGTACCGCCTGTGCTTTCTTAGACTATCTTTGGGAGTGAACTTTCTGGATCTTGTGAAGGCTGCATTTTTTGCACTCTCTTCTGGGCTGCCTCTCACATCTTCGGTTAAGCCACAAAAAGGCTTATGGGTTTAAGTCTCTTCTGAAATTAATATAAAATCCTACTCACCCATGGCCGGATGATGGATCCTTTAAATTGGCTATATTTGAAAGAAAAAAAAATGTTTGGAGAGCTCTCGTTCTAAACAATTGTCTTATTGGCGTAACAGCTAGCCATAGGGACTCCTGTAATAAGATGAAAGAACAGAAATTAGGCATAGAACAAAAATCAAAGTCCACTCAGACCCCTTCCTATTGGCCTTCAGACATTTGCGATATTGTAAAAAAAAATCAGTGCATTGGAAGTACAATTGTCCTCCACTCAAGAAGAAAAGAAAACAAAATTGAGAGCAACTGTCCTTATCTTACAAATCTTTGCAAAACTAAAAAAAAATGCAGCACTAAAGGCAATCCGAAGTCTATTTATTCCTTTCTACCAAACCTACAACTTTCCCCATTTATCTCAAAGGATTTTGTAAATCATTGACCTCAGGAAACCAAAGTCCTTCTTGGAGGAACTGACATACTTTTTCTGTCCCTTGAATATATAAATGTTACCATGTCTTTGAAATGTAAATATCCCAGAAACTGAAACCACTTAAAAGCATACAGTTGAACAAAAATCAAAATGGCTGCGCTAAGGCTTCAGGGAAGCTCCATTTTAAAGTAACTTTTCCCCTCTCTGCCCCAAACCTCCCCTCCTCCCTTCTTAGCCTTTTGTTTCAGGAACCCGGAATCACCCTGGAAACAACCATGGAGGCTGGCAGCACAGACACAATTCCTGTGGAAACCAGCTAGATCCTATATGATGAGGGAAGGGAAGGCAAGCTGAGGACAAAGCAGAAGCTAACACCCTGCAAACTACCCCACCCCCCATGGGATGTATGCAACATTCCTCAGGCACTCCTGGCTCCCCTAAACGACAAAGGAACAGTCCTTACTACCTACAGCCCATTGACAAGTCCTTGAAACAGGCATGGTGACATTCCTCTAGGAACTCAGCTGCCTCCATGTTAATACTTTGCTAAGGGCAAAAGCCAGTCCTGGCCGGACCCCCTCCCCTCCACCAAGATCCTGTTAGTCTACTTTAACGTATAAAAATTCCTTTGGAAACTTCCTTTATCTCTAACCCCCCAAGATACGTGTTGGCCATCATCCCCCCAGCATATGGCCCAGCGATATACATCTGAAGGGTCTCATGACTCAGGTTTTATTAGACGGTAATAAGTGACCCTTTCCCAACAGTAGCTAGCCCCCTCAAGGTCCCGAAGACCTTGCTTCCAAAATTCCTTAGAGATTTAAACGCTATCCCTAGCCCCCTCCTCACTTGAGGGTATAAAATAGGCCATTCCTCACAACCCCGGGGCAGCAGCTCTTTCTGCCCACGGGTCCTGTCCCCCCGCTTTAATAAACCACCATTTTGCACCAAAGACGCCTCAAGAATTCTTTCTTGGTCGTCGGCTCCTGACCCCACCCCACTGAACCTCACTGATGTTCCCCAACTTCATCACATAGATCCAGTATTCTCCTATTAACCAACTCCCCCCGCCCACATACCCCCCTTCTTCTAGGGACTTGCAGTTTTTGAAGGCCTTAGCCTTCTGCAGCCTCCTTTGCCCAGCAAAGCAACCAACTATCTTCCTTCTTTATACCCAGTCCCTGTCTTTGCATTACATTTGGCTCCAAAGCACGGAGGTCAGTTTTCAACAACGGAAGGATCTGAAACAATCCCCATACTCACCAAAGACTAAAGAAAAAAGAAAAAGACAGAAAAAACAGTGTTTTTTAAAAATACAAACTGTATAAAGGGCTCTTGTGTCCAAACCTGACACCATAGCCTTCCTAAGATTACTTCCACGGACAAATACACATCTTAAAAGTATTCTCTACAAATAGTAATAAACCATCCAGAGGAGTGAGTAAATTAAGTTTATTCTAACTATTATTTACAAGCTAGCGTATTTTATACTGTTTTGAAACAGAAGCTACGGGATCTCTGTGTTTGTCTATATGTATGTACATTATAGATTGGGGGGGGTTTTAACCTCTGGATGGTGTTGCTCACATTAATTCATAAAAGAGTTCTATTTAATTGGCTTAAAATTAAGCACTTACAAATAAATCATTTCTAAATCTCAGAAATACAATACAATACTAACCCAGATTTTTTCAAGTTCTAGGATCTAGGAAAATTTTCAGAAAATAAAAGTTAGTTTAAGTTTGTTAGCTCTTTTTTTTTTAAGTAATCTCTGTGCCCAACATGGGGCTCAAACTCATGACCCCAAGATCAGGAACTGCATGCTCTACCAACTGAGCCAGCCAGGTGCCCCTACGTTTGTTGGTTCAAATAATATAGACATGTAATAGGGTTACCAACATTGACTATAATGCAGATATCCAACTTTTCTTTCGAAGATTTTATTTATTTATTTGCAAGAGAAGCACACTTAAGCTGTCCTTAACAAACCCAAATTTATCTTTACATTCTCTGTAATAAGGAGCCAAAAGTAGATAAATCTATGCTCAGTAATTAAAGTTTCATTTTTATCTTCTGTAGAAATGATCTAGATATTTGATAAATTTCCATTATTTGACTTAACTAAGCGAAACTTTAAGGTTTTAAGTTACCAAAGAGATTTGGGAAACCATTTCTAAGTATGTATACCATAACACATAATTATTGCTAAAAAAGTTCACCTAAAAGCTTTTATTGTACTTACATCTATTTAATTTACTGGTTATTAAGAATTATGTTTAAAATCTTACCCATGAAAACTTCATGAAACATTAGACAAAATCAGCCATTATTTTTTGCTCTGAGTTATTTCTGCTGACAAATTTTGCAATAGAGATAATGTAAACTTGTAAGCAAACCAACCTGAATTCCCTCCTTGGTGAGTCAGAAACTGGAACAGCTCGATTTGTCCCACAAAGAAATCTTAAATGCAGCAAATAAGGCGATCAGGGGAAATGCTTCCAAAGCCTGAGTCCCCAAGACAGGGTGAATGGGTTCCTTTTGTTTGGAGTTGGGATGAATATTTAGATAGGGAAGGCTTGTCATTGTATATAGAGGCAGACACCCCTTAGATTTTATTTTCAAGTCATCTCTATACCCATTGTGGGGCTCGAACTTACAATCCACAGCCCTGAGATCAAGAGTCCCACACTCAACTGACTGAGCCCATCAGGCATCCCAAAATTTGGTCTGTGTATCTGTTAAGGGGACAAAATTTTCTTGGACTATTGTCCTGCTCTTACTAGCAAGAGATTATGAAGGGTTTTTCTTTGCCTTTGAAGTAACATGCCTAGAAAACAAAAATTTTGTGCTTATCAAATTAATGTTTGGTGCTTCATGTTGTCTTAATCAGCAGGTATAAAAGAACCTATATGATTAGCCGCCATTCTTCCTGCACTTGTGCAAGTAATCAGGTCTTTGATTATGTAAGAAAACCGAATCTTCTCAATATTATAAGAGCTAAGTTTTCCCTTTTTACAGCCATTTAACATTCTGTGTTTGCCTGCAAAATCTTTGTCACCATGGTTAAATGGATAGCTAAGTATCATTACATAGTTATTATGTAATAATAGTTATTACATAGTAATAACCTATGATCCTATTTGGCTAAGCGTTTTTAAACCTTTTCGATATTTATTTTTTCCAAAGTTTATTTATTTATTTTTAAGTAATCTCTACATTCAACATGGGGTTTGAACACAAGATCCCAGGATCAGGCATCACACGCTCTTCCAGCTGTGCCAGCCAGGTGCCCCACTTTTTTGATATTTTTGACAAACTTCCAAAAAATCAAATCCTAAATGGAGTTTTTCTTTTTTTTTTTTTTTTTAACCTTGAAGTAACTGGGATTTTTCAGAGGGTCCTTTGGGGAAAAAAAAATAAAAAGATTAGTTCTCTCTCCTTATAAAAGAGAGATATTGAACTAATTAGGTCTATTCGATATGTTACATTACATGGGAAACATTGTCAAGTAAGTGACGTGAATCTTCTTAGATGATTCTGTATGGGTAAATATTAATATAAATGTCCTAGAAATTGTATAAAATCCCTAAAATTATGATCTGTGATATGCATAATATTATCAATCATAGTTCTAGTTATTATCTTAAAATATTGTCTGTCGCAGAAATTTCCTTAACAACTGCATTGTAATGCACTCTAATTAGACTGTTAACCATGCCATTTTTAAGTCTTTTATCATTTACAGACATTTATTTTTTTACTCAGATGCTTTTATAAAAGAATTCCTGCAAACATGCTTCATCTTAAAGGAGACTCATGAAAAAAACTCTAAAAAACAGCTTTCTCATACCTTTAAGATCATAAAATTAGCTGGGTAAACATTTCCAGAACTAAAGGGAAAAAAACTGGATTCAGGCAGAACAAGAATTAATTACATGGGACTGAATAAACTGAGGAGGATGATTATAACTTTTATGACTTTTTGTTTCAAATATTGCTGGTTCTTTAATCTTTTGTTTTTCAGATATAAGGAAACGTTCTCTCTTAAGCTCATTATGACTTACAGCAATCTGGCAAATTATACCTTTGTAAGCAGAATGGAAACATTGATCTTTTTCTCTCTGCCGGACCCCTCCAGAATTTGAGAACTTTGTGAGTGTTCTTATTTTTATGCCAATACATTTATTTGCATATAAGAGTCAATTCTCCTTGCCATAGGACACAATTGGAAACATTCTTATATTGCCAAGGCTTAGACTGGAATGTCGTTTTTGAGAGAGATGTGCAGAGACTGAGAGATGGTCAGACAGCTTTAAGGAATGAAGATTAACTTGATGGATCCGGTATTGGAAATATTGGCCTGATAGCTTGCTTCCAGGGTTTCCAGCAGCTTACCAGGAAAGTAAAGAACGCCACTTCCCGGCAGGTGCAGGAATCTCAGGATCTTTCCGGGACCTGGAGAAGAGAGGAATGAATTCAAATCTATAGGTGTGGCGGGTGAAGTCTGATGGCAAGTATTTGGCTTGACTTCTTAGCCTCAAGATTGAAAGTTCGATTTTTTTTTTTGTTTTTGTGTTTTTAAAGATTTTTATTTATTTATTTGACAGAGAGAGACACAGCCAGTGAGAGGGGAACACAAGCAGGGGGAATGGGAGAGGAAGAAGCAGGCTCCCAGTGGAGCAGGGTGCCTGATGTGGGGCTCGACCCCAGAACGCTGGGATCACGCCCTGGGTCGAAGGCAGACGCTTAACGACTGAGCCACCCAGGCGGCCCTGAAAGTTCAAGTTGGAGATTCCTTATGAGAACTGGTAGCAAAGCAGATACAGAAGAGCCTGTACGACTAGCCGTCCTTCTTCCTGCACTTATGCAAGTGATCAGGCCACGTTTGTTGAAAGTAGACTTATTTTGCAAACAAATTTGTCATACTTTGGTTACCTTTGCTAGAAATTAAGGCGATTATAGAGAGCAAGAATTGTTTCCGTAGCACACCTTTGCGATTATTAAATTCTAGTACTGTTTTTTGCAAACTGGACTAGATCCCAATTCTTCAAGTTTCCTCTAGGGTCTGGCTACAATTCTGCAAACTAATGTTTTCAATTTTTGTCTCACCCGTCTGACTTGAAATCACTGGGAAATAAAGCTGCTCTTTTTTCCGAAGCCCTACGAACGAAGTAAGAACGACTTGACATAAACTTTAGAGAAATCACCACATCAGCTCACGTGTGGATCATCTTCATGCCGGATTGCTGCTGCCTGTCCTTGCTCCCTCCGAAGATGCTTCAAGACGGACATCTAAACACTGTCTCAACTGGCTGCCTTCAGAACTCAGAAACCAAGTTGCTAATTTGCTCGAATCATTAACCATTGTTTTTCTTTTATCTCCATAAAAAGGCCTCTTACTTAATACCTGATTACTTGAACCACTGGCTCACCTTGGGAACATACCTGCATCCCTGGCCTCTGAAATGAGTGTAACTGAACTGACCTCGTCAGGACAGGGAGACTGTTTCAGGAAGATGAAATAATGTACCAACTTAGCTTCTGGACTGATGTGGAAAAAAAAGGCAGAGGAAAATTATTAAATTTCCTTAGGACCTGCAGCCCATTGACAAGCCCTTGAAATAGGCAGAGCAATGTACACGAGGAACACCACTGCCTCCTTGCTGATACTTTGCTAGGCTCAAAAGGCAACCTTAGCCTGACCCTTCAGGATCCTGTAAGTCTAATTTAACATGAAAATTCCTTTGGAAACGTCCTTTATCTCTACCCCCCAAGATGTTGGCAATCATCCCCCCGCATATGACCCACTGATATACATCTGAAGGGTCTCATGACTAAGGTTTTATTACACAGTAATAAATGACTTTTTCCTAACAATAGCTCGCCCCTCAAGGTCCTGGGAACCTTGCTTCCAAAATTCCTTAAAGACTCACGCTATCTCTAATACCCTCCCAACTTGAAAGTATAAAACGGGCCACTCCTCATGACCCCAGTGCAGCTCTTTCTGCCCATGGATCCTGTCCTCATGCTTT
This sequence comes from Ursus americanus, assembly GCF_024610735.1. Taxonomy (NCBI): domain Eukaryota; kingdom Metazoa; phylum Chordata; class Mammalia; order Carnivora; family Ursidae; genus Ursus; species Ursus americanus. Next base: position 46,215,647 of record NC_142128.1, read on the forward strand.
AATAAAACCATGTTTTTGCACCAAAGACGTGTCAAGAATTCTTTCTTGGCGATCAGCTTTGAACCCTAACATCTTTCCTACATCATGGACTATGAAATTTTGGGAAGTTTCAAAATTTTGGGAAGTAGGACTGTGGGGAGTAAAATTCACCACTCAAAATGTGTCTCTGTGGCATGAGGATTATTTTACGATAATTAATTTAAGAGAAGGCTCAAGGGGTACCTGGGTGGCTCAGTCCGTTAAGCATCTGAGTTTGGCTCAGGTCATCATCTCAAGGTCCTTAGATCAAGCCCCAGATCTGGCCCATGTTGGGCCCACACGTCCCTCCCTCTGTCCCAACCCTGAATCCCCACCCCCCACTGTTAACGTAGATAACTACAGTATAATATGAACTAGGTGTGGTAGACAGGGAGGCATTTAGGAAAGTCTGTTAAAATTCTTCTCTATGTCCCATTGTTTCTGTGTGGCCCAGCAAACACTTGTTTACCCAACATTTACTCATTTTCATTTTCATCTTTCTGTGAATTGATTTCCTTCCCTTTGAAGTCATAGGCCCCTACCCCCTTCTCCTTAGTTCTGGATGGCGTATAAGCCTCAATTGCCTGTCTGCCTGGGAGCTGCCGGTTCTGATGGAGCCCCTGTATAAATGTAATTTAATTGACTTTCTGCTGTTAATCTGTCTCATGTCAGTTTAACTCTTAGACCAACCAGAAGACTATTGTAGGGTAGAGGAAAGTTTTCCTGCCCAATATGAGTCAATGCTTATTAACATATAGGTTAATGAATAGGAAGAGCTGGTTAGAACAAGAAGAACTCTTTTTTTTTTTAATTTTAAATTTTAATTTTATTTATTTATTTATTTATTTATTTATTTATTTATTTATTTATTTATTCAACAGGATAGAGACAGCCAGCGAGAGAGGGAACACAAGCAGGGGGAGTGGGAGAGGAAGAAGCAGGCTCATAGCGGAGGAGCCTGATGTGGGGCTCGATCCCAGAATGCCGGGATCACGCCCTGAGCCGAAGGCAGACGCTTAACCGCTGTGCCACCCAGGCGCCCCTATTTATTTATTTTTTACTGCAAGAGAGAGCACGTGCACACTTGTGAGGATTTGGGGAGAGAGAGAGAGAATCCTAAGCAGGCTCCATACCCAGCATGGAGCCCAACACAGGGCTTGATCTCATGGCTCCAAGATCATGACCTGAGCAAAAATCAAGTGTTGGACACCTAACCAAGTGAGCCACTCAGGTGCCCCCAACCAAGAAGAATTCTTTTTTTTTTAATTGTGCAAATACTTTTAATTGTATTATTTCCTCACAACAAATTCATTACGAAATGTTAAGTTGTACCCGATGATGGAGAACACATGGTTTAAATTAATTAGCTTTTTCTCTTTCTTCTTCTTGTACCTCTCAGTTTCCCCTTTCTCCTCCCAAACACAGATCTGGTGGTTACCAGCCCTGGTGCGGGCCCCCCTCCATCATCATCACTAGAGCTGCTGCTGGTTGCACCTTGGCCCCTAGCAGGAGCAGGGTTCGCTGCACTCTGCTGACCTGGGTGGCTGGCGGGCGACTCTGGGGCTGCTCTCCCCCGTTGCACGTTCACTGAAGACCCACACTTAGCGGTCTTCCTTAATAGAGGAACAAAAACAAGAAGAACGCTTAAAGAACACCTGGTTATTGGCAAAAGAATGGACAAACACATAAATGGAACAGAACAGAGAGCCCAGAAATAAACCCACATAAATACACTGAACTGACTTTTTGGCAAAGAAGCAAAAGCCATATAATGGTGAAAAGACAGTCTTTCAACAAATGGTGCTGGAACAATTGGACATCCACATACAAAGAAGTGAATCTAGCCACCAACCTTAAACCCTTCACAAAAATTAACTCAAAATGGATCATAGACCTAAGTGTAATATGCAAAACTATAAAACTCCCAGTAGATAACAAAGGAGAACAATCTAGATGACCTTGGATATGATAATGACTTTTTACATACTACGTCAGAGATATGATCCATTAAAGAAATAACTGAAAATTAGTAACTTCTGCTCTGCAGATGATGTCAAGAGACTCAGAAGACAAGTCACGGACTGGGAGAAAATATTTACAAGTCATATCTGATAAAGAGCATCCTGTCTATCCTCCTCATTTTGCCGAGGTCCAGAGAAACAAAATGCTTTGCCCAAGACCAGAGAGTGGCACAGCTAGGTCTAAAATCAGGTCTCACCCCTCCCTTCCTAACTTAGGTCGTTAGAGATAAATAGCCTTTTGTGGTCTCAGCCCCTCACTTTGTCATGGGTCTTGGCCTCCTGGGAAATAGCCCTTCTGTCCTATTATTTCTCTCTCCTCTCAGCAAAATTCTTCATACTCTGCTGTTCTGAGAAAGGGTGATTGGTAAACGAGTGCACCCTCGGAAGTGAACGACCCACACAGCTTAGGGCGTTTGTGTTTCTTAAAACGTTGTTAAAGGCTGCAATGCTTTAATGCAAGGACATGAGTTCCCAGAGGAAGATTCCAGGCTGGTCTGGGGACGGTAGTGTAGCACCTGGATGAGATGCCTGAAGCCAGAGCCCCCGCAACTCAATCATTCTTTCTCCTTTCTTCCCTTCTGTGGCTGCCTTTCCTCCCAGACTTCCTCTTCTTCTGGGATCAGCAGCCGATTGTAGTGCTGTGTGGGTGGCTCAGCGCTGGAGGAAGTGGCTGTAATGAGGAAACCCGAGAGAGAACTGATAAAACAATCACGGGAATCCACTAAAAGGGTGGTCAGAGTGTTAAGAGGAAGAGAAACAAGAGCCAGCCAAGCAGAGAAAAGAGAAAAGAGCACCTCCTGAATCGTGGCTAGAATCTAAGGGTGTCTGGAGCGCGGTCCCAGGCGTTAATGGCATTCATTGGCCCTTTACAAATTGGGTCCATAAACAATGGTCCTCGTCCGCGTAGACGAGACTCTCCTGGTCTTTTAATGACAGTAATGATGAAGACTAAATTTGTATGCCAGGTGGTTTTCTTTTGTTTTTGTTTGGATTTTACTTATTTATTTGTCAGAGAGACACAGAGAGAGAGAGAGTGCACAAGCAGGGAGGTGGCAGAAGGAGAAGCAGGCTCCCCGCTAAGCAAGGAGCCCCGTGTAGGGCTCAGTCCCACAACCCTGGGATCATGACCTGAGCTGAAGACAGACACTTAACTGACTGAGCCACCCAGGTGCCCCCTGCCTCTGTGTTAAGTATTGTTAAGAACGAGTTGACAAACTTAAGATGCTAAACCCCACGTCATCAAACTGAGACTTAATTACAGTTTTGGCTCTTCCAGAAATGGTCTTAAACCAATCACTAATCGTCTGATCTGCATAAGTTAGGTAATCTTCCTGAGGACAGCCTCCCCCCACCCCATCGTCCCCTGAAGGAAAGTAATCTTGCCATAACCATTCTTCTTTTTGGACTGGTATAACTTCCTTCTCTCTGCTCCCTTCTGCTTATAAAATCTTTCATTTTGCACAGCTCCTCAGAGCTCTTTTCTATCTGCTAGATCAGACGCTGCCCAGTTAATGAATCATTGTATAGAACCCATAAGATCCTCAAAATTTATTCAGTTGAATTTTTTTTTAAAGATTTTATTTATTTATTCGACAGAGATAGAGACAGCCAGGGAGAGAGGGAACACAAGCAGGGGGAGTAGGAGAGGAAGAAGCTGGCTCCCAGCGGAGGAGCCTGATGTGGGACTCGATCCCATAACGCCGGGATCACGCCCTGAGCCAAAGGCAGACGCTTAACCGCTGTGCCACCCAGGCGCCCCTGAATTTTGTTTTTTTAAACATTACCCATGGATTTTCTGATTTAATCTTAACAACGTTATAAGTGCTAATGTAATCTCCATTTTAAAGATGAAACAACAGAGCTTTAAAAAGATGGATAATATATCGAAGATTACAAGGAGTCTGCTTGTCCCTTTCCCCCGTCCCTCCCCTGTTCATGTTCTTTCTCTCTCACAAATAAATAAATAAAATCTTCAAAAAAAAAAAAAAGTGTGCCTCTATACTCCTATCCGTTTTCTTTTAGAAATACCTCTTTGTATTTTGTTCTTTAGTCTTCCCAGCTGTGATGGAAAAGAGAGACTCCTATTTCTATAGAGACTCCTGTTTGGTGTTGTAAAGGAGGAGAAACAATGTTCCCCTTACCCTTCTAGGGTCTGGGCTGAGACGCCTCCCCCCTCCTCAGTAACAAAAGACAGATTAACATGAGAAAAAAACAAACAGAATTTGAATAATATAAATACCTCCTGTTTACATGGGAAATATCCAGGAAAACCGAGTGACTCCCCAAAATGCCCAAACCATCACTTAAATACTATCTTCAGCTAAAGACAAAAGAAACAAAATTTTTTTGGAGGGGGGAGGAGGAGCCAGTTATAGGACGTTATCAGGAAGAGCTCAGTAAAAGGTCAAGTTCGTACACGGATTGAAGTCTGTGCCTTCTCCATTGATAAGAGTTTCCTGTGATTCAGAGTCGCCCTGCTCATCCCCGCACCGGGAGGGAGACCCCTTACAAAATGGAGATTTCCTTATAAATGTAAATATCCCTTACAGAAGGGTAACTCCCACTTGGTTTTCAAAACTTCTCTTTTGTCTACTGTTAACTTAAAACAAGCTCAACATAATCCTTATGCTAAAGAGGCATATTTTGGGATGGCGTATTCTGCTCGCCTTCACAACAAATCACAAACAGCCAATTAGGCTTTTGCAAATAATGCGAACGCTTAAGCTGTAGCCAACAGAGTGATTGCTTTGCGTCCACCTTTCCTCTATAAAAGCCTTTCCCTAAGCTTCTGTCGGTGGACCGCTCCTAACCACTCCCAGATTCCCAAGTGAAATTCATTTTTGCTCCGATAAACTCTGAAACATTTTTTTAATATGCCTCAGTTTATCTTTTAACTGTTTCTTCATGTGCAAATGAGGATGGGTATAGTTTACCTTCTGAGATTGTGGTATTAGAGATAATATATATAAAATGCCCCCTCTGTAGTAAGCATTCATACGCTTACATAGTAACTACTAATTTTGGTTTTTTTAATGTGTTAATTATATATTGCTCTATGTTTTTGTTTTGTTAAATGACAACGAAGGAACAAGTTTGATGTCCTTTATTTTAGGGAGTTTGACATGTAGAGAAGGGGCTTCATTTGGTCCATTCAACTGAAGCACTGGAAATCAGGGAGAAGTTTGTAACAGGCATCACCAGCATCAGGGACCAAGTATACTCTTTGGTGGTAAACCAAATAATCAAATAGGTTTCCCCCTTTGCAAGAGCTCCAGAAATACAGGTGATAGCATTATGTTTCCAAGTGGCAGAAGGAGGAAGAAGAAAGGCAAAGCAGGTACGAAAGGGTGAATGGAGTTCATGATGAGAGGGGAAGGGACCAGGATTCTTATGCCAATGTCTTGGGTAGAAGCGTGATGTCAGCATCTTCTCGTTCTAATGAGCTTGACTTTGAAGTCTCTGGCACTTGTACAGGGCCAGATGTCAGGTGCAGCCTTCCTCAGTTGTGAAATATACACTCAAATTTCAACACTTTGTAATTTGGCAGCAGTGTCCGTGGTCCAGAATTCTTAGCAGGGTTCTTTCTATGAGTCTCACTTTTGCTAAAGTGTTAGGGAGCCCTCTTGCTCAACGGCAAATGCCAACAGTTAAAACAAGAAATAAACAAACCACTTAACTTATGCTCTAACTAAAACCCATTGTGCTTAGTTCGTATTTCACTTCCTTGAGGCAAAGATGAAGATTTAAGATGTTTTGGAATGACTGAGAACATCCCAACTGCCAGGCCAGAAAAGCCCTAATAGCAACAGAATGCTTGGGAGACCACACATCCCCTTCGCTACGCATGATCATGGGCTGAACACATACTGACCCCCGCCCATGATCATGTGCCCTCAGCCGGCTCTCTTGCACATTCCACCCCCCAACCCCAACCTCTCCTTAGAAAACTCTGGGTGTCCATACTGTGGGCTAAGCAGTCAGTTGTGAAAGCTTAAGCTGGCCACCTCCCCTGGCTGGCAGCACCCAAAACAAGTTTCTCCCTTTCTTTTTTCCAAAACTTCATCTTTTTGAGTTATTGGCTTCTCCTGTGGTAAGTTTATTAGGCTTTGTTTGGCAACAGTGTTGGCAAACCCAGCCAGGAGCTATGATTTTGATTTTAGTGGCCTCAGGATTTCCTTGGTTGGAGCAGTTGGCCAGGGTGGTGCACCCGGGCTTACCCATTCATTTCCTCAGTTGTTAGTGGCTGTGACCCTGGGACCATGTGACAATATTAGTGGCTCAGTAACAAAAGCATCAGACTAAAACTATATTAGCCAGTAAATGACAAGAAATGTTTAAATGCCCATGGGTAAAGATCTGATGAGAGTTCATTCGATAAGAAAATGTAGTTATTTCTGTGGCAAAATAATTTAGGGTAATAATTGGACAATAAGGGGCGCCTGGGTAGTGCAGTCGTTAAGCGTCTGCCTTCGGCTCAGGGCGTGATCCCGGCATTCTGGGATCGAGCCCCGCATCGGGCTCCTCCGCTGGGGGCCTGCTTCTTCCTCTCCCACTCCCCCTGCTTGCGTTCCCTCTCTCGCTGGCTGTCTCTCTCTCTCTGTCAAATAAATAAATAAAATCTTAAAAAAAAAATAATTGGACAATGAGAGTATTGACAAATTTCTAGAACTTTTAAACAATTTCCGGAATCCTAAATCAGTAACATGTATCCACACACATAAAACCTAGGAAGGCGTATCATCACTTTTTATTTTACAGTGCTTCCCACATAATTTAACATACCAAATACACCTAATTCGTTTAATATCTCTCCTTCACGGGGTGATAAATCCTTTGAGGTTTCTAGGGACCCTTTAGGAAATCTCAAAGTTACTCTGAAATAAAAAAGACTTTATTTAGAATTTGATTTAGGGAAGTTGTCAAAATGGCAAAAGATTGGAACATTTGACTAAATAAAATCACAGATCATTATGAAATAATGCATAATTATTTAAAGTGACAATAGAAGATCTTAAATCAAATATGGAAGGTCACATAGTTGTGAGCAAAACTTAGCTCTTTTAATATTGAGAAGACTGGGTTTTCTTAAGTAATCAAAGACCGGAGAAAGACAACATGAAGCATGGGAAATTATTTGGTAAGACACAAAATCTTTGTTTTCCAGGTAGATTACCCAGAAGGTTAAAAAAAGAGAAACTTTCACAATCTCTTCTCAAGAACAGACCAATATGGAGGGACCTAGAGGGCATGCAAAGTGAAATAAGTCAAACAAAAATATCATATGATGTCAATTATATGTAGAATCGAAAAAACAGAACAAATGAACAAACAGCAGAAACAGACCCATAAATACAGAGAACAAACTGGTGGTTACCATAGAGGAGGGGGTGGTGGGGTCGGGCAAAATGGGGGAAAGGAATGGAGAGGTACAGGCTTCCAGCCATGGAATGAATAAGTTATGGGGATGAAAGGTACAGCACAGGGACTAGAGTCAATGGTATTGTGATAGTGTTGTATAGTGACTGATGATACTTACATTTGTGGGGAGTGTAGCGTAGAATTGTACAGATCACTATGTCATATACCTGAAACGAATACAAAATTGTGTGTCAACTATACTTCAATTAAAAAAAAGAGCAGACCAATAGTCCAAGAAAACTTTGTCCTTCTGAAAGAGGCCTTCAACCACCTCCATTTTGACCTCAAACTTTCCTTTTTTTAAATTTAAATTCCATTAATTAACATATAGTGTGTTATTAGTTTCAGAGGTAGAGTTTAGTGATTCATCAGTCTTCTACAATACCCAGTGCTCATTACATCACATGCCCTCCTTAATGTCCCTCACCCAGTTACCCCATCCCCCTCCTCTCCAGCAACCCTCAGTTTGTTTCCCGTGATTAAGAGTCTTATGGTTGGGGCGCCTGGGTAGCGCAGTCGTTAAAGCGTCTGCCTTCGGCTCAGGGTGTGATCCTGGCGTCTGCCTTCGGCTCAGGGTGTGATCCTGGCGTACCGGGATCGAGTCCCACATCAGGCTCCTCTGCTATGAGCCTGCTTCTTCCTCTCCCACTCCCTCTGCTGTGTTCCCTCTCTCGCTGGCTGTCTCTCTGTCACATAAATAAATAAAATCTTTAAAAAAAAAAAAAAAGAGTCTTATGGTTTATCTCCTTCTCTGATTTTGTCTTGTTTTATTTTTCCCTCCCTTCCCCTATGATCCTGTTTTGTTTCTTAAATTCCACATATAAGCGAAATCATTAGATAATTGTCTTTCTCTGATTGATCTATTTCACTCAGTATAATCCCCTCCAGTTCCATCCACTTCAATATAAATGGTAAGTATTCATCCTTTCTGATGGCTGAGTACTATTCCATTGTCTATATATACCACATCTTCTTTATCCAGTCATCTGTCGAAGGACATTTGGGCTCTTTCCATAGTTTGGCTATTGTGGACATTGCTGCTATAAACCTTGGGGTGCACGTGCCACCTCAGATCACTACATGTGTATCTTTGAGGTAAATACCTAGTAGTAGGGTCGTAGGGTTGCTCTATTTTCAACTTTTTGAGGAACTTCCATGTTGTTTTCCAGAATGACTGCACCAGCTTGCATTCCCACCAACAGTATGAGAGTGTTCCCCTTTCTCTGCACCCTCGCCGACATCTGTCATTTCCTGACTTGCTAATTTTAGCCATTCTGACTGGTGTGAGGTGGTATCTCATTGTGGTTTTGATTTATATTTCCCTGATGCTGAGTGATGTTGAGCATTTTTTCATGGGTCTGTTGGCCATTCGTATGTCTTCTTTGGAGAAATGTCTGTTTATGCCTTCTGCCCATTTCTTCATTGGATTATTTGTTCTTTGGGTGTTGAGTTTGATAAGTCCTTTATAGATTTTGGATACTAGCCCTTTATCTGATAAGACATTTGCAAATATCTTCTCCCGTTCTGTCGGTTGTCTCTTGGTTTTGTCGACTGTTTCCTTTGCTGTGCAACAGTGTTTTGTCTTGATGAAGTCCTAGTAGCTCATTTTTGCCTTTGTTTCCCTTGCCTTTGGAGATGGGTCTAGCAAGAAGTTGCTGTGGCCGAGGTCGAAGAGGTTGCTGCCTGTGTTCTCCTCTAGAATTTTGATGGATTCCTGTCTTACATGTAGGTCTTTCATCCAGTTCGAGTCTATTTCTGTGTATGATGTAAGAAAATGGCCCAGTTTCATTCTTCTGCATGTGACTGTCCAATTTTCCCAACACCATTTGTTGAGGAGACTGTCTTTTTTCCATTGGATATTCTTTCCTGCTTTGTTGAAGATTAGTTGACCATCGAGTTGAGGGTCCATTTCTGGGTTCTCTATTCTGTTCCATTGATCTATGTGTCTGTTTTTGTGCCAGGACCATACTGTCTTGATGACTACAGCTTTGTAATACATCTTGAAGCATGGAATTGTGATGCCATGAGCTTTGGTTTTCTTTTTCAACATGACTTTGGCTATTCGGGGGCTTTTCTGGTTCCATACAAACTTTAGGATTATTTGTTCTAGCTCTATGAAAAAGGTTGATGGTATTTTGAGAGGGATTGCATTGAATGTATAGATTGCTCTAGGTAGCATAGACATTTAACAATATGTGTTCATCCAACCCATGAGCATGGAATATTTTTCCATTTCTCTGTGTCTTCCACAATTTCTTTCATGATCGTTGTATAGTTTTCAGAGTACAGATCCTTTGCCTCTTTGGTTAGGTCTATCCCTAGGTATCTTATGGTTTTTGGTGCAATTGTAAAGGGGATCGACTCCTTAATTTCCTTCTCTTCTGTCTCATTGTTAGTGTATAGAAATGCAACTGATTTCTGTGCATTGATTTTATATCCTGCCACTTTGCTAAATTCCTGTATGAGTTCTAGCAATTTTGGGGTGGAGTCTTTTGGGTTTTCCACATAGAGTATCATGTCACCTGCACAGAGTGAGAGTTTGACTTCTTTGCCAATTCAGATGCCTTTTATTTCTTTTTGTTGTCTGATTGCTGAGGCTAGGACTTCTAGTACTATGTTGAATAACAGTGGTGAGAGTGGACATCCCTGCTGTGTTCCTGGCCTTAGGGGAAAAGCTCTCAGTTTTCCCCATTGAGAATGATATTCGCTGGGGGCTTTTTGGATGTGGCTTATACAATATTGGGGGATGTTCCCTCTATCCCTACATTGTGAAGAATTTTAATCAAGGAAGGGTGGTGTGGGGCGCCTGGGTGGCTCAGTCGTTAAGTGTCTGCCTTCGGCTCAGGTCATGATCCCAGCGTTCTGGGATAGAGCCCTGTGTCAGGTCGGTGGGAGGCCTGCTTCTCCCTCTCCCACTCCCCCTGCTTGTGTTCCCTCTCTCGCTGCCTCTCTCTCTGTCACATACATAAATAAAATCTTAAACAAAAAAAGAAAGGATGGTGTGCTTTGTCAAGTGCTTTTTCTGCATCTGTTAAGAGGATCATATGGTTCTTGCCCTTTCTTTCTTTTTTTTTTTTTTTAAAGATTTTATTTATTTGACAGAGAGAGAGGCAGCCAGTGAGAGAGGGAACACAAGCAGGGGTAGTGGAAGAGGAAGAAGCAGGCTCCCAGCGGAGGAGCCTGATGCGGGGCTCGATCCCAGAACGCCGGGATCACGCCCTGAGTCGAAGGCAGACACTTAACGACTGCACCACCCAGGCACCCCTGTCCTTTCTTTTATTAATGTAACATATCACATTGATTTGCAGATGTTGAACCACCCTTGCAGCCCAGGAATAAATCCCACTTGGTCATGGTGAATAATCCTTTTAATGTACTGTTGGATCCTATTGGCTAGAATCTTGGTGAGAATTTTTGCATCCATGTTCATCAGGGATATTGGACCTCAAACTTTCTAATTGATTAAATTCTTCTTTCAGCTTAAATCAACTCAGGCAAAAGACTCTGTGGACAAAGCATCCCTTAATGGGAACCTAAACTACCCCTCAAGCAATGAGGACTACTCTGAGCCAACAAGACCCTGGCCATGATTGACCCCAAGATAATGATCAACATGACCTTTACTGCCCACTTACATGTACTCACTGAACTTTGTCTCACATTTTTCTTATCTAAACCTGGAAGTATTTTCAGAACTTTGGAGACCGTCTTTGAGACATTCCTCTATTGTCTTCCTGGTGGGTGGCCTTGGTAAAATAAATTCCTTTCTTGTTTAACCTCCACTTATCTCTCTGTCTTTGGATTTTTTTCAGTGGTGAGTGGCTGGACCTGGTCTGTTTGGGACCTTCAGAGCCAGCTACAAAGAGAAAACCAAATTCTAATTTGGCAACAGTGTATTTTTTAAATTAAAATTCTTAAAAACAAACAAACAAATCTTAAATAGACACATTCCAATCTTAGCCAGCTTGACCACATCTAAAATTACTTTCCCGGGGTGCCTGGATGGCTCAGTCCTTAAGTGTCTGCCTTTGGCTCAGGGCGTGATCCCAGTGTCCTGGGATCGAGCCCTGCATCAGGCTCCTGCTGGGAGCCTGCTTCCTCCTCTCCCACTCCCCCTATTTGTGTTTCCTCTCTCGCTGGCTATCTCTCTCTCTGTCAAATAAATAAATGAAATCTAAAATAAAATAATAAAATAAAATAAAATAAATAACTTCCCTAGATTTCTTTTCCACAAGCATTCTATAACTTTTTGTATCCATTTAAATTTTGTCTGATTTTTTTTTTCCTCTTTCTCATTCTGGAACAATTATTTTACTTTAGGACAAAATTACTCTCTTTTTCCCTTAACAAAAGTATATCTCCATATCTCATACTTCTTTTTTTTTTTAAGATTTTATTTATTAATTTGACAGAGAAAGACAGCCAACGAGAGAGGGAACACAAGCAGGGGGAGTGGGAGAGGAAGAAGCAGGCTTCCAGAGGAGGAGCCTGATGTGGGGCTCGATCCCAGAATGCCAGGATCACACCCTGATCCGAAGGCAGACGCTTAACAACTGCGCCACCCAGGCGCCCCTCCATATCTCATACTTCTTACCAAAAAGGCATCCTACGTTCCTTGCATGGAGATGTTTCCCTTATTATTTCTAGTAGTATTATTACATATATTAGAATGTGTAACCCCAGAATCCTTAACTTTTAGTGAAAACTAAGAAGAAACAATTGGGGATTGTTAGACTAACATTGTGTGAATTAGCAAATTTACAAATACATTTCATAGTTTCTAGTGATGTATTCTTTCTCACAGTAAATGTTTTCAATATGGCACCCAGACATCTTTACTTACTCTGTAAAAGGAAGCCAAAAGTGGATAAACCTATGTGCTGTAATTAATATTTCAGTATTCTATTTTATTTGGAAATGATCTAGATAGTCAAGAAATACCCATCATTTGACATATCTTAGTATAACATTAAAATTTCAAGTTACCAAAAAGATTCCGGAAACTATTTTTTTAAGATTTTATTTATTTATTTGAGAGAAAGAGAGAGTGAGTGAGTGCAAGTGGTGGGAGGGAGAGGGACAAGCAGAGTCAACACTGAACACAGAGCCTGATGAGGGGCTCAACAAGGGGCTCAATCTCATGGCCCTGAGATCATGACCCTGAGATCATGACCTGAGCTGAAATCAACATTTGACACTTAACTGACTGAGACACCCGGGTGTCCTAGAAACTATTTTTTAAGTAGATGTACCATAAAGCATAATTATGGTTGAAAAGTTCATTTATAAACTTTTATTTTACTTACAGCTATTTAATATACTTGTTCTTTTTTTTTTTTTTTAAAGATTTTATTTATTTATGTGACAGAGAGAGACAGCCAGTGAGAGAGGGAACACAGCAAGGGAGTGGGAGAGGAAGAAGCAGGCTCCCAGCGGAGAAGCCCGATGTGGGACTCGATCCAGGAACGCCAGGATCACGCCCTGAGCTGAAGGCAGATGCTTAACGACTGCGCTACCCAGGCGCCCATATATACTTGTTCTTAATAATTATGTTGAGATTACTCATGAAAAATTCATGGGACATTAAACAACTAACCATCGTCTGAACTTATCTTTCCTGCTGACAAATTCTATAAGATGACAGATGAGATAAAATGAGCTTCTGTGACTTTTAGTAAACCTCGGTAGAATAGAAGTATTATATTTAATGCTGCTAACTCTAAAGACATCCTCATTTTAATTAAATCAATAAATAAAAACTAGATTTTATTTACCAAAGATTATCCTAAATCATGTGAACTTGAAATACATTTGGGTTAATTTCTATATTTCTGAGACCATATTTGACTTATACAGATGCTTAAGTTTCTTTAAACCAATTAAATAGAGGTCTCTACACAAATTGATTTTGGCAATACCATATGGAGGTAGGACAAAATCACACGTTTATAACATGCACACGTTTAGACTTACAGATAGATGCAATCAGAGATTTCATCTCTGATTGTTTTGAAATTTTAGCCATGAGGCAGCTATGATAAAGCAGAAATTATCATGTGATTTTACTCATATGTGGAATTTAAAAGACACTTGGATCCAAATTGTTTTTGTGGTAGATGGAATAAGTTAAGGTTAACTGCTCAGATAGTTTAAACTTTTTATTAATATTGGTGAAAACTTTAAAGATTTTTCATTTGCTTTGTTTCCAAACAGCCTTTCCTCTTTTTTTTTTTTTCCTGATAAAAATTACATTCCTAAATGCAAGCTGGTGCAGCCACTCTGGAAAACAGTATGGAGGTTCCTCAAAAACTTAAAAACAGAGCTACCCTATGACCCAGCTACCCTATGACTAGGTATTTATCCGAAGGGTACAAATATAGTGACCAGAAGGGGCACCTGCACCCCAATGTTGATAGCAGCAATGTCCATAATAGCCTAACTATGGAAAGAGCCCAGATGTCCATTGATAGATGAATGGATAAAGAAGATGTCGTGCATATATATACCCAATATCACTCAGCCATCAAAAAGAATGAGATCTTGCCAGTTGCAATGACGTGGATGGAACCAGAGGGTATGATGCTAAGTGAAATAAGTCAATCAGAGAAAGACAATTATCATATGACTTCACTCATATGTGGAATTTAAGAAACAAAACGGATGAACATAGGGGAAAGGAAGGAAAAATAAAATAACATGAAAATTGAGAGGAAGGCAAACCACAAGAGACGCTGAACTCAAGGAGACAAACTGAGGGTTGCTGGAGGGGGGGGAGGGGGAGGAATAATTGGGTGATGGGCATTAAGGAGGGCACTTGATGTAAAGATCAATGGATGTCATATGCAACTGATGAATCACTAAATACCTCTGAAACTAAACAACAATAACAACAAAAACCCACAAAAAAACAAAAAATGAATTACCTACCTAAAGTTTGCATTTCAAAGAGATAGCCAGGATAGGAGTTCCTAGAGAAGAGTGGGTAGTATGTTTATATCTCGAAAGCACAGGGGAAGAGTGCAAGTTCTTCCAAGAAGGACTTCCATTCCCTAAATTCAGCATTTGACAATACCACAAGCCTTTTGAAATGAATACAGGTGGTTTTGGAATTGGCAAAAAGGATAGGTGGGCTTTGAATTGCTTGTAGAGCTGCATTTCTGTTCTTGTAAAGAGTCAGCTAATAAGACAAAAACAGCTGTTTTTAATTCCTCAAAAAATTAGGTTGCAGCCTGAATGATGTTGAAGGGCTGACCCACTCAGCCGACTACATTTTCTTCAATTTGCTTCTTTATATCAGGGAAAAGATCTTCAACTAATTTAGAAGTCAAAAGAATCTCTGTTCTAAATGTATAGCTTTTTGTCTTTGGCATGTTTTTCTTCTCCTCTTAGTATATGGTTTCATTTAGCTTAGGAGAGAAAGCCTTAAAAAAGTTTCTACTGGGCTCTGAATATCAGCTTCCAGTGTAGTCAACTTCTGACCATAGAACTACTTAAAAAACCCTTTCAAGGGTGCCTGGGTGGCTCAATTGGTTAAGTGACTGCCTTCAGCCCAGGTCATGATCCTAAGAGTTCACCTAAAAGTCAGATAAGGGCTAGAGGTAGATTGGGGTAGGGGCATTGAATGGGGCCAGTAGTAAAAGCCTGCGGCTGATGGGCTGAGGCATTTGAGGTTTCTGAAGATGACGGGTACGAGAAGAGATTTTACAGTGTTATTTCCTTGAGTCTTACAGCTTGCTTCCTGTGAGGCATTTGGGAAAGAGCCCCAGGAAGGAGCCCCAAGAAGAGCATTTTATATTCTGGGGATGTTGAGGGTGAACAAACGGTGATGACGACGATGACAGAAAGCAGGAAAAGGAAACTAGCCATCATTGGATACGCATGATGCACCAGGTACTTTGCTAGTACTCGAATTTTCTTTTCTTTTCCAAAAATCTTGAGTGCAGTGATTCTCAATCAGGGGCAAGTTTGCCTTTGAGAGAACATTTGTCAACGTCTAGAGACATTTTATTTTCACAACCAGGGGTGCCACTGGCATCTAGTGGGTGGGGCCTGAGAGGCTTCTGATCATTCACCAATGTACAGGATAGCTCCTCGCAATGAAAACTGGCCCAAGATGTCAAAAGTACTGAGGCCGAGAAATCCTGCTTGCAGGGTAGGCATGATTACCTTAATTTTTACAGACAAGCAATCTGAGGTTGTAAGAAGCTAGCTGGCATTCAAAACTAGACTTATATAGCTCCAAGGCCCATGCTCCTTCACCATGCCATAGTGAAAACAGTAATGCTACTAGGCACAAGTTGGTGTTCAAAAGATATCTGTTGAAGGAACAAGCAAAAGAGTGAATGTGAGGGGTGCCCGGGTGGCTCAGTCAGTTGGGTGTCCAACTCTTGATTTAGGCTCAGGCCATGATCTCAGAGTCATGAGATGAAGCTCCATGTCTGGCTTTGCACTCAGTGGGGAGTTGTCTTTTCTCCCTCTCCCTCTGCCCTTCCCCTCCCCCTGCATGAGCACGTGCTCTCTCTCTCAAATAAAGAAATAAACCTTAAAAGGGGGGGGGGTGGGCACCTGTGTGGCTCAATCATTAAGCATCTGCCTTGGGATCAGGTCATGATCCCAGGGCCCTGGATCGAGCTCCGCATCCGGCTCCCTGCTAAGCTGGAAGCCTGCTTGTCCCTCTTCCACTCCCCCTGCTTGTGTTCCTTCTCTCACTGCCTCTCTCTGTCAAATAAATAAATAACATCTTTAAAAAAAATGAACGAATGCCAGAGGGGAATAAGAGGATGGGTATAATCGTCCTATTGCCACCCTGACACACGTCCTTGTTCTTGCTCCACAATCCAGGAGTAAGTCAGAGATTATGATAACAAAGAAAATCAAATAATGGTGGGTGGCCTCAAGCCCACCATCATCAGTTTCAGGAGCATCCGGGCCTCCAAATGAAGCTAGAAGTCAGAGAAGACTGGCAGCACATTCTGCTCCATTGGCTTTTCTAAAGATATAGGAACCGATAGGAGGGTCTGAGCTGAATTTGGGTGACCAGTCCCCTCGTACTCCCAGAGGTTGAGCCTAGCTGTGTCCCAAAAGAAGAGGAAGAAGTTGTTTCCCAGTTTCTAAAATTTCTGTGAATTTGGAATTGGGCTGAGCCAGACCCCTTTTGGGAAGCTCTGAATCTTCTGGGAGGGAACGGTTGAGAGGAAAGAGGGTGGAAGGGGAGGAGCCTATGATAAAACAACATTTCTTTTCACTTCCTCTTTTGGACTTCAGAATTTGTCCTCTGGGGTGGAATCTGTCAAGTCTCAAGAGAAGCCTCTGCCTGCCACATCAGGGCTGCTGGAGCCAACGTGAGCCAGCAACTGACGCGGATCCCCTCGTCCCTCCCCATCCCTGCTGCTCTTCGTGACTGGGCTGACTGCATGCCCTGCCATCCTTTGGGTGACATGCTGCTGTGGACGGCTCTGCTGTTCCTGGGTGAGTCGGTGTCCTCGTGAGGGACAGAGCCAGGTGAACTTCCTTAACTCAGCTGCTGCTTCCCCAGGTTGGCCTGAGCTTTGGCAAGACCGAGGGGTAGCATGGGAAGCATTCAGGAAAATGAGGAGGGTGAAGCAGGCTGGTGAAGATCAAACTTGGACCACCCCACTGGTCTTGGCAAATGATAAAATTGGCAGAGTTTTTGTTGTAGTTTTTAGTGTCTTTTGCCCAATACCACTGGGCAGCCAGGTCCCTGATGTTCTGCCACCACCTACATCGGAACCTGCTGAGGAAAATCTAGGGACCTAGACTTGAGCGACTAATGAGTGGCAGGGTGTTTCCCTCCCTTAGAAATTTGTGTTTCACAAGGACCAAATCTCAGGTGGAAGGGCTAATGCTGTCTTAGACAAGGGATGGGGAGGGAGCAATAGGACACTTGGTGGGGGGTGGGGTGGGGGACAGTAGCCAGTCTCTGTCACGCAGCAGAAGCTTATTCTGTTCATGTGTTAAATTTCCCTGGGAAGAAGCAAAGATGGTCTGGGTTATCCAGGGAACAGGGGTTCAGAGAACACACAACCTGGGCAATTCTGGAATCGTCAATTTTAGGACTGGAGGAATCACACATGCTTCCTTGTACACACACATGGGGATAGGTCCTGGCTGTCATCACAGAGAAAGTCAGAGTCCTAGGTCAAGATGGAGGGCCAGGGACTGATGGTGCCGGGTGGGAGGAAGTTTAGGGAGCCCAGCTAGGGGAGCCCTATGGCCAGGATTGTCTCTCCAAGCTCAATTTCTAGAGTTTCCACCCTCAAATACACTTTAGGATGGCCCCAGAGGAAGACACGTAGCCACTCTCCAGTTAGGTGCTGTGACTGATAATAAAATCTGGTCATCTCTGGGAGCCCTCGGCCTTCAATGCTGAATGATACTGGGATAGGAAGTGGAGGTGAGGAAGAGAGAATATTCCTTCATGAGCAGGATAAAGTGGACTGAAGTAGAATAACATGTGAAAGGAGCATTAAACCATCTCATTTTTCACATGAGGCAGTGCAGGCCTGAGAGGTGATATGCGTCTCCATCCCTAGTGCCATCAATGTGCCGGGCACCTGGCAAGACTCCTGGGCAAGGCTTGATATTTTCTTCCATTTGCCTTTTTGCTAAGTCACCAAGGATTTGCTCCATTTTTCCTGTTCTTATTTAGACCACCATATTTAGGTCTTCTGTCCTCAATATCCCAGCTTTGACAACAGCCTCTGACCCCATCTCGACTGCTCCTGTCTCTCTCCTCTGAATCTGTGCTGCACACTGAGGCCATGACATCTTCAAGTGCAGCCGAGTCACTACTTCCAAAATGCCTCCAGGGCTGCTCCGTTGCCTGCTAACTAAGGCTCCCATTCTACCCTCTTAACCACATTTCTCTTGCCCCAAGTGGATCTTCCTCTACAGCCAGGCAATGTGGACACTGCATTTCCTGCTCTCTACAGATTCCACAAACTGCCTTGTTTTAAACATTAAGTAAATGCATGAACAGGCCCTGTTCTAGGACTTGGAGGTTTACCAATGAACAAGACAGACAGCCTTCCTGACCTAAAGCATAAGGTCTTTGTCTCACTTACAATGACTCTATTGAGTCTGTATTCATGACCATTTGTTGAGCATGGAATGAATAAATGACTGATGACTTCTCTCTACTCTTCTCATCTCTTTCTTGTTTCTCCTCTTCCCCTCCTCTTAGGTTCTACTTCTTTACTTGCTCCCCTACTGCACTGTCCCTCTTGCCAATCCAACACACGCTGGTTTTCAGCTATCACTTCTATGTCAACAACTTCCAAACCTGGCTTTCTTGCTTATGTCAACTACAGTTAGTGTTTCCACCGCTGGTTGGACACCTCCACATTGATATGCCTGCTCAGAAACAAAACATATTGAACTCAACTTATCATCTTCTCCTTACAAATGTACTCCTCTTCCTAACATTTATATTTGTGTGAGCATGAGTAACTTTTCCCCTGGCCATCCAATTACATTACCCCCACTCTCATCAAGTGCCAGCTTCCCCAGTTTTGCCTCTTAAATTTCTCTCATGTGGGGGCGCCTGGGTGGCTCAGTTAGTGACGAGTCTGCCTTCAGCTCAGGTCTTGATCCTGGAGTCCCGGGATGAAGCCCTGTGTCAGGTTCCTTGCTCAGCGGGGAGTCTGCTTCTCCCTCTCCCTCTCCCTCTCCCTCCCACCCAGCTTGAGTTCTCTCTCTCTCACTCTCTCTCTCAAATAAATAAAATCTTAGAAAAAAAAATTTCTCTCATGTGCGTGTTTTCTTCACTTCCTATTGTCAATACAACCGTGGCCCCTCTTATCTCCCACCTAGGCTCATTCAGTAGGTGATTTCCAGAGCACTGGCAAATAGAATTGATATGGCTACTGCCCTCTTTGAGCTTCCATTCTCCTGGGAGATATAAGCAACAAATAAACAGACACTCGGGCATAAATATAAATTGGAAAGGGCCGTGAAGATGTAAACAGGATACTGTGATTAGAATAGTCTTTGTGGGGAAGAAGACAGGGTGATAAGCAGGATGATACAGAAAGCCTTTTCTGAGGAGGTGACACTTGGGCTGGGACTTTGAGCTGGCAGAGATC
The DNA here is from genome assembly GCF_024610735.1 of Ursus americanus. NCBI lineage: Eukaryota > Metazoa > Chordata > Mammalia > Carnivora > Ursidae > Ursus > Ursus americanus. The sequence goes on from NC_142128.1 coordinate 46,235,208, forward strand.
TAGCCGTTTGAAGAGATAAAGGAAACAGTTCTAGAAGAGGGATCTGCATACACAAAAGCCCCAAGTGTGAAGAATTTGAAGAGGGCTAGTGTTATGGGTGCTCAATGAATAGGAGAAGAAGGGCTTGAGATGAGGTGGGAGAGGTGAGCAAGGCTCTTGTCCTGTCCTGTGTGGCCTCGTAAAGATGTACTTTTATTTCAAGAGCAAAAGAAAGGCCCTTGAAGGCTTCTAAGCAGGGGAGTGATAGTATTGGACCTGATATTTTAAAAATAACTGTAGCTTTTCTGTGGAAAGTGGATTGTGGGGAACAAGGAATGAGGAGAGGAGTTAGGAGGCAGAGAAAGCTGGTGGTGACTTAAACTAGCATGGCGGCCACGAGCAAAGAGCGAAGTGGATGGACTTGAGGCCTGAGTCGGAAGCAGAATCAACAAGATTCACTGAGGTGAAGGGGGAGGGGGCCTGGGAGAGAGAGGGGACTAAAGGGGACTTAGTTTTCAGGTACGTGTAACTGGGGAGGTGGTGAGGATGTACACTTACCTGGGAAGAATGAGAGAGAAAAGTTGTAGTGAACTGGCAAAGGCAGAGTCCAAATTGTGGAGACTGAAACAGTAAATGGAAGGAGTAGAAATGAGCCCAGCCCACGTGGGAAAAAAATTGAGAAATCTGGCTATGAAAGGGAGCAGAGAAATAATTTTGGAATTATATGTGGGATCAAGTGAGAAACTTTTTTTTTTTAATGAAAGATCCCGGAATATGCTTCTGCTGATGGGAAAGATGGACGAGAAGGAGGAATTGGCGATGCGGAAGAGCACGGGAATAACAGAGAGAGGGAAACCTTGTGAGGGTGACAGGGACTGTGAACCAGGATAGAGACAGACCGTGGAGAGGAGGCCGACTTTCCCCAGTGAACAGCAAGAAGGGAAGTTGGGCAGGGGGCGCATAGGTTAGACATTTGAGTTGCGGGAAGGTGTGAGATTTCCTGTTCAACTGCTTTTGTTTTGTGTGAAGAGTGAAAGAAGGCATCCACTTTAAGCAAGAAGGGATTGGAGGCAGAGGACAGGAAAGTTTTGGGAGTGAGGAAAAGGCAAGTGTCACTGCCGAGAGCAGCAGAACAAATTTGCTAGAGAAAAGTGTCAGAGTGGCAGCTCAGTGTCCTACGAATATGGTGACCACAAATTTATAGAGACTCTGATCTGTCTGCCTGTGTGGTCTTTTTAGTAACACGCAGCCGAACAAGTAAAAGGATGGACAGTACAGATAGATTTAACAGAGGCAGGCAAGGGCCAGGGAGTTAAGGGGATTTGCATGGAGGGAATTTTTTTATTTTTGGGGGGGGGGGTGATTCTTGTAATGATGAATCATCAAATCTAAACTCTGGGCTGATCTTCGCTTTCTCTCTTACAGCTCCAGTTGCTGGGACACCTGGTAAGTACTCCACCCACATCCTCTCTCACCCCAGCTACCCTCTTCCTCTGCTCCCGGCACCCCACCCCGCCTTGGAGGTGCCCTGAATGCACCAGTAACCCAGTAGCGAGGTGGAGCCAGGAAGGAGTAACGGCTCCCGGAAGCTGCCCTGCCCCCCCCCCCTCTTTCCCCTCCTCCCAGGGAAGCAGAGGATAGGCAGCCATGGTGCACAGGGGCTTTAATCCTCCTGGTTCTGTTAGGGTGAAACATCACAGATATGGTCACAGAAAACAACTCGTCCTCTCAGTAAAATCAGGAGCCCAGACATTTTAGCCTCAGCCGTGCACAAAATCCCATCATCTGCCCAGGTTATCTCCCTGTGTTGAGAAGTCCCCCACTTTTCATGTATCTGATGGCTTCAGGGCCTGTTTCCCTGGACAGAACTAGGAGGACATACCATGGATTGCAGCTTGGTGAAGTAAACTCTGCTGGGCACTTCTTTCTCTTTACCAATCAGCTCCCTGCCTCCCAGGGCTCCCAGGAGTGGGGTGGGGGGTACAGTTCTCCCTGGGGCACTGACCCCAGGGCTCCCTAGACTGGCCCTTTAGCCTTTCTCTCTCTTTATCCTTCTGAGGCCACAGAGACTCCTCTGTACTTGGGTATGAGGATGGGTCTAATCTAAGGGACAAAGATTGACATCAGGTCAGAACAGAAACCTGATGTCTGACTCATGCCGGACACCTGCACCAGACGCCTTCATCTGGCTCTGGAGAGAGTTTATCCACTAGTATCCAAAATGCCTCAGTTTACAGGGGAGGAAAGGGAGTTCCAGAAAGGTATGTATGTGTCGTGTGCGTGTGTGTGTGTGTGTGTGTGTGAGAGAGAGAGAGAGAGAGAGAGAGAGAGAGAGAAGGGAGGAAGGAAAGGAAGAAAGGAAGAATAAAAGGAAGGAAGAACTGTTTCAGATACCCCTGGTGAGGTATACATATACTTCTAGAGTGTTTGCCTTGGCCCTGCTCCCTTTCTCTTACCTTGCCCTCTCTTCCTGAGGAACGGCCAAGCTCCCTGAGCAGACCTGGCTGCCCAGGGGCCCCTGTGGTGGGACACATGAGTAAGAAGAATTATCTACAGTTACACAACAGTTCTAGGCTGGGTTCCCCTCTCGATGACCAGAGGCGCTTCACTGTCTGAAAATCGGGGCCTGCTTAGGCTCTTGGGGCCCCCTTTCCTCCTGCTTCCTCCTCTCTCTGCCCCTCAGCAGGTCTCCCGAAGGCTGTGCTGGACCTCGAGCCCCCATGGGTCAATGTGCTCCAGGAGGATCCCGTGACTCTGAAGTGCGGGGGGGCCCACACCCCTGCCAACCACGTCACCCAGTGGTTCCTTAATGGGAGCTCCATCCCAACCCTGGTCAAGTCCAGCTACAGCTTTAAGGCCAGAAAACAGGACAGTGGGGAGTACAGGTGCCAGACGGACCAGACCAGCCTCAGTGACCCTGTGCATCTGGACGTGACTTCCGGTCAGTGGAGGAAGGGCTGGGAGGGTCTGGGAGGACAAGGAAAGATGAAATCTGCTTACATGGCAGAGGTTTTTAGGGAAGGGGGGTAGCCTATTTCCTGGGAAGCTGCACTGTGAGTTGTTGGAAGATGTTTTCGTCCACTCACTTCCCTTTTCACCCACCCCCTTTGCTTAGTATGTGTGATGGCGATGGACGGTCCTAAGAGAGTCCTCAGAATAGGTTGTCTTGCCTCAATCCTGATGGAGCAAGAAGGTTACAAGGCCTCAAACAGGCATGTAGGGTATGAGAGAAGCAGAAGGAAATTCTGACTGCATAAAAACCCGTTTCTGTAGCCATCACAAAGCATAGACCACAGCGGAGTCTTCGGCCTACACCACTAGCCATGTGAATATGGTGATTCGTCTGCCCTTGGATTTGATTCCTTGTCTGCTCGTGGGGGTATTAATGTCTCCCTCCCCAGGTCCTGGTGGGAATCAGCATTTCCCTGCCCCCCTACGCTCCATGCAACTTGACCTGAAAGTTGTGTTGATTTTTTTTTTTTTAATTAGAGAGAGAGAGAGGGAGGGAGGGAGGGGCAGAGGCAGAGAGAGAGAGAGAGCATCCCAAGCAGGCTCCATACTCAGCACAGAGCCCGACACAGGGCTCAATCTCACCACCCTGAGGTCATGGCCTGAGCCAAATCCAAGGGCTGGACGCTAAACTGACTGAGCCAGCCAGGCGCCCCCTGAAAGTTGTGTTTTAACTATCTTTGCATTTCCAGCCCCTGACAGAGGCAGGGTTTAATAAATGTTTGCTAAACAGATGAATGATTTTACAAAGCTTCTGGTAAAAAGTAGTTTCTCCGTAAAGAAGAGCCACCACGTGACTATGATGACTGTTTTCACTATTACTCTTCAAGTAGTCCCTTTCCCTCACTGGATGCCTAAATTTTCCTCAAAAGCACACAGCTGGGGGCGCCTGGGTGGCGTAGTCGTTAAGCGTCTGCCTTCGGCTCAGGGCGTGATCCCAGGGGCCTGGGATCCAGCCCCACATGGGCTACCTGCTCTGCTGGGAGCCTGTTTCCTCCTCTCCCACTCCCCCTGCTTGTATTCCCTCTCTCGCTGGCTGTCTCTCTGTCAAATAAATAAAACCTTAAAAAAAAAAAAGCACACAGCTGGCCTGTCGCCCCCACCCACTCAGTGCAGCAGGAAGTGACAGGCCTGGAGGGAAGCTCCTGAGGCCTCCCATCTATGTCCCTGCCCCTGCAGGAAGGCAAGGAGGTGAGAGCATCCCACCCCCGAGCTTGAGTGTGTTCCCGCGTAGCCACGGGTGTGTAAAGATGTGGGCGTTTATCACTTCTCTACAAGGCTTCCAGGAGATTCCAGAGGAGTTTCGTTCCCAGATGGATGGGAAGGCCCTTTGATTACTTGAAGAACATCTCATGAGTGCCACAAACAGGAAGCTGGCCCCTGCTCTCAAGATCTCCACCAAGATAAATGTCCTCAAGGAGAGCCGAGGTGGCCCCTTGCACAGACCAGCCAAAGGCAGACACTCCCCATTATCCAGGTTATAACCTGGTCCCAGCCGAGACTCTGCAGGGAAGAAAGAGCCATTCCAGCCACGTGGGTCTTCTGTGTGGGGATTACCTAGGCAGAGAAGAGAAGTGCAGGAATTGGTTGCTGGGGCTACATGGCAACTTTGGCATTTTCTCTGGGTTCTACTTTATGTTTTCAAAGCTTTACAATTCTCAGCATTCCCACCTGCCCTAATCCAATCTCACGAGAGAGGCAGTCTAGGGACCCGGGACGGCTCAGCCTCATCCCGGTGTGCAGTGTCCAGCCAGGGTCTCAGTTCTCCAAGAGGAGGAATACAGAGGACGGTAAGGCAAGGAAACGGGTGGAAGGTAGATGTGCCTCCCCAGCAGGAGAGGTAGGATTTTCCAGCTTGTGGCACCCAAGTAGCAAGATCTGGTGTCCCCCTCCGCCCCTGGATTTCCCGCTGCAGCTGTGGCTGACTTTCCTCTGTGACGGCACTCACTCCCTTGGTATCGAGCATCTCCTCCTGCATCCGTGGCCACGTCACCAGCCAGTGCAGACTTGGTTGGCCACATCCTGGCTGGCTGCATGGAGTGCTTGCTGGGCACATGGGTGGCTGTTGTCATGCTTCATGCACCCCGCCCCCTATACCCCCCAACCCCACTCCCTTCTAATTCATTTTTTTTTGAGATATTATTTATTTATTTGAGAGAGAGAGAGCATGAGCCAGGCATTGGGGGCAGAGGGAGAGGAAGAAGCAGACTCTCCACTGAGCAGGGAGCCCCACAGGGTCTCGATCTCAGGACCCCGGGTTCAAGACCTGAGCTGAAGGCAGATGCTTAACTGACTGAGCCACCCAGGTGCCCTCCTAATTCTGCTGTTGTCTTCTACCCTACCTGTCTTTCCAATTCCAGCTCTGCTCCGTCCTCCAGCTTTAGGGAAAAGGAGAATGTGGGCTGAGGTCAGGAGTACAAATACCTCAGGCTTTATTCCCTATACAACAAAAATACTAAATATTTTTTCTTCTTCAGTAGAAGGATGAACATTGGGAGGGAAAAAGTACACAGCAGGCTAATGACCCACCTTCAGACAAAGACCCTGATGAGGTAAATCTCCACATTTACCAACATCCATCAAACAAGCTAATGCTGGCTGGATGTCCATGACTTCCTACTCTCCCGAAAGACATGTCTCTGCTGTGTCCCCTCACATGTCATCTCCTAGGTCAGACTGCACCCCGGGCTCTCTTGTATCCTTCCTGCAAGAGCCTGTTGGGCACGACAGGGCTGAAGCTACCCTCTCCCAGGATGGGAAAGAGAAGACAAGCATATCCTGAACACCTCCTATGGGCCAGGGACCACCGTAGACGCATGGTATTGTTATGTCCATTTTCACAGAGGAGGAATCCAAGGCCCAGAAGAGGCCCAAGACTACAGAGCTCCCAAACGATGGAGCCAGCATTAGAGACCAGGGCCGTTGGATCCCAAACTTAAGCTCTTCCCTCCACACACCGTGTCCCACCGGTAAGGATGGCCTCAGAGTCAAGACCTCCTGGGTCCTAGGGTCCCTTTGTGTCTTTCAGACTGGCTGCTGCTCCAGACCCCGCGCCTGGTGTTCCAGAAGGGGGAGCCCATCGTGCTGAGATGCCACAGCTGGAAGAACAGGCCTCTGTACAAGATCACATTCTTCCAGGATGGAAAATCCAAGCAGTTTTCATCTCTGAATTCCACGTTCTTCATCCCAGAAGCGAACGTCAGTCACAGCGGCGACTACCACTGCACGGGGATGATAGGGCAGATGCTGCGTTACTCACGGTCTGTGGCCATCACTGTCCAAGGTGGGAACTCTGTCAGGATGGAGGAAGGATGATGACTGGGGGGGGGGGGGGGGGATGGACCATTATGGCTAAGGTCATATGGGCCTCCTTGGAGATCTGAGAAATGCCAGAGCGCAAACAACTGGGCCCTGAGGCGAGGCGGGGAGGAATGGGGGCGTGATAAATATTGGCCCTGGGCAGCAGGAGGGGCTAGAGCTTGGGACACTCCGCTCCAGGTCACAGGTGAAAAGGCTGTGTGCCCCTGAAACGCAGGACCTGTCCTCAGGACAACAATGGAGCAGAGCCCCCACACTGGGGCAGGGGGGGAACGCTCCCAGCCGTTCCCAAGAGCTGAGGTTTTCTTACATCTTCTTACACCCATTCACTCCCCAAGGCATGGCAAGTCCCGGACAGTTCAGGGCCTTGTGGGATTCAGTTACAGCGCCTCTAGCTAGGGGAGGCTTCCAGTCCCCCTCCCTTCTCTCCCCGAGGGCCAACAGGGGCCCTGCCCTCGGCCTCACACATTCAATAGTCTGCCTTTACTGGATGGGCGGAGACCCCTGTGAGGGGGGAGGCACAAATCCAGCCACACTGCAGTCACACAGGTGAGGTTGCGGGAGGACCCGGACAAGGGACAAGGGACAGGGACAAGGGACCCAGACACAAAGCAGCTCCCGGGGAGAAGCACTGGGGTACAGCGTGGGAGGTGGGACAGTACTACCTGTCCTGAGGTCTGTCTTCCCCAGAGTCCAGTTGGAGCACCTCCTCCGTGGTGATGTCAGTCGTGGCTGCTGTGGCCGGCTTGGCTGCAGCGGTCATCCTCGCTGCTGCAGTGGCCTGGTTCCGTCTCAGGCAAAAGCACACTACAGGTTTGTGGCTTCTCCAGGTTCCTCTTGTGGTCAGTTCCTACTTGGCCAAGGCCCTAACCCCAAACATCGCCAGTAGCCTCCTCTTGGGGCTAAGAGAATCCTTGTGTTCAGACAGAGCCCCATATTTCATTCATTCATTCATTCACTTATTGATTTTTAAAAGATTTTATTTATTTATTCATGAGAGACAGAGAGAGAGAGGCAGGCAGAGGCAGGCTCCCCTGAGCCTGAGGCAGAGGCTTAACCGACTGAGCCACCCTTCATTCATTTATTCAACAAGGCTTGAAAAAACTTGCTTCTGGGTCAGGCCCTGTGCTAGGCACTATGGATGATGAAAGTCCAGTCCCTGCTCTCAAGGAGCTCACAGTGTGGTGGGGAACACGGAAGGACAAGTAAATCATCAGAATTAGGTGGATTGAAAGCCATGAGAGAGTCACAAAGGCTGTGATGGGGGGAGGGGCACAAGAGCCCACGGGACCCAGTGGGGGGCGAGTGGTTGGAGAAGCTTTCACAGCAGGTAGTGGTATATGTGGTGACCCAAGCACACGTGTGGGGGGGGGGTACCCCGGTTTACATCTCAGCTCCACAGCGCACCAGCTGTGTGACGTTGGGTGAGTTCTTCAGTATCTCTGTGCCCGTATTTCTTCATCTGGAAAATGAGGACGCGAATAGCACGACCTCGCAGGGCGGCGTGAGGATGGATGAGGCCGAGGGCTCAGCCCCAGCGGAGTGCAGCACAGCGCACGAGAGGGGGCTGTTCTCATGACGGAGGGGGGACGTTGGAGGGTAGCAGTCAGCCAGGCAGAGAGGCCTGGAAGAGCGTTGCAGGCGTGGGGGCCAAGGCACGAAGGGAGGAGCACTGCGGCGGGGACGGCGCTGGGGGGGAAGCAAGGAGGGCGCCGTAAGGGGTGTGATGCGTCCGAACGGTAAACTGCCCGGCACAGGGAGCAGAGACGAGGCGGGGCAGACACATGGGTAAGGCCGGGGTCATGCAGACCAGTTAGAGAACTGAACTGTGTTGCAGACTCCCGGAGGGAAGTCACCATAAGTCACCGAAAATCCTCAGTCACTTCCCCCCTCGCCCCCACACCCAGCACGGTTTGCCAGGCAGGGAGACCTCACTAAACCTCTGTTCACAGACAGGTGCCCTGAAGAACCTCGACTCTTGGAAAGCAGTTCCTTCCCCCCTAGTACTACCCTGAAGGAGCTGAGAGAGGAGGCGGGGCACCCTAGAAATCGAATAAGCAAATTGTCACAGTTCATCGCACTGGAGAGCTAGCTTGCTGGAGAGAGTCTGAAGACACCCAGAGAAAGAAGGGGAAAAAAGACTCTGAGCCACTGAGAGGGAGAAGAGACAGCTCCTCACAAGACACTTGGGCCTCAGTGCACAGCCTGGCCCGCAGTCGCTGATGATAAGTCAATATGGAGATGCACAGAGCCTCTGAGAGGGAGGAAAAAGAGCTTTTAAAAAGGCAGAGCAAGTCTGAGAAAGATGCAGCCAAGTGCCTTTCTGACAGTCCCAGGGGTCCCCACGGTTAACTCCATGGTCCTTTTACAGGCCGGGCAGGCCCCGGGCAGGCCCCAGGCAGGAGAGCCGGGAGTGGGGAGGCATCTCCCCGGGGACAGGTCTCTGTTGGTTCTAACCCAATCCTGCCCCTGGTCCTCGCCTGGGGACTCAGGCCCCACCCTATAACCCTACTAACCTCCTCTGTGCCCCTCATAGCTCCCCTAGGAAACCCCAAGCACAGGGAAATGGGAGAGACCCTCCCTGAGGAACCAGGTGAGTGCAGCTCTCTGTCTGGGAGCTCAAGGTGCCCTGCTTGGGCTGCCAGGTGGATTGGAGCCCGCAGGAAGTGGCTTGTGTGAGTTCAGCTGGGAGCACAGCAGAGGGAGGGGGCGGTGGGAGGAGGGCAGGGACTCAAATCGCTTGGTCGGTTCTGAGACTAACTCCTGGGCCTAAAGAGGACCTCACTGGGGATGAGGGGAAGAGGACCACCTGCCACAGATAGAGAGGGGAGGGCTGTGTCCGAATTTTGGAGCCAGGAATGCTGGGAACATTTCAGAGCAGGACATCAGAGACATCTGGGTCCTTCCGTGGGGTTTGGCAGACCTGGCACAGGACAGAGGTTAGGAGTGGTAAGGCTGAGACACACGGGATTAAGAGGAGAAGAGAGGGAGACCTAGGGAATAATCCCTGGACACGTCGAGGAAGTCTGTTTCAGGGAGTGATGGGGGAGGAGTGGAGCATTACAAGGACATCTGGGCTGGAGAAAGTTCTAGGGGACTGGGTGCCTTCGTGGGCTTCACTGCTGGGCAAAGTTTGGCTCTGATGCCCGCGTGTGTAAGTTTATGAAACACAGGCCTGGCCCCGGCTCTGTCACGAGCAGCGGGTGGAATCTTTCACGTTCCCCACCACGGGGTGCAGTCACCTCCCTGAGGAAATGAGTGGATTGGCCTCGTGACCTCAAAGCCCTTCCGGGTCTGATGTTCTGAGAGCCAGTGACTGTTCAACCTCAGGCCCAGGCAGGAGCCGGAGTTTCCCAGGTGACGTCCTGACTGTAACAAGCCAGAGCACAGGAACCTGGACCTTTCTTGAGGGGCTCCTGGACCACAGGAACAGAGGGAAAAGAGGCCCTCGAGGACTCTGCGTCAGGTGGCTGGAGTGTGACTCAGAGCGGAACCAACAGATTCGAGAGCTTGAGCAAACTGGCCCTTGTCCCGCTGTGCTTTGAGCAAAGCCCTTGCGTTCTTGGCCACGTCGAGTGGGGATGCGGGCCTGAGTCCGCACCAGGCCAAACAAGATCTACAAAAAAGCCCAAACACAACTGGGACAGCCAAACCTTGGAGGTTTGGCTCTGTCTACACTGGCACAAATACATTTCACAAGCACTTATGTCACGAAGCCGAGCACGGGGGCTGAGGGTTTCCAGCAGCGAGCTATTCGCTAGCATTGCTGAGAAATGCATTAGAAGGAGAATTCAGGAGGTGGTTTGTTCCAGAAACTGGAGCATGGCAAACAGAGACTCTCTGTCTGCAGGGGGTGAGTGGAGACACTAGATGTATTGTCTCACCCCCACCCCCTGGCCTGAGGAATGCTGCTTTGCAGATACTGAGACTACTTTTCACACTGGCAAAGTGCATTTATTGGCAAAAAACATGTGGGAATTTGGTGTGTTTTAGCTATTTACCAGGGAAAGTACTGGCTTGAGGCCTTGCTTCCCTCTTTCCCTCCCTCACTTTCACTGTTGCGCTTTCTTCCCTTTTAATGTCACCGAGCACCACAGTCTTCAAAGTGCCCCCCCCCCCCCCCGGGACCGCTGCATCTGGCCCAGCTGAAACGGCCCCGTCTTCTCTCCTGAAGACCGTGGTTGGCAAAAACCTGGACTTGACTTCCCTGTGATACTGGACATCCCCCCCATCTCTTCCCCAATATCTCAGATCCCTAAAGCTGGCTGGTTGGCTTCTAGAAAAAGTCAGCAGTTCTCTGAAAAGCATGCAGCACAGATGAGGGCCTCCCTCTGCCAGCGTGGCCAGGAGGGGAGGCTGAGTCTGGGCTGTGAACGACACCCTTGGCCTACGGGTCCTTGTCCCATGTCTGGTTGGGGGTTTCGTGCTGCGGCCTCCGTGGCAGTGTGGTGGGCCCCTCCTCTACTCCCACACCCTGTCCCATCTCTGTTCTTCTTCTTCTTCTTTTTTTTTTTTTTTTAAGATTTTATTTATTTATTTGGGGGAGAGAGAGAGAGCACGAGTGGGGGTGGGGGGCAGAGAGGGGGGAGAAGCAGACTCAGGACTCGATCCCAGGACCCTGAGATCATGACCTGAGCAGAAGAGAGATGCTTAACTGACTGAGCCCCACAGGCGCCCCTGACCTCCGTTCTTTCTGCCCACAGCCAATGTCACGGATACTGAAGAGGCTGCCAAAATTGAGGTGAGCCACCCCAGCCATCTCCTCCTTCCCCCTCCTCCTCTGCTGTCTTCATTCTTTTGACTGCTCCGTTCTGCGTTCTCTAGGCCGAGAATAGCATCACCTACTCGCTTCTCTTGCACCCGGAGGAAGAGGCAGAGGCAGAGGCAGAGGCCTCCGATTACCAGAACCACATTTAGTCTCCGTTGTCTTGCCTGAGACCCCCGGGGAAGAGAATCAGGGAGGCCAGGACGCCTGGCCTGAGTTCCCCTCAGGGCGGACAAGAGGATGCCGCAGTCCCAAAAAGGAGAAGGACCCTTCCAGGGTCATCTGCACGAATCCTGAAGCAAACTGTCCTAAAAGTCCCAGACAATATGGTCCCAGATGACTGACTGTCCTGGTTCCTTCTGTGCTCAGCACTTCTTGCCATCAGGAGTCTTCGGCATACATCCACACGGCAGATAAAAATCACTTTTATTAGGAGATCGTAGCAATATGGGAAATGCTTATGTTACAGGTTCCCTGAGAAAAATAAAGTAGGCATATATGTTTCAGGAATGTCGAAACAGACTAACAGTTATTTGCCAACATATTAAAAGTGATGTTTCAGGGTGATGGGATTATTGGTGATTTTTATCTTCTTTATTTTTCTGTACAGACCACGTATTACTTTTATAATAAAATACTAGAAAAACAACACGCCCTTTACCTTTCAAAGGCTGTAGTGTTTGGAGCGTGGACTGACCGGTTTCTTTTCAAGGATAAAAATCTTGGGAAGGTTGGGGGGCGTCTGGGTAGCACAGTCGTTAAGTGTCTGCCTTCGGCTCACATCGGGCTTCTCTGCTGGGAACCTGCTTCTTCCTCTCCCACTCCCCCTGCTTGTGTTCCCTCTCTCGCTGGCTGTCTCTCTGTCAAATAAATAAATAAAATCTTAAAAAAAAAAAATCTTGGGAAGGTCCTAATGGGTAGGAGGTGGAAGAGAGGGAAGATTTGGAGTGTAGGATGAATGTCCTCGTCTTAAAACTGAATACTGTTCTTTAAAAATCGTCTTCTGGTTTCCGTGTGTTCTTCCTCTTCCTCCCATGACAAAGAAAACAATTACTTTGTTTTGCAACACCAGTTCTCAGGAAGCCAACCTTCAGATGAGTCCTCCATGGAGACTGCTGACTCTTCCTGCCCCTGCTCTTCTCCTCTATTTACAAGAAGGATGTGACCTTCTCAGGGAAGCCATCCTGGCAGGTTAAAAACATGACTGACAGCTTCTCCGGGGGTTTGGTGGGCGTCCTTATTTTCCTGGGACTCTCTCATGGCTTCATTGTGCAGCATTCTTGCATTCAGGATTCAGCAGCTTCCTTTCCTGTATAGTTTCCATGGCTTTCTGTGATACATTTTATTTTTTTGAGAGCAAGAGGGCAAGAGTGTGTGTGTCTGTGAGCGAGGTTGGGGAGGGACAGAGGGAGAGGGAGAGGGAATCTTAGGCAGGCTCCATGCCCAGCGCAGAGCCTGAAGCAGGGATTGATCTCATGACCCTGAGATCATCACCCGAACTGAAATGGAGTTGGATGCTCAACAGACTGAGTCACCCAGGTGGTTCACCTACCCCTATGATACTCACATTTTAGTGTCCTACAATCAGATTTCACACTCACCTATTGTTATAATAAGGAATCGTAGTAACACGATTACTAGGTTATTGAGGGCTTACTTTATGCCAAACTATGTGCTTTAGAATTAGAGAGTTTCGGAGTATCAGCCATTCATATTTCTTCTTTTGTGATTTTCCTGTTCACATATTCTTGCCCATTTTTATGTAATAATGTATATCTATTTATAAATTACATGGTAGCAACTTATCTCCAAAAGGAAATAAAAATTTCTATGTCAATTATTTTACTATACTAATATTCTTTTTATAAAATTAAAACACAGATAAGCAAAAGAGATAATTAAGATCATCTATAAGCCTATAAACCACTATCAATGCCAACATTTACAGGGTGCCAATCCATGTTCCTCTCAGTAGCAACAGGTGCATGTATTTTAAAAATTGGATCACATCATATTTTTACATGTTCATAAACACGCATAAGCAGAAATTCATGCTCACTGTAAGCATGTAGTTCAAACACTACAGAAATATAAAGAAGTAAAAGTGAATGTTCCTTTTCACTGCACCCAGTCTTGTTTCCCTTTCTGTGGGTAACTGCTGTTGAACTTTTGGTGTGGATTTGTTTCTGGACTTTTTGGTGTGCATCTGACACATATTTATGGTTTTTTATGGTTTTTTAAAGACCAAAGTGGGACCATACTTTACATATGCGTATGCAGTTGGTTTCTTTTGATTAACAATGTATTATGGAGCTCTTTCTCTGGAACTTTTTTCTTTTTAAGGATTATATAGTAGCCCATAGTACAAACAATATACTGTATTTTATTTAACCAACACTTTAAATGTTACCACGTGGTCAGTGTTGCACATGATGATGCAGCAAACAGCGTTTTTGGATGATAACTTTGACAGCACATGTCACTATTTCTGAAGGATAAATTCCTAAATTAAAATCATTGGCTTAAAGGATACTCTCGTATTGTCTCTTAAAAAGCAGCTTACATGTCCCCCCAAAGTATATTAGAGTGACCATTTTCTGATACCCTTCTCAGTGTTGGGCGCTTTAAATTTTTAATTTTTGCCAATCTGATTAGGATGGACTCTATTACTGTTCCCTACCCAGCATGAATTTCCCCTGATTTTAGTAACAAAGCCTGCTTTTGCTTTGGCAAAACAGCTCTTACTGCCCTTCTCAGTCCATGTCGATAGGTGGGCGGACTTCAAACCTGATTCCAGAGGACAGTGTGCACCCAAGCTGGTCAAGCAGCTTGCGCTGTTTCCCTGCCATTTAAATCTGAATGCATTAGACCTTGACTGAAGGCAGGGAAGTTCATTCATCCCAATGGCACTGCCTAGATGAGACCACCTCCCTGCATCCTTAAATCTGCCCTGTTTCTTGTAGTTTCTAAGGTCTGTCAACTTCCCCTTATAGTAGATAATTTAGGTTGATAGACTCCTCCTATAATATCCTACGGGGCTGATACCTTTTTGGGGATAGATCTTTTTTTTTTTTTTTTAAGATTTTATTTATTTATTCGACAGAGATAGAGACAGCCAGCGAGAGAGGGAACACAAGCAGGGGGAGTGGGAGAGGAAGAAGCAGGCTCATAGTGGAGGAGCCTGACGTGGGACTCCATCCCGTAACGCTGGGATCACGCCCTGAGCCGAAGGCAGACGCTTAACCGCTGTGCCACCCAGGCGCCCCTGGGGATAGATCTTTGACAAACTTTTGTGTCTTGTCATTACTGGTCTCAGCAGGCTTTTCGATCTCTTTTGGAGTCAAGTGTGAAAAGTCATCCGTCTTACTGGTATGTAGATGTACACTACATTTTTTTCCTATTTTTTGGTAAGAATTTATGTGTCTGTACTTACATACCTAGCTTTTGGGCTTTCTTTCTTCTATCAGTTAGATGATTTCAGCTGGAAACAACAGGAAAGCATGATTCAGATTGGCTTAAACAATAAGGAAATGTATTATCTCACATAACAAAAAGTCCAGAGACAGGATGTCTCCAGGACATCAAGACTCTGGGTCCAGTTTCCTGCAACTCTCTGGGCACTGCCCTTGGGCTAGCGGCAAGATGATTATAGCAGCTCTGAGCATCATCCCCAAAAATCTAGAGAAAGAAAGGGACTAACTACCTCTTCCGTGTATCTCTTTCTTAAGAGTGTTGAACTTTCTCCAGCAATCTTGCCATATCATATTGGTCAGGACTGAGTAACGTGCCCATTCCTAAATCAATCACTAGAAAGGGGAATCGCCCACCATAACCTACTTATCTTAATCCTTCTGAGGTGGAATGACTGTTGGAGAGGCAACCACCTGGACCACTTTATCTGTTTATCTTAATCAGACATGCCAAAGGTTTGTCTGTTTTATCAGTCCTATCACAGATTTTGTCTTATTGATCAGGTCTTTCTTTGTCTTTTGTTTCCTAATGCTCTGTTTCTTCTACTTTATTTAGATTTACTGCATTACTCATTTATTTCTAAACTGTTTATGAACAAATTCATAAAGGCTATAACTTTTCCTCTTTTTGTTATTTTGGCTACCTCCATTGGATTTTGATATGCCTTCCTGTCATTGTTATTGGTTTCTAAATTATCTATAACTTTAGTTTTACTTTCTTCTTTTTTTTAAGATTTTATTTAATTATTTATTTGAGAGAGAGAGAGAGAGAGAGAGAGCGTGAGAGCACAAATCAGGGGAGGGGTCGAGGAGGAGGGAGAAGTAGACTCCCTCCTGAGCAGGGAGCCGATCCCAGGACCCCGAGATCATGACCCTAGCCAAACGCAAATGCTCAACTGACTGAGCCACCCAGGCACCCCTAGTCTTACTATCTTCTGAAGTTTGATATAGACGGCTGTTTTATCCCTCTGCCAAAACCACAGTCTTGCTGACTACAGCTATGCAGTAAGTTTTGAAATCAAGTACATGGATTCCTCCCACTTTATTCTCCTTTTCCAAAATTATCTTAGTTCCTTTGTCTTTCCACATACGTTGTAGAATAATTTTGTCTGTATCTACGAAAAGGTCTTGCTAGGGTTTTGACAGGAATTGTGCCAAAGCTGTGTGTTGGTTTGAGGAGAAATGACTTCTTTGCTATGTTGAGTTTTCTATTTTGTGAACCTGGTATGTGTCTTATTTGTTTATATTTTTAAAATTTCTTTCATTGTGTTACATAGTTTTCATCATATCAGTCCTGTACATGCTTCATTAGACTAATGCTATTTTTTTAGTGATTATAAATGGTATTGAATTTTAAATTTCAGTCAGTGTGTTTATTTTTAAATAAATAAAAATGTAATTGAAATTTGTTATGTTTACCTCGTATTTTGCAAACTTATTGGGTACTCACTTATTACTTTTGGTTTTTTGGGGATTCTTGAGATTTTCTACATAGGTGATAATATTGTGTACAATTAGGGATATTTTTATTTCTTTCTTTCCAGGCTGAAAGACTTTTCTTTTCTTTTCTTTTCTTTTCTTTTTTCTTCTCTTTTCTTTTCTCTTCTTACTCTTGAACTAGCTAGAACTTCCCACATTATGTTGAATAAGGGTGGTAAAAGCAGTCATCTTTAACTTCCTATCTCATGGGGAGAACATGCAGGCTTTCATTGTTAAATACCGTGTTAGCTGTAGGTCTTTTGTAGATGCTCTTTATCAAGTTGAGGAAGTTCCTTTCCATTCTGTTGTGGTTTTTTTTTTTTAAGAGTTTTTATCATGAATGGGTATTGATTTTATCAAGTGCTTTCTTGTACTGATTACCATTATCATGTGACCTTTCTTCCTTAGTCTGTTAATACAGTGGGTTAAATTGAATACTTTTAAAATATTGAACCATCCTTGTATTCAGGAATAAACCCTACATAGTCATGATGTATAATTTCTCTTATATGTTACTAAATTCTATTTGCTGATGTTTTCTTAAGGATTATTGCATATATATATATATATATATATATATATATATATATATATATATATATGAGAGATATGAGTCTGTGGGGTGTGTGTGTGTGTGTGTGTGTGTGTGTGTGTGTGTGTTAAGCCTGTATTTGTTTTGGCCCAGGTTATGGTCTATTTCAAATATGTTCCATGGACACTTGAAAATAACATGTATTCTTTGTTTGACTTTGGTATCAGGGTAATACTAACTTCCTAAAATGAATTAGGATGTATTGCCCCTTCTATATTCTGAAAAATTGTGTGGAATTGAAGTTAATTCTTTAAATTTTTTCTCCAGGAAAACCATCTGGGCCTTAAGATTTCCTTTTGGGGAGTTATAAAATTATGAATTCAATTTCGTTTATAATTATAGGGTTATTTGGGGCGTCTGGGTGGCTCAGTCGGTTAAGTGCCTGCGTTCAGTTCAGGGCATGATCTCAGGGTCCTGGGATGGATGACCATGCCAGGCTGTCTGCTCAGCAGGAGTCTGCTTCTCCCTCTCCCTCCATACTCTCTCTCTCAGTCTCTCTCAGTCTCTCTCAAGCAAATAAAAATCTTTTAAAAAATTATAGGGTTATTCAATTATCTATTTAATTTTGGGTGAATTATGGTAGTTTGCACTTTTCAAGGAATTGACCCATTTGATCTAAGCAAATTTATGTGTATCAAATTGTAGTGTTCCCTTACTCTCCTTTGATATCTGCAGTTTCCGTAGTGATATCCTCTGTTTTGCCCAGATATTGGTGATTTATGTCTTCTTCCTCTCTTTTTTTTCTTTGTCAGGCTTGCTAAAAGTTTGTCAGTTTTATTAGTCCTTTCAGGAAAAATTACTTTTCTCTTTTTTTAACCTCACTAATTTTCTCTATTATTTTTCCATTTTCCAATTTATTGTTTTTCTGCTCTTCATTATTTCCTTCTTTCATCTTGTTTGGATTTGTTTTGCTCTTCTTTTTCTAGGCAACTCAGCTCGCTGATTTAATATTTTTCTCTTTTCTAATGTATGTGGTTAGTGCTATGCATTCCCCTTTCAATACGGCTTTAACTATGTCCTACAAATTTTGATACGTTGTCTCTTCATTTTCATTCAATCCAGTGTATTTTTTTTAATTCCCCCCTTTTAAACAATATTTGATTTATTTATTTGACAGAGAGAGAGAGAGAGCGAGCACACAAGTAGGCAGAGTGACAGAGGGAGAGGCAGGCTCCCTCTCCCACTGAGCAGAGAGTCTAACGTGGGGCTCGATCCCAGGACTCTGGGATCCTGGCCTGAGCTGAAGGCAGATGCTTAACCGACTGAACCACCCAGGCGCCTCTAATTTCCCTTGACTCATGGATTATTTGGGAGTATGTTGCTTAGTTTCCAACTGTTTAGAGATTTTTCTGTTCTCTTTCTGTGATTGATTTCTAGTTTGATTCCACTGTGGCTGGAAAACAGTGCGTTTTCCACACAGAGTGTCTATGTGATTTTAATTTAATTTTTTAAAGATTTTATTTATTTATTTGACAGAGAGAGAGACAGCCAGCGAGAGAGGGAACACAAGCAGAGGGAGTGGGAGAGGAAGAAGCAGGCTCATAGCAGAGGAGCCTGATGCGGGGCTTGATCCCGGAACGCCAGGATCACGCCCTGAGTCGAAGGCAGACGCTTAATGACTATGCCACCCAGGCGCCCCTATGTGATTTTAATTTTTGAAAATGTGTTGAGCAGTTTTGTTGGCCCAGGATATGGTCTATTTTAGTATATGGACACTTAAAAACAATGTATGTTCTCCTCTTATTGGGCAGAGTGTTCTGTAAATACCGATTAGATCTTGTTGGTTGCTGGCATTGTAGGTTCTTCTGTATCTTTGTTGATTTTCTATTTAGTTGTTTTAACAGTTGTTGAGAGGAGTGTTGAAGCTTCCAACTATAATTGTGGATTTGTCAACTTTTCTATCATTTTTGCTTCACGTGTTTGGCGGTCTGTTGTCTTATATATACATATGGGATGTCTTTTGGTGGATTGATCATTTTATTATTATATAATGTCCATATAATGGTCAGTGGTAATTTGCTCCTCTCTGAAGTCTACTGACGCTTTTTCTAATGCTTTTGTTTTTGTTTTGTAGGTTGGTTGGTTGGTTTGTTTTTAGTAATCTCCACACCCAACATGAGGCTTGAACTCATGACCCCAAGAGGAAGAGTCTGACTGAGCCAGCCAGGCACCCCAGTTTTCTAAGGCTTTTGTAGGTGGTAGTAGGGCCATAGTTTTTTCCTTTGAGGGTGCCGAAGTAGAACATTTATGGTCTAAACGTTTTCAGTCATGCTAAACCGTCTTTTTTCCAGTCCTTTGGCCAAAGAGAGCAGGTTTTGCTGGAGATTTCTTTTCTTTTCTTTCTTTCTTTTTTTTTTTTTTTCTTCTGTGCCACTGCATTTCTGGGCTGCTGGCTCTTTCAACTCCAAGTCTGGGATATAGAAAGCAAAAGGAAAACCCAGGGAACTGACCACCATTTGTTCCTTGATTTCCAAGATCCCTAGCTGGTTTGCCTTCTTCTTTACATTTTTAAGGGTTTTATTTTTATATGTAATGTCCAAAATTGTTAGTTGCATTTAGTAGGAGAAATAAGGAAGAGTACCTCTACTCCACATTCCCTATTCCAGATATCTAGAGTTTTAGATATATTTTTTTTTAGTGCTTTGTATTTTTGTTTGTTTGTTTGTTGGGGTTGTTTTGCTTTGTTTGTTTTTAAGTAGGTTCCATGCCCAGTGTGGAGCCAAACACAAGGCCCGAACTCATGACCCTGAGGTCTAGACCTGAGCTGAAAGAGTCAGACACCCAACCAACTGAACCAGCCAGGCACCCCGGAGCTTTATGTATTTAATATACATAGTTAAACTTATGTTTTCTACCAGTACATAAAATTAATCATAGTCTGTGTTTTCCCTCTGAGTTTGCTGGGTGAGGGGAACACCTAAGAAGAGAATAAACCAAGCTATCGATAGGAAAAGTCTCTGGGTAGAAGAATTACAAATGATTTTTACTTCTTTATTTCCTTTTTCTGTGTTTTCTACGCTTTCTACAATGAGCAAGTATTGTTGCAAAAAACATTTGGAAGCTTGATGTTCTGTGTGCCTTATGTTGTTATATTAAGTAAAATCTTATTTATTTCTACCAGTAGAATAGAGTTTTATAGGCCTTCTTTTTGCTTACAGTGATAACCAACGAAATTGCAGGCCCTAAACTTCAAAATGAAAGTCTTTGTAGTTAATAAAAGGAGTCTTGAAAGAGATGAAAGAAGTGTCCCTTCTCTTCTGAATCAACAGAGGGAGCATTATCCTTGTACATCATAAAGCTGGCCCAAAGAATCCGATATGATAAGGTGTTAAACTAAAGAGTTTTATGAGACTATCAAGCTTGTTTTCTTGAGCAAAATAGAGGCTTGTGTGAATATTCGTAATTGTTTACCAACTTGCTGCGTTAATATCCACCTGTTTTTGGAAGTAACACTTGGCTAACGGGGCCTTGTGGGAGAACGTCCTAAAAAGTTGCCATGTTCAATGAAAATCACCTTCAAAAGGAAACCCACGATTCTACTTGGTTATCTTGTTTTAGAATGTGTTGTCTGGGCAATAAATGTTGTAATTGACATCTCTGTATTCCTGCACAGAACAAACAGTTGTAAAATTGCTCTGTCAAGTAAGAAGCAGTTACTGACACTTTCATTTTTTCATTCATGTATGTTGGGGGTGGGGGAAGACCTGTGGTTCTGCTCGACAGTCTACTTCAACAAAGACACTGAGAGATGTATTTCAGTTAATTAACAAATTATAAATGAAGCGAGACACCGAGCAGCTGAGAACCGAAGGCTGTGCTCTGTGTTGACAGGCCCAAGTAAAGCAGCAAAGAGAAGGGAGACAGATCATCGTCTCGGGCCCCAGCAGGAGCCTGCCTCCTCTGTGCTGTACCCCTTGCCAGCTCAGAGTTACTCTGTCTTGCTGGGTGAATCCACAGACCCATCACAGAAAGAGTGAGAAAAAAAATACACACACATATATTTTTCAATCCTCTCTGGCCCAAGAACCTCAACCAGTATTAATTTCTCAAGGAGAAAAAGCTCAGGGCACTATCCTCTGTGAAATATCCTTAATTCTTTTTTTTTTTGCTGCCAGCAGCCAAGTTAAAGGAAAAGCTCAGGGCACGATCTTCCGGGAATATGTGCCTTTTCCTTATGAAAATGAGATCCACCTGGCAGCGGAGTGAGTTTCTCATACTTCCAGTGTCCTCGGGGTGAGGGATTAGCTTTCTTGAGGAATTGGAGCCATTTCCTGAAAGAGAAACAATTGAGCGAGAGGTTTGGTGCGTGGGAGACTCAGGGCATCCTCGTGCATGCTTTCTGAATGCACGTTCTGAGCTGTGCACGAAAAGCGTGCATCTAGGGCGTGTCAATTCGTGGCTGGCTTAGTGGACTCTTCCAGTTCTGCCTGAGCAACCTGAAACTAGACCCGAGCGTATTCTCTTTTTTGTTTTCCCCTCCCCTGCCTCTCTCCTTTCTTCCCTCCTGCTTTCTTCCCTCCTTCCTTCCTGTTTTCCCTCCTTCTCTCCCTCGCTCCCTTCCTTGCTCCCTCCCTTTATTCCTTTTGTCTTTCTCTTGGAAGAGATGAACAAGCAACCGGAGCTCTCCTACACTGCGAGTGGGCTTGTAAAATGATTCAACGACTTGGAAAGAAACAGTGTGGCAGTTTCTTAAATAGTTAAACATATTAGACTTGAAACTATAAAACCCTTAGGAAAAAAAACCACATGGGGCAAAATTTCATGGCATTGAATTTAGCATTGATTTCTCGGATATGACACCAAAGGTACAGGCAACAAAAGAAAAAAAGATAAATGAAACTTTATAAAAACTTAAAAATTTTGTGCATCAAAAGACAATATCAACATAACAAAAAGGCGACCCACAGGACGAGTGAGACCGTTTGCAAATCATAAGTCTGCTAAGGGGTTCATGCCCAGAACATGTAGAGAACTCCTAAAACTCAACAACAACAACAACAAAATCAAATTTTAAAATGGGCAAAGAATTTGAATAGACATTTTTCTAAAGAAGATAAACAAATGGCCAATAAGCACATAAAAAGATCCTCAAGGTCACTAATCAGTAGGGAGATGCAAATTAGAACTATAATAGAGACTGCCTTACACGCAATAGCACGGCTGCCAGCAGAAAAAAACCAGAAAACGACAAGTATTGCTGAGGACCTGGAGCAATTGGAACACTTGTGCCCTGCTGGTGGGAACATAAATTAGCACAGCTGCTGCGGAAAGTGAATGGTGGTTCCTCAGAAAGTTAAAAATAGTATGATATGATCCAGAAATTCCACTTGTGGGTATACACCCCAAAGAATTGAGGGTCTCGAAGAGGTATTTGTACACCCATGTACTCAGCAGCATTACTCACAATAGCTAAATTGTGGAAGCAGCCCAACTGTCCGTCCATGGATAAGCAAAATACGGTATATACCTACAGTGTAATATTTATTATTCAACCTTAAAAAGGAAGGAAATTCTTTTTTTAAATTTTTAAAAAAGATGTTATTTATCTATTTGTCAGAGAGAGAGAGAGAGCGAGCGCAAGCAGGATGGAGGGGCAGAAGCAGAGAGAGAAGCAGGCTCCCCACTGAGCAGGGAGCCCGATGCGGGACTCGATCCCAGGACCCCGGGATCATGACCTGAGCGGAAGGCAGACGTGTCACTGACTGACACACCCAGGTGCCCCCCCAAAAGAAAGGAAAAGTCTGACATAGGCTTCGACATGGATGCATCTTCAAGACATTATGCTAAGTGAACTAAGCCAGTCACGGAAAACAAATACTTTGAGATTCTACTTATCTGCTGTACTTAGTCAAAATTACAGAGATAGAAGGTAGAATGGTGGATGCCCTGCTACTTGGGAAGGTGAAGCGTTCTTGTTTAACAGGGACAGAGTTTCAGTTTCACAAGATGAAAAGAATGATGGGGATGGATGGTGGTGATGGTAGCACAATATTATGACTGTGTAATACCACTGAACTGGACACTTAAACATAGTTAAGATGGTTGACTTTGTGTTATGTGTATTTTATGACAATAAAAAAATTATAGAAATACATAATACATACTTACATCAACAAATAAAAATTTAAAAATAAAAATAAGAAAATGAATCATACACTTATACCTCTATGAGCCAGCCGTCTACTCTTGGTTACTCAATAAAAATGAAAGCTAGTAAATCCTGGGAATATAACTACAGCATGGTGACTCTAGGTAATAATGTTGGATTGTATATTTGAAAGTTGCTAAGAGAGTAGATCTTAAAAGTTCTCATCACAAGAAAAAAATCTGTGGCCCTGTGTGGTGGTGGGTGTTAATTAGAGTCGTGGTAGCCATTCTGCGATATATACAAATACGGAAGAATTACGTTGTACACCTGAACTAATATAACGTTAGATGTCAATTATAGCTCACTATAAATAAATAAATAAGCCTATGTGTATGCAACAACTGGTATATAAATGTCCATAGTAGTTTTATTTATTTTATTCTGGACTAAAAAAACATGAGCCACCAAGCCAGAAAAAGACATGGAGGAAAACCAAATACATATTGCTAAGTGAAAGAAGTCAATCTGAAAAGTTTACACACTGTATGATTCCATCTCTGTGACATTCTGGAAAAGGCAAAATTATAGAGACAGTAAAAAGACCAATGGTTACTAGGGTTTAGGATGAACAGCAGAGCGCAAAGTGGTTAAGGCAGTGAAAGTACTCCGCGTGATACTATAATAACGGATATCTGTCATTATGCGTTTGTCCAAACCTACAGGGTGTAAACACCAAGAGTAAACTCTAACGTAAACTATGGATTTTGAGTGATGATCATGTGTCAGTGTAGGTTTATCAGCTGTAACAGATGTACCACTCTTGGGAGAATGTTGATAATGACAAAGGTTGTGGGTGTGTAGGGGCATGGGTACGTGGGCACTCTTTACACCTTCCCCTCAATTTTGCTGTGAATCTCAAACTACTCTTAAAAAATCGTGTTTAAATGTCCTACACACACACACACACACACACACCTGACCTGAAGGATGACAGATAAGGAATTAAGGACCAAGCAAAAGGCTAATAAAAGAAATTCACAAGAAAAAAGAAGAAAGCAAGTCTCAGAACAATAAATATAATATGATTCTATTTATTAAAATCTCTGAAGTACAAAATTATTACAACTATAAAATAAAGGGGGGCAATAAATTCAAGATCAGGGTTGTGGATGATTATCATGGGGAAGGAAGAGAATGTAATCAGAAGGGACTTCACACTGTGCTTCCAGGGTGAGGGTGTTATTCTTTTTTTTTTTTTTTTAAGATTTTATTTATTTTTTTGACAGAGATAGAAACAGCCAGCAAGAGAGGGAACACAAGCAGGGGGAGCGGGAGAGGAAGAAGCAGGCTCACAGCGGAAGAGCCTGATGTGGGGCTCGATCCCACAACGCCGGATCACGCCCTGAGCCAAAGGCAGGCGCTTAACCGCTGTGCCACCCAGGCGCCCCGAGGGTGTTATTCTATTTCTTCAATTGCACAAGGGTACAAAACTGCATATTGCACTATTACTCTTTAAACCTTCACATCTTTTATAAATATCTTTACCCAATTAAAAACAAAGGAAAAATAAGCATCAGCCCACTAGCGACAAGCCAGGTGCAGCTGGGACTGGTAACAGCCATTAACCCATGGTGTTGGGATGGGGTGATGTCAAGAACTCCCCATCTCCCCATGAGAATTCGGGGATGAGCTCGATGGCAGAGCTAACTCGGTGAACTGGATTTCAGTCTTCACAAGCACAGAGCAAGGCCCAAGGTTGCCTTTTCCTACTACTCTAAATAGTTCATCCGTGAGACTTCAAGTGAGTAAAATTCCCAGAGGCCTTAGCAGGAACTTAAGTGTGAAGAATACGATGGCTTCACCCCACGTCTTCAGAGGCCTTCTTGCTTCTCGTATTGAGATCTCGTGAGTTGATGCAGATGGTACGGAGGAGGGTGTCTGTCCAGGTAGGACAGTGTGGAAGGGCAGTTGAAGAGAAGGTTCAGCCTGAGAAGGGACAGAGTTTTGTGGTTGGTTTAGAAGCCCCTTGAAGACTTATCTTACCCTGAGACTCTGTTCTAAGGAGCGTTAGGAGTGGAGGTCCATGTAAACACATTTCATTTTCTTAATTTTGATTAGGTCCGGCCAAGAATTTTCTTCCTCTTCTGAGACTGCTCGGTCTTTCGCATCACATCAGCTGCAAGGCTTACTGCTTCACTGACTCTCCCCACACCCATATTCAACCCCCGCTGGATTCCCTGGGGCCACCTGCTCAAAAATACATGCCTCTCAGATAATGGAAAATTTATTCTAAACGCTATTTTAGATTGAGAAATATCCGTTCTCTCAGGCTCGTGTTGCTAATATGTCTGCTCTGACCTGTGGTTTTTGCACAGCTGAGGGGTCATGCTGGTCCTCCCTCTGCCTTCAAGCAGGACTGCTTTCTCCCATTTCTGATGACTTGTTTCATCTCATGGTGGGTGTTATGATGGGGGAGGGCGGTAAGGAGTGTGGTCCCTGGAACGAGTCATGAGCCCTGCCATTAAGGAGGCCTTGACCCAACAGTAAACATTCAGAGGCAAGGACAACGTTCCCATAAGGCCACCTGGAGCTGAAGAGAGATGCTATCGCCTCCATATCGCCCTTATTCCTGAGTCTCCTTAGGTCTCTCCAGCTATCCGATGCCTCCTGTCTCTAGTTTCCTCAGGATCAGTGGCTCAAGCTTTGGCCCTGGGCCTGAGCCCTGGGCTTACTGCTATGTCCTCTGGAAGGCAATTTTCTGCTTTCCTCTCCTCTTTCCCAGGGGACTCTGCCTCAGACTCAGATTTCCTCTGAGACCGAATAGCTTTAATCTTGCTGCAGAAACCGAGAGCCGAGACATGAGTCTAGAGAAATTTGCGTACAAATTTGTGTGGGCTTTGGATGGTTGGAGCCCACAAGGGACTAATCTGATATCTGATCAGGTGTCATTACCAATCTACTTCCCTCTCTGACAGTCTGGTCACTAGAAACATGGAAACCTTGGAGCAGGTTAGGACAGGACACATGAATTCTCATCGTTGCTCTCCCAGTGAATCTCTGTGTTGCCTTCAAGCAATTTCGTGCCTCTTGTCCCCAGCTACTTCGCCAGTGAAATGAAAGGTTGTTGCACTGACCCTTCCCAGAGCGTCATGAAGGCCAGAAGGATATCAGACAATTACGTGCTTTGGAAGTTCTCTGAGCTCTATGGGAGAATTCTTGGAAAATTCAGGGTGTTACTATTTCATCCACAATCCTAAGGATGTAGGCGATGCTGGGGCCAACCTAGACAAATCTGAATGATGAAAGCCAATCACAAAGTTGAAAATAGGTCGCAGATGCAAGAAGATGAGACAGTTAGATTTACTTCCTCTTTTCTAATTTGAGAGGTTTCATGTTGAAGAAAATCAGTGCGTTAGAGGCTGCAGGAGACCTAAACAGTCACCATGAAGCTGAGCTGTGTCCTCGCGGCTGGGGTCCTCTACTTCTCTCCTACCATGCTCTGGGCAGTCCAGATGCTACTGGGTAAGTGATATGTTTGGACGTTGGTGTGGGAATGGAGATACGCCTGACTTTGATCAATGTAAAGGTATGTGGATTGACTTTGGCCCAAAGAAGCAATATGCAGGTGGGAAATGAAGGAAAGATATTACAAAGTCTGGTGTGTTGGATTGAATGTCTCTTTCTGAATATAAAAATCTTCAAGCCTTTTCCATTCTAAAAGTCCCCTTGACTGTGATGCCCCATTTACCACCTCAACTCTTTTCCTTCCTTTTCTCAAATTCTTGAAAGAAAGTTTGCACTTGCTTTCTCCACTTCCTCACTTCTCGCTCATACCTCAGTGCTCCCCATCTGGCTTCCACTGGAATCAGTTTTGCCCAGGGTGCTATGACTTCCATATCGATTGCACCATTGCCCACCTTTTAGTTCTACTGCTGGACTTCTCTGCTGCATTGGGCAATGTTGGCCACTTATTCTTTCTCGACATTCTCTGCTCGCCTGACTTCCACGTGCCATTTTCTCCTTGCTCTCCTTGTACGTGTTTTTGTCCCTTGGGTGGCTTCTGTTCTCTTCCTCTTGAAGACTTGTGTTTTCTACTGCTGCATTCCTGCCTCCCTACCCTTCACTCTTTACACAGCTCCTTAGTGAGTTCATTTATCTGTATCATTTTTACCGCTACAACTATCTACTTAAGAGTCCAAAGTCATACGCCCAATCCTAATTGTGCTTTTGAGTTTCACAGTCAAAGATCCAACTTTGTACGAGACATATGTACCTCCATGTTTGACAGATATCTCAGCACAATATGACAAGAGCTGAACTCATCTGTCCTCCTGTCCCCTGCCTCTCCTAATTTCACCTTTCACTATGTCTGATCTCAATTCATGGCATCCAGCTGGGCATCCAGGCCAAAAACTTGGGAGAACACCTAGACTCTTCCCTCTCCATCCTCTGCATATGATCAATCAGCAGGTTTTGCAAAATATACCTTCTAAACTGTTCTTACAGACAGTCCCCTCCTTGAAACAGAACTAATAGTGTGCTAGGAAAAGCCCTCATCATTGCAGACTTCGGATAGTCCAATAAGTTCCTGACTAACCTCCGTGTCTCAGCCTTGTGCCCTTGAAATGGATTCTGCAGTTGCAGCCAACGTGCACAAGGCCCACCATAGCCTGGTTCCTATTTAACCTCTGCAGGCTCTGCTGCTACTTTGTGAGCCCTGCATATTATGCTGTAATAAACCCTAACCTGCTTGTATTTATCCATTCACACACCAGGTTCTTACCTATCTCCAAGCTTAGCTCATATTGCTACTTCTGCTTGAGATGAGCTCTCTCCATGGCCCCCAATCCCTCTCACTCACAAACTTTTAGGCATCCCTAAATATTCTGCATAGATGGCATCTTCACCGGGGAACCTTCTTTGTACCCTCCTTTTTGTCCCAGTGGCTGCCTGTCTTATGCCTTTGTTATTACTTTCCGCCTCATGCTGAAATAATCTCTTCATAAGACAGCGCTGTCCACTAAACTGAGTTATTTGCAGACAAGGACAATGCTTTTTTTGTTTTTTAACCTTGTCAAATTTATGTTTGAATTTTTAGCAATTGCATTGCCCCTGCACAAAAATTTTGTTGAATCATTTTCTTGAACTGGTACAAGCAGGACTGGGTGACTGTATGAAGATACAGCACTGGTATTCTGGCAAGAATTCCAGACACTGCTGGTCTCAAAATGTTCTTCTTCTATTAACTAGCTCTATGTTGCCCTGGAAAATTCACTTTTTATACCTCTAATTCCATTTTCTTTTCTTTTTTAAAGATTTTATTTATTTATTTGACAGAGAGAGAGACAGCCAGCGAGAGAGGGAACACAAGCAGGGGGAGTGGGAGAGGGAGAAGCAGGCTCCCCACAGAGCAGAGAGCCTGATGCGGGACTCCATCCCAGGCCCCTGGGATCATGCCCTGGGCCAAAGGTAGACGCTTAACGACTGAGCCACCCAGGCGCTCCCCATTTTCTTTTCTTTTTTTTTTTTAAGACGTTATTTATTTATTTGAGAGACAGAGAGAGAGCGCATGTGAATGCAGGGGAGGGGCAAAGGGAGAGGGAAAAGCAGACTCCCTGCTGAGCAGAGAGCCTGACATCGGGCTCAGTCCCAGGACCCAGGGATCGTGACCTGAGCCCAATGCAGATGCTTCACTGAGCCACCCAGGCGCCCCTCTAATTCCATTTTCTTATTCATAAAATGAGACTAATGCCTACCACATAATTTATTGAGCGAAAGTGCCTGGCAACCCACAAGTTCATTTTCAAACAGGAATGGAGGCTGAGTCTAGTTGAATGATAGCAGAGGAACTGAAAAAGGTAGCAGCAGGGTGGTGAAGGGAGCTGAGGGAGGATCTAAAGAAAACACCTGGTACTGATGTAATGAGAATTAGGAAGTGGAAACGGGCCTTGCTAGGGGAAGTTACAGGGTCCAAGAAGAGTTTGGGGCCTTTGGGAGTGGAAGGGAGCAAAGGCAAGTGGGTCAGGAAAGAACGGAGTGAAGAATTGAGTATATGTGAATGACGATGGAGCCAGAAGAATTGGAGAGGGATTAAGGGACAAGAAGCAGTCATGAAAATGGGAAAAATGGAAATTACCTTGCCTGCGTCAACCATGGAGCTAAGAGATAGGTGGAGGAGATGCAGTGCGAGATCCTTACCTGGAAGTTTTAGCCTGGAAGCAAGGAAAGAATTGTTCCATAGTTACCAGTACAGACTGGGAGCAGAGGTTTGGAGTAGAGGGAAGGACATAGGAAGGGCTCCACTGTTGTCATGGAAAGTTCAAGGGACAGAGGACATCAAGGTAGAAATGGCTGAAAAATGAAGACCCGAAAGGAGGTAACAAGGAAGGAGGAGACACCACTTGGTACTGAAAGCTAATTGGTAGATAATACATTCATGGTTGAAGAGCCAAGGGAATTTTGAGAAAATAAAAATATGGAAGGAAACCCCCCCAAGGAAGGTCTGAGACTTACAGTTGATCAAGTCTAAACCATGAAGGAAAAAGAACACTGATTTTGGATCAGACATACCTTCCTTTCTTGCTCCATTCCCTACTTCCTTTTGAAATTTTGGGTAAGTTAATGAACTGCTCTAAGCCTGTTTCTGTTAGCTTTGTAAAATTGGGAGTGAGATCGCATACCCAGCGGTCTTGTCAAGATGAAGTAAAATCATGTGTACAAGTGCCTAGCGGTGTGTAGCATACATTAAATACCCCCAGTGTGTGTTAAAATCTGATCATCTCCCTTTCCCTCATGTCCTGTGTCTGCCTGCTCTGGGGTCATCGTTGCCTTTGGCCTCTGGTTTCCTGCGCCAACAGCTGGATGTCATGCTGGTGAGTTCACATTCTGCCATTCTCTCCCCAACCTCGTGCCCATAGCACGGTCCATTCCCTGAGAGCACCTGAAAGCCAGTGAATCAAGCCAAAAGTATTTGGTCAAGAGACCCATATGTGTTTTGGCGTCTTCCCCTTCTCTCTCTAAAAAGGATGATTCCCCTGGAGATTCCCTTGTGGAGGGCAGTTTTCTGTCTTCTTCCTTCAAGTCACAGCATTGTTTTCTGGTTCTCAAACCATGCCCTCCTCAGCTGTCACTTTTGAGACGCTACAATGTGAAGGACCGGTCAGGACCCAAGACAGCAGCTGTGGTATCCAGGAGGACTTGACAGACCCAAGGGAAGTTGACTTCCAGGTCAAGGGCTACACTTTCAGTAAACCCTTCCATCTGATTGTGTCTTACGGTGAGGTCTTGGGAAGGACTGACTTGTGCAGGCCTTCTCTTTCTCCCATTTCCCAAACCTGTCTGTTTAGTTCACCAACCCACTCAGGAAGGCGCCCCAAGAAACTGGCCATGGGATGAGATACAGTAGCTCCCCCCTCCCCCTCCCCCACACCTTATCCATGGAGGATATGTTCCCAAACCCCCAGTGGATGCCTGGAACTGCAGAGAGTACCAAAGCTTAAATATACTAAGTTTTTTCTATACCCATATACCTATGATAAAATATAAATTAGGCACAGTAAGAGATCAGTAAGAGATTAACAACAATACCTAATAATAAAATAGAATAGTTATAACAATGTTCTGTTGTAAAAGTTATGAGAATAGTCTCTCCCTCTCTCAAAATACCTTATTGTACTAATACTTACCTATCTTGTGATGATGTGAGATGATAAAATGCCTACTTGATAAGATAAGTGAGGGGAATGACATAGGCATTATGATGTAGTGTTAAGCTACTACTGATTTTCTGATGATATGTCAGAAGGAGGATCATTTGGGTCTGGACTGCAGTTGACCATGGAAAGCAAAACTGTGGATAAGGGGGGGACTCTGTGCCTTCTTCCCCATATTTAGCCCACAGATGCCAGGGTTCCCTCAGTCTTAAGTCTTAGAGAAGTTGTTCTACATTCCCAACTAGGGGCGAAAATTATCCGGACCCTCAGAGAAAGCTTAGAGGGAAGTCTATGTGGGTAGTACGGGGAGCTCCCATGGAAAGCAGTGGATCATGCTCAACTCTTGCTTTGGGCCACAGACTGGCTGATCCTCCAAGGTCCAGTCAGCCCTATATTTGAAGGAGACCCACTGATTCTACGCTGCCAAGCCTGGCAAGACTGGCCACTGACCCAGGTGACCTTCTACCGAGATGGCTCAGCAATGGGTCCTCCTGGACCTAATAGGGAATTCTCCATCGCCGTGGTGCAAGAGGCTGACAGTGGGCACTATCACTGCAGTGGCATCTTCAGGAGTCCTGGTCCTGGGAGTCCAGAAACAGCATCTCCCGTGGCCATCAAGGTCCAAGGTGAGAGTTGGAGGCAGTGTCATTGTGGCAGAGGCAGGTGGGGAGACACAGAGGAACCAAGACCGTCTTTCACTGGAGGTGGCAAGATCACTGAAGGCTAAGGAACAGGTTGCTGGCTAATGCCCGAGTTGGGTTTCAGGAGGGGCAGCATCTCAGCATTGCATTCTCAAGTCATTCAGCCCTCTCCACGTTCAGTATGCTTCCCACAGCTCTATCATACAGATCCATGCTTCCCAAAGTTCACTGATTGAGCGTCTGGACTATTGTCAGATTTGCCCACCTCTGGGTCTCTTCTAATCTTGTCTCGTTCAAGAGAGAAGATTTGAAAGGTTCTGATGCAGCTTTGATCAGAGTGCTCGTTCCTGATGGGATTAGGGGGAGGAAAGTGTGACTGGGTTCTTTGCCTGGCATGGGTCCACCTGAATGTACAATGGCTGAGCTCTTCTTTCTCACCTATCTCTCCCCCAGAACTGTTTCCAGCCCCACTTCTCAGAGCCACCCCTTCAGCTGAGCCCCAAAAGGGGGACCCGGTGACCCTGAGCTGTCAGACAAAGCTGCCCCTGCAGAGGTCAACCGCTCGGCTCTTCTTCTCCTTCTACAAGGATAGCAAGACAGTGCGCAGCAGGGGCCTCTCCCCGGAATTCCAAATCCCCACAGTTTCAGAGGGACACTCTGGGTCCTACTGGTGTGAAGCAACCACTGAGGACAACCAAGTTTGGAAACAGAGCTCTAAGCTGGAGATCCGGGTGCAGGGTAAGTTAGTGTGTATTTGTCTGGCATGTATGAAAAGTGGGGGGAAGGATTGGACCCATGAGCTGGGGTTTGGTATGAGCAGGTAAAGAAAGGACACAGAGGAGGCAGGAATCGTAAGCCGGAGTTGGGGATGGAAGAGAGCACAGATAGGGAACTTCTCCCTCAGACCATGGTGCACGCGTCACCAAACCAAGACCTGAGCCAGCTCCACAGCTGCTGCCCCATAGACCTTATGCTCCCTACATGAACTCTGGGCATCTACAGGAATATAGTATCTAGAATGAAGATGAAGTGGTCTGGAGTTTATGCTCCGTTCAGGGACCCCCAATTAAAAAGGCTGCATTTGACCTGAAATAATTTATCCAGAGGAGGTGGTAACCAGGGTAATGAGGGGGTTGAAGTCATGTCATAAGAAAAATAATGGGGGGCATAGAAGATTCTCATCTTGAAGAGGAGGTGACCCAAAGGGCTAATGGAGGTGTCCTAGAAGCACTGAAGGCTGACACAAAGACAAGGAATTACACTAGTGTCATATACAGTGAAGATGTTGACCTAGGACCAATTACCGCATCTATACTGCAGGGAATTGGGTTCTGCCTTGATAGAGTAAGAATTGGCTAATATCTATAGCCCTGTAAGGATGAAGCCTCATCACTGAAGATTTTCAAACTGAGGTAGCCAAGCTTCAGATTCAAATTTTGACCATGAGGGAGTCCTCAAACCTCTGCTGGCATTGTGGGGTCCAATGTGGGGTCCACTTTCAGAAAAGAAAAATTGACCACAAATATGAGGTTAGGGTCAGAGTCAGACAGCACTCTTATAATATGTGCCCCCTACCCCATAATGCAGGTCCCTCCAGCTCTACTGCACCACCCACCTTGAATCCAGTTCCTCAGAAATCAGCTGTTCCAGAATCTCCTCCAACTGCTTCCCCTGGACCTCAGCCTCCACTGTCCACCCCTTCTAAGGATCCAGGCTTCTCTCCTCTGCAGGTGCCAGACCCCCATCTGTATCACCAGATGGGCATTCTTCTCAAACAAGTGCAGGATATGAGAGCTCTCCTTGGTCACCTGGTCATGGAGCTGAGGGACTTATCTGTCCTCCTGAAGCTTGAGGCCGCAAAGGGTTCTGCCAAATATGAGTAAATAATTCATTTGCAGTATTGCTCAACTACTCCCAATAAATCCAATTTTTTCTACTTTTCCTCTTTCTGTCCTATACATATACATAAATACAAATTGCCCAGTATTTTATTAGAGTAACAGAGATAGGTGAGCATAAATAAGTGTGCACAGAGTGATCCTCAGAATTTAGCTATGATTGTATATTCTCTCATAACATGACATAACAATCCTGATCTCTCTAGACCAGGAGTTGCCTTCTTTTGCCCAGACCTGAATCTGGTGATTGAAAGAAAATCAATGAGACGGATTTAATGCAGCATCTCAATCGGAGGCAACCCCCCACCCCCACCAAAGGGGACATTTGGCAATGTCTAGAGACATTTTTGGTCTTCATGTTGTGGGGCTGGTGCCATGGCACCTAGTGAGTAGAAGCCAAGGACGCTGCTAAGCCTGAGGTAACATGCTGGACAGCCCCCACAGCAAAGGGTTATCTGGCGCAAAATGTCAGTCGTGCTGAGATCAAGAAACTTCAACCCTGTGGAAGCTAGGTGTTAGCCTCTGGGGTGGACCTTTGCCTCTTCTACTTGCTGCCCCCTCCAGCATCACTCAACAAGTCTTACTTACATGCTGGTATTTTGTTGGCCTCTACTACATATCAGAGTTTGTGCTACGTTAAGTATACTCATAAGATAGTGTCTCTGTCTACAGAGGGTTTAGACTTTGGGATAGGGAAGCAGTAATACCCTTTTCCATACAGCAGTGAAAGCGGGTATGTAAAAATTTCCCACAGGATCCTACTAGACTCAGAAATGTATGATCAAACATAACATTGCCAAAACAGCAAATACTGGTTTTAATATACTTGTCTCTGAAATATTTTTCTTTAAAGACATACTTAAGTCTATTTTGGTACCATAATAATGTTTTCTTCTACGTTTGGACAGCTACTGTACGTTCACAGACAATGAAAGATAGCTTGACAGACTCTACAATAACCCTTGGTCAATGAGTTAGCATACCATTTTATAATGACTTCAGCCAATGAGCATTCTACCGTGTTATCCTAAATCATGTGGTATGATGTTATCCACCATATTCTTTCTTTGTGCCGTTTATTCTATACAATAGTGACCCACAGTGATTTACAAAAATGTGCATGTGATCGCTCTAGACATGCCACAAAGAAACAAAGGAATAGAATCATGCTGGATATTAAAATGTGAGTTTTATGGTGGTTCCTAGCACTCTCCAGAATGCAAGTTTTATGGTGGTTCCTAACACCTTCAAGGGGAAGGATCAGGAGGCAGTTGGGAACTGGAAAAGCCCATAAACATCTTTGAAGCCATCTTTGAAGAGGACCAACTCACAATTGTGTGAATGGGAGTTGCAAGAAATGATGACCAGAAGTATTTCATGACTTTGGTGGATTTGAAAACATGGAAGTCAATTGCCAGGGGACTATGCTGTATATACTTCCAAAGATAGTATCTTAGAACCATTCCACGTGGAGTTGATTTCAGCGAATGGTACCATGTTCATGAGTGCATCCTGCAGGCTCTCATGCTGGACAAGGAATTCATGCACAGGTACCAAGAGCTATCAGAGATCCGGGAAGGAAGTCGTGGGTGCAGCTGACTGAGATAAGTGTCAGCTCTACACTCCTCATCCACGTGTCTGTGTGCACCTCTATCATCACTCTGCAGCTGAATTTTTTATTATCTTATTTCTGCTCCCTGGAGGGTAGGCTCTTTGAGAGCTCCTTGAGCTCTTTGTGCCACATTGATTCTTTGGTGTCTGGGTTAATGAGGCACAGTTAAGCTCTAACGTTCTGTTTAGTTGAGTTGAGTTTGACCAGCATGAGGGAAGGTATCTTGAAGAAAATGGAAATTAAGCTGGACCTTAGAGGATGAGGGATATGTCTGGCATCAGCAAAATCTCCAGACTCTGTCCAGGGGACCCAGCCTAGTCAAGTACTTGGAAGCCTCAAGGAGAGGATCTCCTATCATCATGGGTGAGGAAGGCAAGAACAGAGCTGAGAGAATGGGGCAAGAGGGGCTTTTACTTGTCTCCATCTGCCCGTCTAGCCTGGGGAGTTTGGGAGGGGGTGGGGAAGATGAATTGTTACGCTGGGTCGGGTTTATGGCCTGTGCAGTTTAGGATTCTGTAATACACAGAAGTCCAAATGCAGCCATGTTAGATTTTGTCCCTGAAGTCAGCATTAGGTAGCAAGCACACCCATTATCTTGTAAAGTTGAATCCAATGCCTGGGTGTTTATGCCCAAAATAAATTTTACTGTATGTGTATCAGAAGACAGATGTAATAATGTTCATAATAGCACTATCTCTAAAAGCAAAACTTTGGAATCAATTCAATTGTCCACCAACAGAAAAATGGATAAATTGTGCTATTTTCACAGCGTGGAATACTATACAATTGTAAAAAGTAGTAAACCACAGCTAAAATGAAGCGAAAACGATAAAAAATATCAGGAATATAACACCGAGGGGAAAAAGCAAGGCCTAGAAGATACCACACGATGTGATGCCCTTTATACAAAGTTTAAAAACAAGCACAAGAATATATTGTTTCGGTATTTACACAAACATAGGATAAACCTTTTAAAAAGGCATGAACATGGAACACCAAGGTCAGGATAGTAGTTACCCTTGAGGGGCTGACTGGGGACACCATGAGGGAGAAACACATATAGATACAAATTATGAGTAATTTTTAAAGTCTTCTCTGAATAGGAATTTAGGCCTCCTTTAAATATATATATTTCTCTAAATTATCTTCAAATTCCTGTGTGTTTTCTGTCTTTATCTTTTCTTGGAGGTAATAAAAGCCAAGTTCATTACCTACTATGTGGAGTAGTTCTTTCCTTTATTGGTCCTCAAGTACCCCTTCCGACCTGTTAAAGACTGCCCCAGTGTACCCTCAGTATTGCTGGATTTGATGAACCTTTGTTTGTTTGTTGACCTGAAAGTCATGTTTCACACATTTGCCCCAGCCTTAATCAGGTCAGACAAAATAGCTAATTTTTTTCAGTACTGAAGAAACTTCATTTAATTTGACGTTTATGTACAGAGTATTGTGTTGTTAGAAAAAAAAAAAAGGTGGGGCGCATGGGTGGCACAGCGGTTGGGCGTCTGCCTTCGGCTCAGGGCGTGATCCCGGCGTGATGGGATCGAGCCCCACATCAGGCTCTTCTGCTATGAGCCTGCTTCTTCCTCTCCCACTCCCCCTGCTTGTGTTCCCTCTCTCGCTGGCTGTCTCTATCTCTGTGGAATAAATAAATAAAATATTTTTTTAAAAAATGGTGCTATAGAAAAAAATAATATAAATTTAACATGATCTCTGCTCTCAAAGAAGAGTTCAACTGAATTCATAAAGTCTAAGTTGATTGTGTTCCATGTTCCTTTATTCTGTTATACATCTCTGGGGGGAAAAACAAGAGCACAGCAAAGGAAACAGTAAGCAGAGTGAGAAGGGAACCTATGAAATGGGAGAAAATATTTGCACATCATATATCTGATAAGGCGTTAACATCCAAAATATATAAGGAACTCCTACAATTAAATAGCAAAAAAATCCAAATAACCTGATTTAAAAATGGGCAAAGGACCTGAATAGACACACTTCTCAAAATAAAACCAACAAACGGCCATCAGGTACATGAAAAGGTGCGCAACACCACCAGTCATCAGGGAAATGCAAATCAAAACCACCAGGAGCTATCACCGCACACCTGTGAGAATGGCTAACATCAAAAAGACAAGAAGCAGCAAGTGTTGCTGATGAGGGTATGGAGGAAAAGAGCCCTGTGCACTGCGGGTGGGAATGCAAACTGGTGTAGCCGCTGTGCAAAACAGTATGGGGGTTCCTCAAAAAATTAAAAACAGAACTGTCTTGTGAGGGGCACCTGGGGCGGCACTGTGGGTTAAGCAGCCAACTCTTTTTTTTTTTTCCGATTATTTATTTATTTATTTGACAGAGACAGCCAGTGAGAGAGGGAACACAAGCAGGGGGAGTGGGAGAGGAAGAAGCAGGTTCCCAGTGGAGGAGCCTGATGTGGGACTCGATCCCAGAGCACCGGGATCACGCCCTGAGCCGAAGGCAGACGCCTAACGACTGCACCACCCAGGCGTCCCAAGTGGCCAACTCTTGATTTTGGCTCAGGTTATGATCTCACAGGCTTGTCGGGCTCTGCGCTCAGCGTAGAGTCCGCTTGAGATTCTTTCTCTCCCTCTCCCTCTGCCCCTCCCCGCTGCTCACTCTCTCTCTCAAACAAATAAATAAATCTTAAAAAAAAAAAAAAAAGAACCGGGCCACCTGAGTGGCTCAGATGGTTAAGCACCTGCCTTGGACTCAGGTCATGATCTCTGGGTCCTGGAATCGAGCCCCGCATCCAGCTCCCTGCTCAGCAAGAAGTCTGACTCTTCCTCCCTCTCTGCCCCTCTCCCCTTGTGCTTGCTCTCTCTCTCTCTTTCTCTCTCAAATGAATAAATAAAATCTTAAAAAAAAAAAAAAGAACTATCTTATGAACAGGAATCCCACTTCTGGGTATATATTCAAAGGAAATGAAATCAGTATCTCGAAGAGATATCTGCACTGCCATGTTCGATGCAGCACTATTCACAATAGCCGAAGTATGGAAACAACCTAAATGCTAAATGTCCATCAAAAGATGAATGGATGAAGAAAATGTGAGCCTTATGGGTGTATATGAAAATCTGCCATTCACAACAACATGGATGAACTTGGAAGACATGCCGCTAAGCAAAATAAGCCAGATACAGAAAGACAAACATTGCGTGATCTCATTTACGTGTGGAATCTAAAATAGTCAGACTCAGAAGCAGAGAATAGAATGGTGGTTGTCAGAGGCTGAGAGAGAAAGAGAGAGAGAGAATGAGGAATTGCTTTATGAGACTATGGAGGCTGAGAAGTCCCATGATCTGGCATCTGCAAGCTGGAGACCCAGGAAAATATAATTCAGTCCGAGTCCAAAGGTCCGAGAATAGTAAAGCTGTTGGTGTGAATCCCAGTCTGAGGGCCAGAGAAGATGAGATGAGATATCCCACCTCAATCATAGATGCAGGGGAAAAAAGAGGAATGGGTCAATTCCTCTTAACTCTGGCTTTTGTTTTAAAAGAGAAAACAATACCTAGAACACAATACCATTTATGTAAATCCATACCACGAGATGTTTCTCCGGGATAAACATATGCGTGTATACAGGCACATTTGGTAAGCCATGCAGTGGGAGCTCCTATGGAGCAGACGAGAAGGGCAGTGTGGACAGAGGTAAAAAAATAAATAATAGAACAAGAAAGGGCACCTGACAAGTCTGGGATGACGACCTGCCGTGAGCAGGAGGGACAGAGAGCACATTTTGGAGTGAGATGGACAGAGATGGACGTCTACTCGAATCCCAGCTCTATCACCTCGGTTACTAATAATCCTTCCTCAAAGGCCCCTTGTCGGGATTAACCACAGGAATATGGTGTCTGCCGTGGGCTCGGGTACTCCCGGCTCCAGCACTCACTGGAGTGAGCTGGGGCCACCAGGGCAGCAGCAGCAACAGCAAGGTCACCCTCACTGAAAACATTTTAGTCATCTGAATTCTTAGCTTGTCCACAAATTATGTCATGATAGGCCTCCAAGAATTACTCAGATAACAAGTGATAATTGCTACATTTCTCTGCATGGCAAAGGGGTGAAGAATTAGAAATTCTGCAGGGAAAAGCCTTGGATGGAGAAAAAGATCCAACTTGGGGAAAATGCAGCCCAGAAGAAAGCCCAGAATAAAGATATGTTGGGTGGGAGATT
Organism: Ursus americanus; assembly: GCF_024610735.1. Lineage (NCBI taxonomy): Eukaryota > Metazoa > Chordata > Mammalia > Carnivora > Ursidae > Ursus > Ursus americanus. The sequence goes on from NC_142128.1 coordinate 46,273,956, forward strand.
TTTCAAGCCAGATTCTGAGCAGTGTAGGAACCGTCTGGACGAGCCTAGAGATTTTCAGGAAGACCATACGCCTCATGAATATTTGGTGTAATCAGGTTTCTTGTGGAATCTGGTGAAGAGGCTGAGATCTGTGTTCTGAGTCATAAGAAGCCAAAATAGAGACTGCTTGTGCAGAGCAAGAGACCGCTGACAGGGGCATCGCGTTCTTACCATAGAGGTGGTGGCCTGGTGCAGAAGTCAGTCTCCTGGGGCATGATGTGGAGAGGCCGTGGATGATGTGAGGGGCCCACACAGGCCCTAGAGGAGGAGTCAGGCAGGGTGTGGGGAACCTGGCAGCATTGCCTAGCCCAGGCAACCCCAAAGCAGGCAGTTTATAAATCTCTGTTCCTACTATCTAGTTCCTCTCTCCTTCCTTCCCTCCTGAGCCCCTTATCAAGTACCTCCCTACTTTTCAGACACATATGACTATCTGTCTTTTATCAAAACCTTCTCTCAAACGGGACCTGAAATGGCCAGCATACCTTAAATGACCAATCACATTTCCCCAAGAGGCATTTGCACTTTTAACAAAAACTGGCATATTAAGAGAAACTATGAGGGATTTCTCTGAGTGGAGCTTTGGCCACCAGCAAGCAAGAGGGGGGAGACTGTGTTTAAGAGAGTTGACAGTGTCTGATAGTCCTTTTCCTCCCTGCCAAAGTTCCAGAGGAAGGAGGTGCCCAGTACTATAAGACCACGGGTGAGGACAGGAGACGGTCCGAGGAGACATACAATCAGGTTGGAAAATTCATTAAGTATTTACATGAGAATTCAGGTTCCCCATTGCTTAGGGTATGATCACATGGCTCTCAAAGCACAAGAAGTAGAGCTGGGAGGTCAGGTCTGAGAAGTCTCTGAGGGGCTGAGGCAGTGACTTCTCTGCCCCAGGTAAGGAGTCCTGGCACTGGGGCATGGCTGGGGGAGGCTTGCAGGGATGGTTAGAGGGAAGGAAGGCACAAGTGAGTGGAGATGCCATAGGGTGAGATCACTGGGGTGGGTAGAAAAAACTTTCTCATTTCTGAGGGTTTAAGTTTTCAGGAACGGAGAAAAGGGGAAACACATTGCATTTCCCTTCTTAACTAGAACTTTGGAAGACAGTGACACAGAAGGTGGTTGGCGAGTCATACCTTTCTGTCCACTCATCTGCGGGGGGTTCTGAACTCTGGGTGCAGGGAGCCCAGTGCCAACCTCCCAAGGCCTTACTCCATCAGGGAGTGGGCAGAATAAAGGCCCCAGATAGACCTTGAAGACATGGGGAGGTATTTTCCTCAATTGAGGCTTACAGGGCCAACTGGAAGGTAGGGAGGAGGTGGGATAGGAGGGGGATGTCAATGGGACCCTGAAGGGGACAGGGTCACCTGCCACCATCTGGGGTTCTATGTGGCTTTCTTGGGCTGCAGAGGGCATAGTCTCTGCTCCACACGCCTTCTCGACAGGGGTTGGGGCTGGCCTGAGATGTGAGGTGGCTTCAGGGGTGGTAGGTGGGATGATGCCTGGTGCCTGGGACACCTGAGGGCTGACACTTATCCAGCCCGTGTCCTGTGGTCTCCAGTCCCCCATTTTCAGGAATTAGGAATGGGTGGGAAAAGCAGCTATGTCCCCCAGGGCTCAGTGGTCAGCATTGGTCAGCCTTCCCAGCAGTAAAATAGAGACAATAATTGTATCTGTCTCTTTGGTTGTTGTGAGGATGAAACATGAATCACAACATGTTGTTAAAGAACAAAGAGAGCAGCAGTTGAACAAAGTACTTAAAAATTTATTGCAGACATTGTCCTACGGCCACTGCAGGTGGACCGTCATGTGGGCGCTGACAGCCCTTCTGCTCCTGGGTGAGTCCTCAGGCCATGGCGTAAGGACTGGCTGTGGGGGAGAGGGAGAGCCAGGGCGTGTGTGTGTGTGTGTGTGTGTGTGTGTGTGTGTGTGTGTGTGCGTGTGTGTGTGTGTTAGGGGATATTCCTCGATTCCAAACAGCAGTTCACTATCTATTTTTCGAGGATAAAGAGAAGGGGCCTTTCTCAGAGCCAGGGACACTAAAAGCAGAAGAAAAACAGGTCTTGAGACCCGTGGAGTTTTTCCTCTGGTGAAGAGGTCGCTTCCTTTCCTCTCATTCCCGACATTCTTCTTCCATTCTCGTTTTGCAGTTCCAAGCGGCAGGCAAGCTGGTGAGTCTACCACATCCCTCAGCCCAGTTTTCCACAACTTCCACACCAACCCCCCCGAGTGACCTGCTTGGGCACTCCCCACTTCCTGGCTGTTGTGAGACGGTGTCTCTTCCCACATCTGCTCAATCCCTGTGACTCAGTTTGTCTCTAAGCACTTCGAAACGGGTACTGCTAGCTTGTATCCAGTGTGGTGTGTCCTGCCGCAGGGATGGTTTAGTCATGTGGGCTGGGTTCTGCAAACTGGAGTTGTCTCAGATTTGCCACCCTCAGACCACATTTTGGGCACCTTACCTTGATTCTCTTTCCCACATTGCCCCCTCTCACACACGCCCCCAGCTACCCTGGAGAAGCCCACACTGTCTCTACACCCGCCCTGGACCACAATCTTCAAGGGGGAGCGGGTAACCTTGCACTGTGATGGGTACCACCCTCCGCTCCTGGAGCTCCGGCCCATCAGCACTCTCTGGTACTTGGGCCACCTCCTTCTGCCCTCTCACAAGAAGAGCATCGAGGTGCAGACACCAGGGGTGTATCGATGCCAGACACGGGGAGCACCCGTCAGTGACCCCATCCACCTCTCTGTTTCCAATGGTGAGTGTTTGAGCATGGGCACGGGGGGGGGGGGGGGGGGGGCGCGAGGGTCCCTCTGCAGGCTGCGTGCGGCTATGAGAATTACTCCTGAATGAACAGCACGATGCTTCTCTGTGCTTCCCAGCAGTAAAATAGGGACAATAATTGTATCTGTCTCTTTGGTTGTTGTGAAGATGAAACATGAATTATGACACGTTAAGGAAAAAAGAGAGCAGCAGTGGAACAAAGCACTTAAAAATTTATTGCAGACATACACATGTGTACGTAGGGGTCAATTCAGAAACTGACTTCCCAGAGTTACTTAAAGGGTTTCAAAGCAGGATAAGAAAATAGCAATAATTCATTCTTTAGAGTACAGGAGGGGCTACTTGGTAGGGAGTATTACGTCATCTTAGCCTGATGGGCCACAGTTTGTATTCAGAATTCAAAGATCATCACTTAGCATCTACATACACTTCATGTCTATACTCCACGGTTTGTTGTTTGGAAATTGATAGTTCAGTAAGATACTGGCCATGAAAGGATGGTTACCGATTGCAGAATAGAGTAGTCTGTGGATTGTGAGTTACTTGCAGAATTCTTTCTCAAAGTAAAACTTCTCAAATAGCATCCAGAACATATTAGGGTTATATAAGCGTTGTCTATGATAGCAATGGTGACCGGGAAATCCGGGGTGCTGTGGCCGGTACCTAAGGCTGTCCTGCGGGGTTGGGGAAGTTTTCTGGAGCAGAAAAGGTCTAAGGCTAGACCTACAGGACAAGTGGGTCTCACCTAAACACGTTGGGGTGGGGGGCTCTTCTTGGGAGGTACAAAGTCCCTGGGCTCAGAGCAGGGCCAGTGCTCCCAACATGTCTGTTGGAGTGGCTGGACTTAGCCTGAATTAAGAGCGGGAGGTGGGGACAGTGAGCAGGGGAGAATACTGAGATGGTGCTGGAAAGGTAAACAGGGGCCAGGTGAAGAAGGCCCCTAGGGCATCCTGAGGAGTGTAAACTTGATTCTGATGGCCATTACTCTTTGATGAGGCTGGAACCTAGAACCAGACATCTTGGCTTTCCTAATCCCTAACAAAAGAGAGGCCATTGGCTTTCCTCTCCCCTGGCCTCCCAATGCATCCAGCTCTGAGGCTCCTGGGGCGCCTGCCTGCCGCGTATTAAGCGGGGGAGGAGGAGAGCCACTGTGCAGGGAGGGGGAGCAGGGAGGCGGAGAAGAGTAGGAGACCCCCAGGGCTCGACTTCTCTTGGAGTCAGGCGGGTCTGTGGTGACTGTCATAGACTGGCTGATCCTGCAAGTGCCCTACGCGGCGGTGTTCGAGGGCGAGCCGCTGGTCATGCGCTGCCGCGGCTGGTACGACAAGGTGGTCTACAAGCTTCACTACTACCACGACGGCAAGGCGGTGCGCTACTTCCACTCCAGCGCCAACTACACGGTGCCGCAGGCGCGCGCCAGCGACAGCGGCCGCTACCAGTGTTCCGGCACCATGCGCATCCCGGTGGAGAGCGCGCCCATGTTCTCCTCCAAGGTGGCCGTGACCGTGCAAGGTGGGGGGACACCTGGGGCCCGGGAGGGAGGCAAACGAGCGCTGGGAAATTCTGGGACAGGAACCAAGCGGGGCAGGGTTCAAGTAGCTGCCGCGCCGCGGATTTCTCCCCTAGTCCACTTAAGCTTTCGCCTCTCCACCGCAGCGAAGCGACCCTGATGCTCAGCCTGCGTGGGGACGAGTGTCCCTTCCCTCCCGCACACCTCCAGCTCCTTGCTCCGGGTGGGAACTTCATATGGGGGTAGCTCTTTCCAAGCCCCAGCCAGAAGGCGCGGCAGTGGCAGGGGTCGCTGTGCGAGTGGGGCGAGGGAACGGATCCGAGCACCCCGCGAAGGGGACGCAGCCACCCCCTCTAGCCCGGGGATCCAAACTGGGTGTCAGTTGGGATGTGACAGGAAGTGTCTGGCCCGGTCCCCCCTCCCCCCTGCCAGCTTTCCTTGTCCTTCGAGGCCTCGGCCTCCCGCCCCACACTTCAGAAGGCTTTCCTCTCTCCCTTTGCGCGCACACACGTCTCCTCCCACCCCTTCTCGGTCCCCTGGTCCGCGAGGAGCCCTCAAGGGAAACCCGAAGGACAGAGGGGTCGCGGGGCCGTGGACACGCGGGACCTGGTCCCCTGGGACCCCTGTGCCGGCCCACCGTGCACCCTCAGCCCGGAACCCCTCTCCGCAGAGCTGTTCCCGGCGCCGGTGTTGAGGGTGACCGGCCGGGCGGAGGCCCGCGGCGGGGTGGCGGTGCGCTGCGAGACCCGCCTGCACCCGCAGAAGCGCGACACGCCGCTGCAGTTCGCCTTCTACAAGTACAGTCGTCCCGTGCGCCGCTTCGACTGGGGCGCCGAGTACACGGTCCCCGAGCCCGAGGTCGAGGAGCTTGAATCGTACTGGTGCGAGGCCGCTACCGCCACGCGGAGCGTCCGGAAACGCAGCCCTTGGCTGCAGCTCGCCGGGCGTGGTTAGTGACCGCACCCTCCCGGGACGTTTCCCCCCACCCATCCCACTGCCCATCTCCGGTGGGCAGCCCCGCCTCCGCCTCTGCCCCCGGAGTCTCCCTCTCGCCATCCGGCCCTCCTACTTCACCATCTCCGCCCTCCTCACTCTTCCCCCTCCCTTCTCTCCTCTCTACCCCACCTCCTCCGCCCTCTTCACCCCTTCCAACTCTTCCTCCTCCCCACCCTATCCCCTCCGCTCTTGTCACTCCTCCCCTCCTTCCCTTCTCTCCACCTCCTCCCCTCCGACCTCTCACCCTTCCCCTTCCCCTCTCCCTCTCCTTTCCATCCCTCCCCTACCTCCTATCCCTCGCTCCTGTCCACCCCTTCTCCTCTGCGCTCCTCACCCATCCCCCTTCCTCCCTCCTTTCCACCCCATCCCCGCCTCTTCACTCCTCCCTCTCCCCTTCACTCCATCCCGGCCCTACTTATTCCCCTCCGGCCCTTATGGCCCGCTTCCCCCACTCCCCCGCAGGCTGTGAGACCGCTGTGTGTTGTGTTCGCAGGTTCTCCGCTGGACTTGGCGTCCACCAGCGCCCCAATCCCACAGGCCGCAGCGTTGGCGCCGGGTAACCAGCCGCTGTCCTTCAGAAAGCCTCCGGTGTCCAGATCAGCCCCGTCGGTCACCTCCGTCCCGAACACCACCTCATTGGGGCTGCAGTTCCCCGCGAGCAGAGCTCCCACTGCCGGGCCACCGGCCTGCACCCCGCCGACGCCCTTGGAACAATCCGCTGGAGCTCTGAAACCCGACGTGGACCTTCTGCTTCAAGAAATGCAGCTGCTCAAGGGCCTTCTGAGCCGGGTGGTCCTGGAATTCAAGGAGCCACAGGCCTTCCCAGAGCACAGGGAAACGCTCGAGACCCCCACTTCCCGCTTCGCTGTGAGCCCGGGACCCCAGGAGACCACTGTTGTGGAGAGCTGAGGGGGCGGGGGCGCTGCTGTCCCCTCTCCAGGCTCCTCGGTCTCCAGTCTCCCCTGCTTCCCACCAGCAGAGACCTCCCGAAGCCATCTCTGCTCCCGTGCCTTTGTTTGGTGGCGGTGTTAAAGAAGGGCCATAAAGTGTGGTGGCTGACGATCTCAGTGTCACAGCGTCACAGCACACTTAAGCAGTCTGTAAGCCCGAGGCCCTTCCTCTGATCGCTTCCTCCCCTCACAGGACTCCCCCTCTGTTACTTTCTACTTGGAGGTTTTGAGGTTTCTGTTTGCAAGTGTATTTAGTCACCCTTAGCTTTTCATAGATGCCCACCCAGTACACATTCCAGCACAGGCAACAGGTGGGTGTTTAAGGTCGTTGAGATAATGAGCCCTCTCGCTCCTCCTGTCCCAGTGCAGCTGGACAGACAGATGGGCCATGGCCAGGCTCACTTCAGCCATAACTTAAACTGGTGGTATTATTTGCATTCAGAAATTTCTTTGAAGAAGGTTTTAAAACAAATCCTTAAAATTGCAGAGTTCTGGTTTTTAGCATTTTTTTTTTTTACTTCCCTAAGAGTCACTTCAACCCTAACACACCTAGATGCACATGGCCTGATCCATATCCCATGCTGCATGGTGACTTTACTGTTACTTGAAGGAAAAAAGCAAGACACTGTGTCAATTGTGATCTCAGGGATATAATTTCAGGGGTATGTTCACTCCAAGCCCCATTTTCATGAGTCCCCCATCTGCCTGCTAGAGCCATTCGTTCTCTGCAGGGCTGGTGTGACTTGTTCCCAGGAGGTCATTGGGTCCATACCTTTCATCAAGCAAGCAGCACTATTAAGGCTAAGAACTGATAACAGCTCTACTCTCCCATCTTTCACTTCTACTTGAACTTGTCACAAACCAATTTCCCCTTTCTTTTTGAGTGCTCAACCAGAATGACATCAACATCCTTCATTGTATTCTTCTTAGAATGCTTCGTCACTATGTTATTACAAAATCACTGAAATTATAGGGGAAGAGAGGCAGGCAGGTACACGTATAAATTACAATGCAATGTGATCAGTGCTCTCTGAAACACTAGGGGAATTCAGAGAAGGAAGCAGAATCTTGAAAGAAGAGTAAGAATTCAAGTGGAGACATGAAAAAGGTTGAGAGTATGGTGTGTAGGCTGTGGAAACAAACACATGGAGGCTTGAAAGATCCTAGTGTGTTTGTAGAGCTGCAAATAATTGAGAGTGGTTGGGGAGTTATGTCTGTTTCTGTGTGTGTGTGTGTGGGGGGGGTGAATTTAGGGCCAAGGTGACAAGAGATGAACATGGAGAAGGAAAAGGGGATCAGAACCTGAAAGTCTTGTTAGGAAGTCCTTCAACCTGTTGCATACTTGGGATGGGTGTTTGGAAACTTTCTTTACTGAAGGCATCAAGCCTTATTGGAAGAGATGCCAATTTAAAATCAGAAAAGAAGAATCAATCAAACTGATCTCCACGGACACTTGCTTATTCCTGAGAAGGCATGTCCAGGCCCCTATGATCCAGTCCTGGGTTCTGATTTATAAGAATCTCTGTGGCTCTGATTTCCAGCTTTCTAATGCAAGCTCATCTCTCTTCTCAGAACTCTCCTAGAGTATGACTTCCCTGGCTAACCCCACGCTACTCCAGGGGCAAGCATCCTTCCTCCTGATTTTGTTTCCCCTTTTCTGCCATCTCTGAATTAGATAGGAAGTAACCAGTTTTAGTGCCAAAAAGCTTAGTAATCAAAGGATCTCAAGTCAAAACCCCCCAAAACAAGGAAACCAGTTGATCATTTTTCAAGAGAGAAAAAAAGTGAAATAGCCCCTCACAAGAGAGCTGGTGCAGCAGTATGTCCTTCTCTCGCATCCTGTTGGCAGCCACAATACCCTCCCTCCTGTCCTGCCACCCACCTGCCTTTTGCACCAGAGATGTGGGAGATGGGGAAGAACAAGACGTAAGCGTGAGAATGGAAATCATTCATGATGCAACTTCTTTGTGTGTGTGTGTGTGTGTGTGTGTGTGTGTGTGTGTGTGTGTGTGTCTTGCCAGGGGCAGCAGGGATTGACTCATAAGCCCTCTAGAACACTGTTTTAAGCCCCCAGCTCTCATAGATCATCCCCTACAACACCTGTTAATGATCTTCAGGAAGGCCGACCCTACGAAAATGGCAGGAAATATCAGACAGGCAACTTATTGGCCATGCTCTTCTGGGGGGAAAGAATGACCTCATCCTGCTTCCAGTTGAAGTTCCAACATGCATTTAGGGAAACAGAAGGCTAACTAGCCCAGGCTGCCCAAGAAGAGCTTAGAGCTCATTCCGAAGCAGCAAGGATGGCACCAAAATGCTGGAGAAGCCTGGGGAGGAAGTTGCTTCTCTCTGGTTCTCTGATCAGTTCCATGCCTCAGACTCAGGTCTCAGACCCTAAACCGGATTCCAGACAAGGAACCCAAAGGTCTGCTATCAAAGAGCAGAGAGGATCCTGGCAGGTTGTTCCATTTGGATCTCAGCCTCCCTGGGTCTCGTTGCTTATCTCGTCTTACTCTGTGGAAAGAGGGAACTCTTTGGGCTCTCCACTGATGACTTTTACCCTAAGAGACTGAATCAAATCCTCCTGTTAAAGTCCTGGCCTATGGAGCCCATTCACCCTACACTGCAGTCACACTGACCACTTGCTCTCTCCCCAGCATGCCAGCCCCTTCCCCACCTCTGTGCCTTGGCATAGACCTCTTCAGGTCTTCTGAACCCAAGTGTCCTCATTTGCAGAACGAGGGAAATAAGAGTAACCTTACAGGGAGAGACAGACAAGTAAATAGATTCTTTCATTACTAGATGCTTTAAGATAGAGGATGCTAAGATGCTTAGAAGCACAGAGGAGGGACACTAAGCCCAAAGTAGGGGTTCACAAATCATTTCCTGGAGAGATGACATCTGCCAGTCCCTGTTGACAGAGTATTAGATAGATTCTAAACTTTTACTGTTTTACATTATGCTCCAATGAATATCCTTATCCCTATATCTTTATTTTTTTTTAAAGATTGATTGATTGATTTGAGAGAGAGAACATGAGGGGAAGCACAGAGGGAGAGGAAGAGAGAATCCTCAAGCAGACTCCCCAGTGAGTGCAGAGCCCTATACAGCTTGATCCAATGACCCTGAGATCATGAAGAGTCGGAGGCTTAACCGACTGAGCCACCCAGGCACCCCACCCCTATATCTTTACGCATGTCTTTGAATATATCTGTGGGATAAACTCCTAGAAGTAGAATTGCTGGATTTTATATTGTATTTTAATAGATGTTGTCAAATTATCCCCTAAAGAGATTGTAACAATTTGAACTTCCACTAGATAAGTATGAGAGAGCTTGTCCTTCCTACCCTAGTCAAGAGAGCACACCATCATGTATTTATTTCTTAATTAGACCCAGAGAACCTCTTAACTCGTTATCCACTGGTCAGTGTTCCCATTGGATCCTGAACCATTACTAACCTAGTGTCATGTGGGGGCCTAGCAGTAAGGTCCCTCTGGAGTCAATGCCCCTCTTTGTAATGCTGCCCCACCCACCTTCTGAATTACTTGCTAGCTGGTCCGTAGTTAACTAAGGGAAATGCACTCCTGACCGTACTTACATATTAAGTGCAGACTTTCTGCCAAGTAGAGGCTTATTTCCAACATATATTCCAACATTAGCCCATATTGGTTTAGCTCATTCCCCAGTCACTACACCTGAAAAATCATTGCTTTCAATGTTTGACATCCTCCTCATAATAAAAGGTCTCATATAATTGTATGTCCCTGATCCAGCTAACATCTAAGGCGAAAGAACAGGCGTAATATACTTTTGTCTTTTTCAGTTCAAAGGAGACAATCCTATTGCAGTGATGTGGGAGGTGACCATTCTCCCCCTCTCTTAAAAGAAATATGCTCCTAATGTACCATGTTACGCTGTAATAGCCAAGCTAAATAGCTTTGCACCTAGAGGTAGAAGAGTATAGAGGTTTAGAACCCTGGCTCAGGAGTCCAGACTTGGTTTCAAATGTAATTTGAAATGGTTTTGTTATAACTTCTATTCACTGCACAGAACAAATCTAATTCCTGATTTCAACCATCCCTAATTCTTGGAGTTCCTTCTCCATCCTGGCTTTTCTGAGCACACGTCCAGCTGCTCTATATCTGTTTTATTATTTATTTATTTATTTATTTATTTATTTATTTTTTAAGATTTTATTTATTTTTTAAGATTTTATTTATTTATTTGACAGAGAGACAGCCAGTGAGAGAGGGAACACAGCAGGGGGAGTGTGAGAGGAAGAAGCAGGCTTCCAGCGGAGGAGCCCGATGCGGGGCTCGATCCCAGAACACCGGGATCACGCCCTGAGCCGAAGGCAGACGCTTAACGACTGCGCCACCCAGGCGCCCCTCTATATCTGTTTTAAAATGTGGGACCCACAACTGATTACAGTTCCTCAAGGGGGGTGTGTCTGGGGAGAATAAGGCAGGAAGGCAGGATTTTATTTTTATTTTTTACAATCAAGCAATTGCACTCGTGACGGGATGTCTAAAGTGATATTTCATGATACAACAGACGTGAAATTCTGAAACCAGATAGCACATGCACAATTTACAGAGGAAACGGTGGAGGATCTGTTCCCTGACTTCTGGATGCTGCAGTCACATCGAGGAGATTAAAAGGGGAAGAGAGAGGATGTGTAAAGGGATTCCTTTGCCATGATGTGAGTTCCCATCACAATTCTTCCTCATAGGCTCCCCAGGTCTCCCCCAAGCCTGAGGAGGAAGATGCCCATGGAGTCACCCAGGGAGGTCTAAAATATCTTCAGTTGGGAGACAGGGAACTGGGCCTGACTCACACCTGAGAAGGTGGGTGAGCTGTGACTCTAGCATAGACCCAAGGGAAACATCCTAATGTGAAAGGTAGGGGGAGAGGATGGGAAACGGGGAGGGGGAGGAGGGAGGGAGACCAGTCAAACTCCTTCCCCCAATCAGGACCTCAGCTGGGTAAGCAGGAGGACAAAGATTTATCTTTGAATTAAGATTGGGGTCTGACTAACATGGAGGACCGGGCATTCTAATGTATAAATTAGAACTATGCTTGTGACCTAAAGTCATTATAGGACTATCGATTATCAAGAGAAGCAGAAAAATCCTGAGTTGTCTCAACCCTTAGTGTACGCGTGAATCACCAGTACGTGCAGGTGGGGCCTGAGATCCAGCATTTCTAAGAAGCTCCCAATGGATGCGGCTACTGCTGGGAGAGTGCTGGGAGCAGGGAAAGATTGCCCCATGGAATAAATTTTAAATGGATTATGAAAAGATTAAAAAGCTGCATTTTGATTACACTACAAATTGTGCTTTCAACATACAAGTTGTCCACCTTATTTAATTAAAAAATTTTTTTAAATTTTTAAAAATTTATTTTATTTGAGAGAGAAGGAGTAAGAGAGAGAGAGAGCACACAAGCAGGGGCAGAAGGAGAGGGAGAAGCAGGCTCCCTGCTGAGCAGGTAGCCCTGATGTGGGGCTTGATCCCAGGGCCCCCAGATCATAACCTGAGCCAGGGCCCCAGGATCATGACCTGAGCTGAATGCTTAACCAATTGAGGCACCCAGGCGCCCCCACCTTTTTAAATTTTTTAAGCATAGCCTCAAGAGGGATTATACTGTTTTTATTTTTAAAAAGTCACGGTTGGGGGACGCCTGGGTGGCACAGCGGTTGGGCGTCTGCCTTCGGCTCAGGGCGTGATCCCGGCGTTATGGGATCGAGCCCCCCATCAGGCTTCTCTGCTGTGAGCCTGCTTCTTCCTCTCCCACTCCCCCTGCTTGTGTTCCCTCTCTCACTGGCTGTCTCTGTCTCTGTCAAATAAATAAATAAAATCTTAAAAAAATAAAAAAAGTCACGGTTGGGGCACCTGAGTGGCTCAGTCTAAGCGTCTGCCTTTGGCTCAGGGTGTGATCCTGGAGTCCTGGGATCTAGCCCCACATCAGGCTCCTCTGCTGGAAGCCTACTTCTTCCTCTCCCACTCCCCCTGCTGTGTTCTGTCTCTCGCTGGCTGTCTCTCTGTCAAATAAATAAATAAAATCTATAAATAAATAAATAAAGTCATGGTATATAGGAAAATGTTCAAGTCTACTTTCAGATGCCCCCTTCCCAGTCCCTCGGTGGTTACAGAGGTCACCACCATCTAACAATTTGGTGTGTGCTCTTCCAGGCCTTAAAAAACAAAAGTATATTGTCATATCGATCAGCATTCAGTTTTGGAGAACAGAATCCACTCTAGCTGGATTAAGTAGGAAGGAATTTATTGCATAGTATTTAGATGCCTACAGAGCAGTTGGGAGAGATAAACAGATTCTAGCTTGAGTTTTCAGCGAAGCCTCCCCGTATCAGGCCACTATGGGAGATGTTGCCCCTTCCATGATCAGAAAATCGCCAGTCAAGGACTACTCAGACACAGCTATGATCGGAGAAACAGCCACGATAGAAAGAAGCTACGAATTCTGGGGCACTGGGATGGAACCTGGTCTGCTATAGTTCAAGAAATGGATGTTCAGGGCCCTGCCTTTGAGCCCCACTGAGCTAGCTCTCGGATGCTGGGATCTCTGCTGTGGCTGCTGCAGAAAACCCAAAAGCCTCTGCACCCTGTTTCCAGATGGAACAGAAGTGACAGAAGTACAGCCTCTTCTTCAATTCACCTTCCACGTGTTGTCCAAAGGCTTCCAAGTGGCCAGACCTCTGCTGGGCTCCACACCTGGTGACAAGGGGGGCTCTGTCCCTTCCAGCTTTCCAGGCTCTGCAGCTCAGAAAGGCATTTGTGAAGATAGTGGACTGAAGGCTGACCCCACGTCCAGAGACGGTAAAGGGCTGAGTCTTCCAATTTACCGCTGTCAGGGACCTGGAGATTTAGTCCAATTTGATTATTCTGGAGACCTGGAGACTAAAGGACTTGTTAGTGGTGGGGTAGAAACAGACACAGGGTTTCGGGTGGAGAAGGACAGCAGCTCTTCCAGGGCTGATTTCGTCCAAACTCATTAAGCTTACTGCCTGCAAACCCACCTGTGGGATTGTTTCCATCTAAGGTGTACTTCTTTACCCCTCAATTTATATTTGCGTGGTTCATTTGGGGGTCCGAAGTGCAGAGCCTTATGCTTATCTCTTTTGAATTTTGTCTTTGTTACTTCCTAAGACCATTTTGGATCCCAGCGTAGTTCCTCTGGGCTGTAACACGCACAAATTAAGTAAGCAGGCCTTCAGTACCCTAATCCAAATCAGTCCATGACAACAGCAACAGAAAGCTGTATCAAACAGATGAAAGAAACTTAGGTGAGGGCTCTCTTTCCCTAGGAATCTCCTTGATCCATTTCTGTCCCTTCTGGTACAATCGTTTAACCAACTACCAACTTCAACCCAGGACTCAATTGTTCTGACATCCAGCCTATATTTCTGCCCTTGTCCACAGGAGATGTGTCCGAAAGCCTGGAGAAGTACAGATCTGGTGTGTGAGCAGTCCCCTTCATCTGCCAACACAGTCATTCCATCAGGGAAAGAACGGGCGATCGGAGCAAGACTAATCTGGGTAAGCTCATGCTGGCCCCTAGTGGACGTTGCTGCTGCTGCTGCTGCTTTGAAATTGAGGCACAAGGGACGTCTAACATACAGCTTCAGGTATACAGCGGAATGATTCAATATTTCTATGTTTTGTGAAATGATCACCTCAATAAGTCTAGTTAACACCCATCACCACACATAGTTACAGAATTTTTTTCTTGTGATGAGAACTTTTAAGATCTACTCTCTTAGCCGCGGTTAAGTATGCAGTACAGTTTTATTAACTATAGGCACCACGCCCACCATATGATTAATTATACTTAATAACCATGCTGTCTATGGCTAATAACACTGTGCTTAATATAGATGCTTATTTCTGTAAGTGCGTATCAGTCGTTGCTGCAGGAACGTGCTCTCGAATATTGTTTGGGATTGGAGGCAATCTTACTGGTTTGATGGCCTAAAGGTATAGGCGGAGATGGAGGTCTATCCACTCAGTGCCCGGTGGGCTGCTAAGGGATTCTGAGACCCTCTGGGATAGGGGGCTGTGGAATCATGAGGTCTCCACAGGGGCTGCAACTCTATGTGGCTGCCGTTGGGGCTGGATGTGGCCAGTGTGAGCGAACACATGTCCCAGGACAGCTTGTGAAGTCTGACAAGTCGTCCCTTTAGTGAGCCACATTGGGCACGCTGAATGCGACAGTCTCCGGTGCCAGCCCTCAGAGCTGGGAGCACCCTCTTCCCGGCTCTCTCTCCCACCCACCCTTTCCCCTCATCTCCTTCACTTGCAGAAAAGACCCAACTCAAATGCCACCTTCTCAGGGAGTATCTCCCAGTTTCTTCCAGCCAAAATGAATTCCTGTTTTGTCTGAGCCCCAAGTATTTTGTTTGTATGGCCAGCTTAACACATGGTTTGGGTATCTGTACCCCTGTCTATGTAGTGCGAACTTGACCCTAAGGTCTTCATCTGATTCCGTGCTGTATTCTCCTTGCTGAGCAAGAGCGAATCAACGGAGATAAAATCAAGGTGGGTTTCATTAAGTAATTTAAAAAATATTTCACTTTGGGACCACGTGAAAGTGCTTCTGTGAACATCCAAATCTAGATGGTTGGGTTTTTTTTCCTCCTCCTTGGGCAGTTTCTTCTGCTGATTTGAATGTTTGTAAATGGCCCATCTCTACTTTCAGTTCTCCTGGCTGGGGATGAGTAGATTACTGGTAGGAGTGGGCAAAGAAATATTTCCTGGAAGGGGTTAGATTGCACATATGAAACACTGAGAAGTGGAGTATATTTGGTGGTGAGGAGGGGCAAAGAACAGCATTTTAAAGGATTTCAAAATCTTTTGAGGACTGACCAAAAGTTTACAGGATTTCAGATTTCATGGTTTAAGGCCTCCGGGGAATGTTAGAGGCGCCATCATTAGCCTTGTCTTTTGTGGGTGGAGACACTGACTGCAGTTGAGAGGTTTTAACTGGCTTGGCCAAGTCCTACAACCAACACAGGACAGAACACTTGGGTCTAGGACTTGTGGGCACCTGTCCAGAGCTCTCTCCACCGTAACTCACCGGATGAAGTTTGGGCAGCAAAAGAGCTCCAAAGTTGTAACATTGGGAAGGGGCCGCTAGGCCATTCCCTGTGTTCTGTTTGTCTGCCGCAGAAGCTCTGGGGAGGGGAAGCAGTTCTGCTGAACGTAACCCAGCAAATCCCCAGTGTGCAACAGGGAACATCTGTGGTCTCCTTTGCTCGACTCATCTGACTCTCTGTTTCCCAGTTTCTCTTTGAGTCAAAAAGAAACTGAGATCAGTTCCTGGCCCAGCATTTCTCAGGATAGCTGCAGGAGGGGACATGGTAAGTTTGCAAAAGTTGGGGGATGGGGAGGGGTTGGGAGTAAGGCAGGGAGAGTTGTTGGGCCAGTCAACTAAGTTGTCCCTACACACCAAGGGTGCTCCAACTCCATTCAGTGATCTCTGGTCCCAGGGTTCCTAGAGCTGAAGTTTCTTGCTCAGAATCTTGACAGTAGGTGCCCCCTCTGGGGAAGGAGAACACATCTTTACAAAGACACAGACTCCAAGCGAATAAGTGAGCTTGCGCAGGGATGAGGTCGCACAGGTAGGTGGTTAGGGTCCACTTTCCCTCAATCCTCATGAGCACTGAATTCCTGGGCAGATCACAGTCCATGGTTCATCTCTGCTCCGCAAGTGCAGCAGAGCGAGCTATCTGCAGACATCTCCCTCACCCCGGCTCAGCTCCCCTCTCCCAAGCCCCTCTGAGCTGTTCCCGGTACAGTGGTTCAGCTCAGGGTACATCTCTGCCGCTAGTAAGTTATGTCATACGGCTCTAATCACCCCTGTTTTGCAGAGGAAAAAACAGAGACTTAGGGAAATCACAGAACTTTCTAGAAAGGCACATCACCACATGTCGCTGGGAAGCAGGGTTCCTGTGCAGCTCAGGATGACACCTTGGTTTTCTCTGGCTTCAGACTGCGCCCCGCTAGACCAACGCCAAGTCCCAGGTCACCACTTTCTAGATACCCACTTTCTACTCACAAACACAAGCCAAATAATAGAATTATGTCATTATCAGCCGTTTATATTTTTGTTCATTTTTACTTGGCCTCAAAGTACATTTCACGTGGATCTTCATCATTGTCTTTGATTTTAAGTCCCATGAAGAACACCATGGACAAGCATTTACTGATAACTCATTGGGTATAGGAGGGTCCGGGAAACATGCTGAGGATAGAAAGAGGAAGTTCGTTTTTGGACTTTGATGGGGAGGTGATGGGGCAGAAGAGGGGAAATTTCCTTGCTCATGGCTCACACATGCACTTACAGAAAGTATTTTTAAAGACGAAAATGATAAATTATATATGAGACTGTAGCCAAAAATTTCTGAGAAATAACCAAAGAAAGGAAAGGCTGGGTGATGTGTTTTCTCGTGTGATCACGTTATGTTACATAAAACAGGTGTCCTCTTAACATGCAAGCCACCACACACTTGATGTTCTCTTAGCAATTAAAAGAATTTTTGCTTAATCCGTATTTATCAAGGTTGCAGGGTTTCTGGTGATAAAATGAACAGATGAATTGCCTTTGTGCCTCTGTGGCGTGGCAGGGTGGGGGTGGGGGCTACCACTCCTAGGACAGAGAGCCTCTTTTCTCCGTGATAGAAAACAAGCCAGCTCCCTCTCTAAAGCCCACATTTCCTCTCCTAACATCCTGCTTTTCTTACAGGTTGTCATACTTATTTTTCCCTCTTGCAAGGGAGGGTGAGAAAATCTAACTGGCCAAAGAGTCATGGGTGTCATCTAGTGTGAAGAGTACAAATGCGGAACCTGCTAAATACCTTCCGCTTCAATGACCGATTTACAGATATTTACTAAGCCAGGCTCTGTAGTAACAATTCACGTGCGTCTCCTACTCCCATCCTTGAAGGAGCTTATTTATAGTCATTTTAGGGAGTTGAGGCTAAAAAGCTCACTTCCAACAGAAAACTAATAAAACTGAGGGAATGAGTAAGATAGCTTCATAAAATGTCCAGGAGATAAACCCTTAATAGTTGTAACCCCTTTTTCTAGGATATAAATATCTATAATTGCTAACAATGAATAATTTTACTTTTTTAAGATTTTATTTAAATGATCTCTATACCCCACACGAGGCTCAAACTCATGACATCAAGATCAAGAGTCAATGCTCTTCTGACAGAGTCAGCAAAGCGCCCCTACAATGAACTCTTTAAATGATAATAGTTGAAAAAAAAAACAAACAAACCAACTACATCGAATGAAGTGTGTGAAGACTACCATGCAGGGCTCTTAAGCCAGCTCCCAAAAATAACCACTGTTAAGGGTTTGATATATAACTTTCAATGTTTTTCATATATAAATATAAGTGGGCTAAGACATGTTTTCTATTTGTAAACCAGCTTTAAAAAACCAACTATAACATAGCTGGCATTGTCCATTTCCTTTGTTACCTTTAAAATAGTTGCCTAGTATCTCACTGACTGGATACAACTTATGTAACCAATCTACTCCCTGTAGCCCTTTAGATAGTTCCAGTTTTTCATTATTCTAGACAATAGATTCTATATCAGAGACTATCCTGAGGCTTGAGTTTGAGCAACCAAGGCCCACAGAGTTAGCCCTTTACTGCATGGAAGACTTTTATTTTTTATGATGCAAACACTGACCAGGCCCTGGGCTGCCTGACCCCACAGGTCAGCTTCAACAGACGTTCTCCACTCTTTTCTGTTAAATTTTCCTCAAACTGGCTACTCTTCTCAAACTTCCATCCTCATTCTCAGCATATAAGCCAGATTCTTTACGCAGAAAATAGAAAACATCACAAGAGAATGCCTTTAACCTCTTGCCACCAAACCACTGAGTCTCCTTGCATCCCCACCCACTCGTTCCCCCTTTCCTTTGGTTACCATGGAAAAGGCTAATACTTCATATTTCAGGGTATGGATTTTTTACCTCCTTGGTCACATGGATTCCTGAGTTGTTGTTTCTGATGCTCTCGTGAATGAGATCTCTTTCTTTCTTTTTCAGATAGTTTGTTTTTAGTGTATAGAAATGCAACTGATTTCCGTATGTTGACTTTGTATCCTGTAATTTTACTGAACTTGTGGATTACTTCTAACAGTTTTTTGGGGGCAAGTCTTTAGGATTTTCTATATACAAGATCACATATCTGCAAACAAAAGCAAGTTTATTTCTTCCTTTCCGATTTGCATGTGTTTTATTTCTTTTCTTGCCTGATTACTCTGGCTGGGACTTCCAGTACTATGTGGAATAGGAATGGTGAGAGTGGGCACTTATGTCCTGACCCTGATCTTAGAGGCCAAGCGTTAAGTCTTTCGTTGTTGAGTCTGATGTTAGCTATGGGCTTGTTATATATGGTGTATCACATCTATTAATTTGTGGATGTTGAACCATCCTTTCCTCCCAGGGATAAATCCCACTTGATCGTGGTATGTGATCCTTTAATTTGCTATTGAATTCTACTTGCTACTATTTCGTTGAGGATTTTTGCATCTATATTCATCAGGGATATTGATCTATAGCTCTCTTTCCTTGCAGTGTCCTTATCTGGCTTTTCAATCACAGTAAATGCTGTCTTTGTAAAATGGATTTGGGAGTGTTCCCTCCTCTTTAATTTTTTGGAAGACCTGGAGAAGGATTGGCATTAATTTTTCCTTAAATGTTTGGTAGAATTCACTAGTGATACCATCTGGCCCTGGGAAATATTTTTTGGAAGTTTTTTGATTACTGATTTCATCTACTTACTCATTATTGGTCTGCTCAGATTTTCTATTTCTTCATGATTCAGTCTTTGTAGGTTACATGTTTCCTAGAATGTAGCTATTTCTTCTAGGTTATCCAATTTGTTAACAGATAATTTTTTATACTAGTCTCTCATGATCCTTTATATTTCTGTGGTGTCCGTTGTAATGTCTTCTCTTTCTGATTTTGTTTTCTCTCCTTTGGTTTAGTGACTCTGGCTAAAGTTTTGTCAGTTTTGTTTACCTTTAAAAAAACCAGATCTTTGTTTTATTGATCTTTTCTATGGTTTTCTGGTCTCTAGTTCATTGATTTCTGCTCTGATGTTTGTTATTTCCACCCTTCTGCTAACTTTGGGCTTACCTTGCTTTTTTTTTTTTTTCCCCTAGTTCCTCGAGGTACAAAGTTAGGTTACTTCCTTCAGATCTTTTTATTTCTTTTTTATTTCTTTTTTTTTAAAGATTTTATTTATTTATTTGACAGAGATAGAGACAGCCAGCGAGAGAGGGAACACAAGCAGGGGGAGTGGGAGAGGAAGAAGCAGGCTCATAGCGGAGGAGCCTGATGTGGGGCTCAATCCCGTAACGCCAGGATCACGCCCTGAGCTGAAGGCAGGCGCTTAACCGCTGTGCCACCCAGGCGCCCCAGATCTTTTTATTTCTTAATGTAGGCATTTATCACTATAAATATCCCTCTTCAAACTGCTTTTACAGCCACCCATAGGTTTTTATAGGTTGAACTTCCATTTTCATTTGTTTCAAGAGTTTTTTTTTTTTTAAGATTTATTTAATTTATTTATTTGAGAGAGAGAGAGAACAGAAGGAGGAGGGGCAGAGAGGGAAAAGCAGACCTCCCGCTGAGCAGGGAGCTGGATTTTTTGGTGGGGAGAGGCTCCATCTCAGGACCCGGAGATCATGATCTGAGCTGAAGTCAGAGGCTTAACCAACTGAGCCACCCAGGCGCCCCACCAAGATATTTCTTGATTTCACTTTTCATTTCTTCTTTGACCCATTGGGTTGTTAGCAGTGTGTTGTTTAATTTCCACCAATTTATGAGTTTTCCAATTTTCCTACTGTTATTGGTTTTTAGTTTCATACCATTATGGTCAGAAAAGATACTTGATATGATTTCAGTCTTTTTAAATTTGCTAAAACTTGTTTTGAGACCTATAATATGATCCATCCTGGAGAATGTTCTGTGGGTCCTTGGGAAGAATGTGTATTCTGTTGCTGTTGGTTGGGATGTTCCATATATGTCTGTTAGGTGTATTTGGTCGAACGTATGGCTCAATTCCAACATTTTCTTGTCTACTTTCTGTCTATATGATCTATGTATTGTTGAAGGTGGAGGACTGAAGTCCCCTACTATTATTCTATTGCTATTTATTTCTCCCTTTAGATCTGTTAGTATTTAATATACTAAGTACTCTGATTTTGTGCGTATAAATTTAATATTGTTATATCTTCTTGATAAATTGACCCCCTTATCATTATATAATGACCACCTTTGTCTCTTGTTACTGTTCTTGGCTTGAAGTCGATTTTATCTGATATAACTACCTGCCTTCTTTTGGTTTCCACTTGAATGGAATATCATTTTCCATCTGGTCCCTTAGAGCCTGCATGTGTCTTTAAAGCAGAAGTGACTCTCTTGCAGGCAGCATATACTTGGGTCTTGCCTTTTTATCCATCCAGCCACTCTGTGCCTTTGGAGACTTCAATCCATTAACAATTAGAATGATTATTTGAAGGTAAGGACTTACTACTGCAGTCTGATTAATTATTTTCTGGCTGTTTTGTAGTTCTCTTGTTCTTTTCTTTCTTTCTTGTTTCCTTCATTAGTGAAGTGATGATTTTCCCAGTGGTATGCTTTGATTCCCTTCTTTTCATCTCATTTGTATTGTATCTACTGTAGGTTTTTGTTTTGTGGTTACTGTGAGGCTGATATAAAACGTCTTATAGCTATAACAGTCTATTTGGCACTGATAACTACTTTAATCCATACAAAAGCTCTACCCTTTTAGTCCCTTCCCCCTTTTGATTTTCTGATATCACATTTAATCTCTTTTTTTAAAAATATTTATTTATTTATTTGAGAGAGAGAGAGAACAGAGAGGGGGCAGAGAAAGAATCTCAAGCAGACTCCCCAGGAGCACAGGGCCCGATGTGGGACTCGATCTCAGGACCCCGAGATCATGACCTGAGCTGAAACCAAGAGTCGGACGCTCAACCAACTGAGTCACCCTGGTGCCCCAACCTCTTATTTGATATTGTATTCATTAACAAAATAGTATAGCTCTAATTACTTATAATATTCTCGTCCTTTAACCTTTATACTAGAGTTCAGTGGCTTCCACACCACCATATTACTATATTATTCTGAGCTTGATTATATACGTACCTTTAACAATGTGTGCATATTTTCATGTTACTAAATAGCATCTTTTGTTTCAGCTTGAAGGGTTTCTTTCAGCAAAGGCATATCTGGTGGATTCTCTCAGCTTTTGTTTTTCCGGGAAAGTCTTTACCTGTCCTTCAATCATGAGGGACAACTTTGCCAGATAGAGTTTTCTTCATTGGCAGTGTTTTTCTTTCTTTCTTTCTTTCTTTCTTTCTTTCTTTCTTTCTTTCTTTCTTTCTTTCAAAACTTTGTATATATCATCCCTTTCTCTCCTGGCTTGTAAGGTTCCTGCTGGGAAATCTGCTGATAGCCTTATGGGGATTCCTTTATAAGTTACAAACTTCTTTTCTCTTGCTGCTTTTAAGATTTTTTCTTTGTCTTTGATTTTTCACAATGTTATTGTAATGTGTCTTGGACAGGATCTCTTTAAGTTAAGCTTGTTTGGTGACCTATGAGCTTCTTTAATTTGGATATCCAAATCTCTCCCCAGATTTGGGAAGTTCTTAGCCATTATTTCCTTAAATAAGTTTTGTGTTTCCTTCTCCCTCTCTTCTCTTTCTGGAACTACAATAACTGGCAAATTATTTCTTTTGCTAGTATCCCATAGATCACATAGGCTTTCTTCACTCTTTCTCATTCTTTTTCTTTTGTTCTCCTCTGACTGGATAATTTCAAAATTCCTGTCTTCTTCTTCTTCTTTTTAAATTTTTGTTTTATTTATTTGAGAGAGAGAGTGACACAGAGAAAGCACACGAGCAGGGGCAGAAAGGGAGAAGCACAACCCCCTGCTGAGGAGGGAGCCCAATGCAAGACTCGATCCCAGGACCCTGGGATCATGACCTGAATCGAAGGCAGAAGCTCAACTGACTGAGCCACCCAGGTGCCCCTAAAATTCCTGTCTTCTAACTCATGGATTCTCTCTTCTGCTTGATCCATTCTGATACTGATACTCTCTACTGCATTTTTGTATTTCATTAAACGTGTTCCTCGGCTCCAGAATTTCCGATTGGTTCTTTTTAATGATTTCTATCTCTTTGTTGAGCTTCTCATTTTGTATTGTTTCCTTGATTTTGTTGTATTGTCCTTATGTCTTTTCTTGTAGCTCCCTGAGTTTCCTTAAACAACTATTTCAGATTCTTTATCAGATAAATTGCAGATCTCCTTGTCTTTCAGGTTGGTTATTGGGAGATTATTTTGATGCTTTAGTGGCACCATGTTGCCTTGATTTTTCATGTTCCTTGAAATTTTGCATTGTTGTTTTTGCATCTGAAGTAATAGTCACCCTCAGTCTTTACTAACTGCCTTCAGGAGAGCGATATCTTCCTTCTGCCCCACTAGAGATTCTGAGGCTCCTTCAAATCGGCTATGGATACGTCTATTCCATGCTTCTTGCTCCCTCTTGTGGCAGATTTCTTAAGCGTGAATGCCTTCTCAGATGCGGAAGCACACCAGGCCAAACGCTGACAGCTTCCTTCCTTTCGTCTTCCCAAAGGTGGCACTAAAGTTCAAGTTTGCGGTCTCTCCCTGTCTTGAAGGTTCAGGCTGGCTTTCTGCACATGCTCTCTAGACACTTGCCAAAACACTCATGCCACTGCCATTGGGAGCACCCCCACAAGGAGCTGGCCACAGGGTGGAAGTGAGTGTGTGGGTGAGGTGCACAGAGCGGTAGGGGTGCCCATGGGCAGATAGGGGGATCCAGGGGCAAGGCCTCTCTAGCAGCTCCTGGGCAGGCTTCTTGATGGGCCTGTTGAATCACTTAGTAGGACCTATGTCCCTTTAGTGCCCTCTGAGAGTCCTCTGTGTGGCTCTCTCAGCCTCTTCCTTCCAACCCCCACCCCCGCCATGATCTTGCAGCTCACAATTCAGTATTCTGTATGGGGCAAAGAGCAATGAGCCTCTTCCGTAGCTCCTGCACAGCTGGGGAAGCCAGTGCTCACTCACGTGCCCTCCCTCCTGCCTCCCAGGATAAAGCTCAAGCCCGGGAGACCTCTCTTGGCCCTGAGCTCTGCTGCCTTGGGGGAGAAGTGATGTGAGGAAAGTCAATCTTACCCTCTCTGATGCATCCAAACATACTTTTGTTCCCACTGCTAGAACTCTGCTGGAAACCTGGCTTTCCACAAAGGCTCTCCTGTCCCTGTTGATTATTTAAATCGTGTTTTCTGTAGGCTCCCTCCCCAAGAGGGAAGATGGTTCACAGGCCACTGTAGGGTCTGGAGCCAGGACCAAGGTCCATGTGCCTATTATCTCACACACAGGAAGGCAAGACACTTCCTGTGTCCCTTGGCATATGGTGCAGGATTTCACAGCTCCCACCAAGGCCCTTTTGCCAGTGGATGTATGTCAACTTGTTGTTGGGGGTGGGGGGACACCGATGAGGAACATCTTATTCAGCCACAATGCTGGTATCACTCATGTAGAGTTCTTTGTATTTTCTGGATATTAATTTCTTATCAGATATATGACTGGCAATTATTTTCTCCCATTCCATAGTCATTTTACTCTTTTGATTATTTCCTTGGACGTGCAGAAATTTTACATTTTGATATAATCTTGTTCATCTATTTTTTTGAAGTCCTATCTAGAAATCATTGCCAAATCCAATGCCATGAAGATTTACTTCCATGTTTCTTCTAGGAGTTTTATAATCTTTTTTTTTTTTAAGATTTTTTTAAAAAGATTTTATTTATTTATTTGACAGAGAGAGAGAGAGAGAGCACACAAGCAGGGGGAGCAGCAGGCAGAGGGAGAGGGAGAAGCAGACTCTCCACTGAGCAGGGAGCCCAATGCAGGGCCCAATCCCAGGACCCTGGGACCATGACCCAAGCTGAAGGCAGACTCTTAACCGACTGAGCCACCCAGGTGTCCCTAAAAGATTTCTATTTATTTATTTATTTATTTATTTATTTATTTATTTATTTATTTATGAGAGAGAACACAAGCAGAGGGAGGAGCAGAGGGAGAGGAACAAGCGGACTCCATGCTGAGTGTGGAGCCCAACGCAGGGCTCGATCCCATGACCCTGAGATCGTGACCTGAGCCAAAATCAAGAGATGGATGCTCAACTGATTGAGCCACCCAGGCGCTCT
Source organism: Ursus americanus (assembly GCF_024610735.1). Classification (NCBI taxonomy): domain Eukaryota; kingdom Metazoa; phylum Chordata; class Mammalia; order Carnivora; family Ursidae; genus Ursus; species Ursus americanus. The sequence continues at coordinate 46,298,536 of NC_142128.1, forward strand.
GGGTTTTACAGTCTTATGTTTAGGTCCTTAATCAATTTTGAATTAATTTTGTATATTTTTTAAGGTAGGGATCACACTCCCTTCTTTTACATGTGCATATACAGTTTTCCCAGCACCATTTGAAAAGGCTATTTTCCCCCATTGTTCCCGCCGGCACCCTTGTTGAAGACCATTTGAGCATATATGCGAGGGTCCAATTCTGGGCTCTGTATTCTGTCCCATTGGTCTATGAGTCTGTCTTTATGCCAGTACCAGGACTGCTACCTCTGGACCAATTACAGCTGTAGCATCTGTGTAGCCTTCTCTCCCTATAGAGGGAAAATGCACTGAGATACCCAATCATAGAATCACCACCACTTCCTGACAGCATCCAATCCAGAGCAAAGCCCCGCTTCCTTGGGCTCTGTCCAAAATCACTCAGTATAAGCCCAAATCCTATACAAGCGTACCTGTGTTATTATGCTTCACAAGTATTCCGTGTTTTACCAATCGAAGGTCTGTGGCAACCCTGCATTGAGCAAGTGTATTGGCACTATTTTCCCAACAGCATTTAGCATTTGTTTGCTTCATGTCTCTGTCACATTTTGGCAATTCTCCCAACATTTCTAAATTTTTATTATTATTATATTTGCTCTGGTGATCTCTGGTCAGTTATCTTTGATGTCACTATTGTAATTGTTTTGGGGGGCCACAAATCACACCTACACAAGATGACAAATGTAATAAATGTTATATATGGTCTCAAGCTCCACAGACCAGTCATTCCCCCAATCTCTCTCCCTCGCCAGGGGCCTCTCCAGTCCCTGAGACACAACAATATTGAAACCAGGCCAATTAACCACCCGACAATGGTCTCTCAATGCTCAAGTGAAAGGAAGACTCACACAGCTTTCACTTTAAAGCAGAAGCTAGAAATGATTAAGTTCAGTGAGGGAGGCATGTCAAAAGCCAAGACAGGCTGAAAACTAGGCCTTTTGCACCAAACAATCAGCTAAAATATGAATGCATAGGAAAAGTTCTTGAAGGAAATTAAAAATGCTACTTCAGTGAACATGCAAATGATAAGAAAGTGAAGCAGGTTCCCGGCGGTCTTTGGTTGGAGGGTACGGGCGTACAAAAACATGGGATTACTATCTACAAAGTATATAGGACAGTATGCATCAGCAAGAAAGAGATTCACATACCAATTAAAAAACTGGGCAAAGAGAGAAAAAAAAATAGTTACAAGATAAATACAAATATAAAAGAAGAAATGCAATTTTTCATATGTGTTGAAAAAAAAAACCTGTTTTACCCCAAATGCATAAAATGATACTGCTGATTCAGTCGGTGGGACCATCATTTCAGATTTGAGTCCAGCTGCTTTTGTTGTCCCTTTCCGTAAAGCCTCAGCGCTATGAGCCTGGGAAACCCTGTATTTGGGGAAGTTTAGCCTCTACCAAGTTGTGGGAGCTGGGGCCAGACACGGGTTTGAGGGCTGCTCGGCCTCAGCCGCAGCATCACCTTCCCCACGTAGTACACATTCCCACGGTCGCCGTGGTCCTCCGAGGGAGCCCCTGAGCATCTCAGGCCGGCTTGTCCCAGAGGAAGGGCGTTCTAGCCGGCCGCCTACTCGATGGTAGGGCTCCTGCTCTCTCGACCCCTGGCCGCTGCCATGTTGGAGGCTGAGGCAGGGAGCCATGGCTGCGAGCGGCCGGTGCACAGTCAGAGCTGCGCCAGCTCGGCCGGGCAGATGCTGGAGGTGCGGCCGGGGCTGTACCTGGGTGGAGCCGCGGCCGTGGCGGAGCCGGACCACCTGAGGCAGGTGGGCATCACGGCCGTGCTGACGGTGGACTCGGAGGAGCCCGACTACAAGTCGGGGGCTGGGATGGAGGGTCTGCGGAGCCTCTTCGTGTTGGCGCTGGACAAGCCCGAGACTGACTTGCTCAGCCATCTGGACCGGTGCGTGGCCTTCATCAGCCAGGCCCGCGCCGAGGGCCGCGCGGTGTTGGTGCACTGGTGAGTGGCCCGCATATGGGGGAGCCGCCCCACTTTGCTTCGAGGCTGCCACCGCAGCCCCTTCCTCCGAGGACCCTAGGGGAGGACTAAGGGGCTGTCAGACCACCAGAACCTCCTCTCTCTCCCTTCCGGGGCTGCGTGTGTCCGAGCGAGAAGAGTGGCCGGAGGCGGGCCCCCGATGGCGTGCTTGCTCTCATTCATTCTTGCTTTGTTGATTCATACTTGTTTTCGTTGGTTCATTATGCAGCACCCCCCCTTCCAACCCCGAGATGTTTTTTAGTAGGGACTGATAGATGACAAAGTCCCTGAACCTAAACAGAGTTTAAAGCTCTTCAGGAGAAGCCAGACACTTACCCAGATGATTGAAATGCAGATTTGGATGCGAATCGTGTATTAAAAGAGATTAACAAAGGTTAAGGTTATTCAGACTTCACGGGAAAAGCAGATTATTTTCAGTGTTTTTTGTTTGGGGTAGAGGGTGTTTGATGAGAAATGGGGAGAGAAAAATTGGTTAGGACATAAAGGAGCCCTAAGCCACGCCCAGGGGAAAGACGGAGTAAGTCGTAGCAATGCCAAAAAGAAAATCTTGATAGGTATTTGGGAAGTCTTAGTAGTCCTTTTCAGTTGCATTGGAGTGTAATAACGAGTTTAAATTTATTGAATCAGCACTTTTACTGCGTGCCAGCACTTGTTCTAAATATTTACATAAAGGACATAAGGTAGGGGTAAAATGGAAAGAAGCCTGGGACCAGATCTTCAGGGCCCTTAATGGCAAGAGCAAAGGAGCTTTGGATTTTTTCCAAAGCCATTATAAAATTTTTTAAATTAGTGTAATTATTTTTGAAAAGGTAATACATTCACATGGTTCAGAATTCAAAAAGTTTTTTTTTTCTTAAGATTTTGTTTATTTATTTGACAGAGAGAGAGACAGCCAGCGAGAGAGGGAACACAAGCAGGGGGAGTGGGAGAGGAAGAAGCAGGCTCCTAGCAGAGGAGCCTGATGTGGGGCTAGATTCCAGAACACCGGGATCACGCCCTGAGCCGAAGGCAGACGCTTAACGACGGAGCCCCAGGAGCCCCAGAATTCAAAAAGTTTAAGGAAATAAAGAAAGGAATAATTCTTTTGCAAAGGGCTTATTTGGGTAGAAGAAACAGACATGAAGTGGACCTGAACTTAAGCGTTGATACAGAGCTGGGCTTTTTTGTTTTTTTTAATTGCCGCTATTTGCTATTTTATTTTAAAGGTGTCTTTTTCAGTCATGCAGGAGTTAGTCGAAGTGTGGCTATAATGACTGCTTTTATGATGAAGACTGACCAGCTCACCTTTGAAAAAGCCTATGAAAATCTCCAGACCATCAAACCAGAGGCTAAGTGAGTTCTTTGTTATAGAAATAATTCTGTTTTTGCGATGTGATTTTATTCATTTAAAGAAAACTTGACTTTATATTTGTTTGTCCTTACAGGATGAATGAGGGATTTGAGTGGCAACTGAAATTATACCAGGCAATGGGATGTGAAGTAGATACTTCTAGTGCAATTTATAAGCAGTATCGTTTACAAAAGGTTACAGAAAAGTATCCAGGTAAGTAATAATTGCTAGTACTTACTGGGCCCTTTTTAGATGCTCTTTACTCTGATGCTAAAGTTTTCAGGTGTGTTATCTCAGGTTTCCCCGTAATCCCTTGGGACAGGTACTATTATTTCCTTTTGAAGGAGTGGTTTAGCAAGAAATAACTTGTTCAGGGTCAGATGGTTTATAAGTGGTGGGCTGGGATTTGAACTCAGGCAGTCGGTGCTGAAAACCCAAGGGCTTCTTCACTATGTTCTCTGACCTCACCTGATTTCTCAACACTGGAGATTTTTATTTATTTTATTTTTTTTATTTCTGAGGTTAGCACTTCTTGCCTCAGTTTGACATTAGCTGAATTTTGTCTGAAAATGCAGAGTTGATTTCAACAAATAGGTACATTTTAATTATCTCATGTAGAATTACAGAACTTACCTCAAGAACTCTTTGCTGTTGACCCAACCACCATTTCACAAGGATTGAAAGATGGTTTTCTCTACAAATGTAGAAAGTGCAGGTAAAATATTTTCTATCCTCTGGAGATTTTATCTTGTCTCAGTAGCCGAAATGTACTAAAAGTTTCATTTTCTTAGAATCTGTAGGAAGAATTCGTTTAATTGAATAATAAAAAAATTTCAATTCAAAACTGCTTTTAAGAAGAATATAAATTCTTAAGAGTGAAAGCGAATCAGGTTACTTGTAGAGGTGATTGAAAATTAAAGTAGCATAATCCATTTTATTTATTTTGCTAAGAAATACTGCACATTTCATCTATTTTTTCATCCTTTCGGAAGTCATTAATGTTTTTGTTTGTTTGGGGGTTGCAGGCGATCTTTATTTCGAAGTTCTAGTATTTTGGATCATAATGAAGGAAGTGGTCCCATAGCCTTTGCCCACAAGAGAGTGACACCATCTTTCATGCTCACCACAGGGAGTCAGGCTCAATGTACGTCGTATTTCATTGAACCTGTACAGTGGATGGAATCTACTTTGTTGGGCGTGATGGACGGACAGGTAAGAACACATTTTATTTTCTGCAGTTTCATTCTATCATCTATATTTTGTTCTTTCTTGTACTCTAAACCATATTTTTACTGGTGTCTCACTCCATCATAAGTACCTTATGAAGATTATGTCTTTCTAGTGTAGATGAGAATCTTTCAGATAAATTAATTAATTAAATAAAAATCCAGCCTGTCTGAAATAGCAAACCACTTTTCGTTGAGAGCAGTTGGTCTAAGGTAATTCCTTTTAAGGCTATTTATATTTTTTCAAATAGAAGACTAATGTAAGCCAATTGGAATATATTTAACAAAACTCAAACTCGGTAACAAGTAGGGCAAATCAAGGATTTTTAAATTATATTTAAAGTTTCTTTCTCTTTTTGCCTTTCTTTTTCTCTTTCACTCCATGCATCTCTTTTCTTGATCTTTCAGTTCCGTATGTTTGCTAAGAGATTCATTTTCATTTCCTGTTAATTCTTAAGAATGCAGCTCATATGAGCATCCTGGGATGGTCACATTTCGCTTTCAGGTTTACTTAATAGTAATTTAAAGATATTCTTTTTTTTTCTTTTTTTTAAAAGATTTTATTTATTTATTTGACAGAGAGATCAGGAGAGCACAAGCAGGGGGAGCAGCAGAGGAAGAGGGAGAAGCAGGCTTCCTGCGGAGCAGGGAGCCTGCCTCGGGGTTTGATCCCAGGACGGATCCCAGGACCCTGGGATCATGACCTGAGCAGAAGGCAGTCGCTTAACCGACTGAGCCACCCAGGCACCCCAATTCAAAGATATTCTTTTTTTTTTTTTTTTTAAAGATTTTATTTATTTATTCCACAGAGATAGAGACAGTCAGCAAGAGAGGGAACACAAGCAGGGGGAGTGGGAGAGGAAGAAGCAGGCTCATAGTGGAAGAGCCTGATGTGGGGCTTGATCCCAGAACGCCGGGATCACACCCTGAGCCGAAGGCAGACGCTTAACCACTGTGCCACTCAGGCGCCCCAATTCAAAGATATTCTTAATCTAAGATACAGTCTTAATGATTATAAAGGTTTTTATGGTTTGTATGAAAGTTTGTATAATGAAAATTTTATGAAACTCACTATATTTCATTTGAAAAATACAGTAACTTTATAAAATAGGTAGAACAGAAAAAATATTTTATATGTAAGGAAACTTAGTTTATGTTAGCATCTTGCCTAGAAAGAGGCACCTTGTATTCAAACCCACATTTTCAGACCATTCTGCTTATTGAGATATAATTCATTTACTATATAATTTACCCATTTAAAGTGCACAGTTCAGTGGTTTTTAGTATATTCACAGGATTTTTGCAAAATCATTGTTTTCATCATTCCCAGAATAAACGCTGTACCCATTAGCAGTCACTTCCTGTTCTTGGTGGTATCATTTACAGCAGTTGGGTTTTTAATTTTGAAATCCACTTTTTTCTTTCTTTCTTTCTTTCTTTCTTTCTTTCTTTCTTTCTTTCTTTCTTTTCTTTCTTTCTTTCTTTCTTTCTTTCTTTCTTTCTTTCTTTCTTTCTTTCTTTCTTTCTTTCTTCTCTTGTGGCTTGTGCTTTTGGCTTGCTGCTCTTATTTAACCTGGAAAACATAGAAGATAAAGGCATTTTTGTGGAAGATTCTACATCACATTTGTGCATACTTCTCTACATTTTTTTGAATTTTCCTATAGGCCTAAAAGTGGAATCCCTGGCTTGTGGAGTGTGTACATCTTAAATATTGCTAATATTCCACCCTGACAATAAAAATTATACAGATTTGCTTTTCACAAACATTGAATGTATGTACCCATTTCCCCATACCCTTGGCATAATGGATATTATAAAACTGGTTAAGTTTTATCAACCTTGGAGATGAAAAATGTTCATCTTAAAATGTTACAGTTTGAATTTCCATGACTACTACTGAGAACCGATATTGTTATATACTTACCAACTATTTATAGCTTCTTTTTCTATAAATTTCCTTTACATCCTTCATCCATTTTTCTCTGGATTTTGCCTTTTTCTTATTGATTTATAGGAGCTCTTTAAATAGTCTAGATGTTAATGTTTCCTCTGATATACTGTGAATATTTTCTTCTGTTACTTATTTCAGCTTTGTGGTATATTTTGTCATATTAAAAATTTAAGATACCTACGTAAATCAAATTTGGTTTCTGAGTTTTATGTCCAGAGCTTATATAATTTCATATTAAAAATAAGACTCCCTGCCTCATGTCATGCACAAAATAATAAGCTAAACTTAAAAAATAATGCTCTAAATACATTAGAATAAAATATATAGACGTGTTCAGTTGTTTTTTTTTTTTTTTTTAATTTATCTATTTTACTGGAGTATCAGTTTGTTTTTAAATAGCCAGGAATCTGAGGCCTGACCTACATGCTGTCAATATCAATACTGATACTGGCATGAGACTCCTAAGGCACTTTCCTGTTCCTTAGCCATGGTGATCTTAGTTTGACATATTTAAACTGCAGACTGATTTAAAAGGCAACACATGCCTCATCCTGAAATCTTGCGTCATATCTCAACCTTAACCTTTCTCCCCTCATACTGGGATTAATGTGGTCCTTTTCCAAACTCCCAGGATACAACATGCTTGTTACACAATTATCAGAGTCCACCATCTGTTAACAATAAATTGCTGTTGCATTTTATCTTGCTGATTCGATCATAAATTCCTTGAAGGTAGGAGCCATGTCTTACCTGGTTTTTATTTTGTTTTGTTTGTGTTTTTAGAGAGGGAGATGGGGAGGGGCAGAGGGAAAGGGAGGAGAGATGCAGACTCCCTCCTGAGTACGGAGCCCAAGGCGGGGCTCGATCTCATGACCCTGAGCCTGAATCAAGAGTCCAGTGCTTAACTGACTGTTCTTACCTGTTTTTATATCCTGTATTGCCAGTGATAATTATTTGTCTTATAAAAGTGAGTGAATGAAGTAACACAGTTCCTTTATTTCAGCTTCTTTGCCCCAAATGCAATGCCAAGTTGGGTTCTTTCAACTGGTATGGTGAACAGTGCTCATGTGGTCGATGGATAACACCTGCTTTTCAAATACATAAGAATAGAGTGGATGAAATGAAGATGCTGCCAGTTTTGGGATCACAAACAAGAAAAATATGAACTTGTGACATTTTTGATAGCTTGGGGAGAAACTTGCTGATACGTGCTTCCCTTGCTTATTGTCATTCGTGGCAGATTGTCTAGTTTGTAGGCCATCAACATTTCATTTGATGTGAAGAGGAAACTGTGCTTTGTTATTTGTTAATCTCTTACACTATTTAAGTAGAATACATGGGAATCAAAACTTTAATCATGTAAATGGTACTTTATTTGATATTAAAATTTTCTATAACCCATATTCTTTGTTTCATATTTTTCAAGAGTTCTGATTTTGCGAATGTTAGTTATGTGATATTAAGGTCTGGATAGACAATAATTTATAAAAATTGGAAATTATCATGTTTAAACAGATTTTCTTTTATTTCTAGAAAAGTAAAGCAGATTTGTTTGCACATATTTTGAAACATTTCTCTTTCTTTAAAGGACATTAGTAAATTTACGTATGTCTGGATTTTTCTTGGAACTGTAGAAGGAAGGGCTATTAGAGTTGTTCTTAAGACATTTTGCATATTTACAAGTGAGTATGTCTATATGTATATAAACACCAAAATGGGAGTAGTTTTAAATGGAAAAAGTGAAAATGAACCTCTTTAAAAATACCTAGTTTAATTTTATTTTTTAAAATTACTTCTTTATTTTTACAGATAGTGTGCGGGAGCCAGTGGGGAGGGCGGGAGGGGCAGAGGGAGAGGGAGAGAATCCTAAGCAGGCTCTGCCCCCAGCGTAGAATCCAATGCCCAGATGGATCTCATGACCCTAAGAGCATGACCTAAGGTTAACCGACTGAGCCACCCAGGTGCCCCTATCTAGTTTAATTTTTGAAATGTTGGGAGTGTTAATAGGTGATTCTTGAGAACATCTTAATATAGGACCTGAAGCCTTTGGCACGTTTCATAAAATAATTTTTCTTATGAGAAAAAATTTCTCCATTTCTATCTTTTGTAATATCTGTCCCCCTACCTTCATAGTATACTCTGGAAAGCTTTTTGAGAACAATTAGGTTGAACCATATGAATTATGCCTTTTGTAGGTAAAAAGTTGAGCAGCGAGAGCTTTGTATGGTTATCCGTCACACTGCAGCATCTAGCACAGAGGAAATGACATAGATTTTATCGGAATTTGCAACTGTCAATTCAGTAAATATTTACCGAGCACCTATTATGTGCACAATTCAAAGGTGGTGCAGTGAACAAACTAGATAAGACCCGTCTTTTTTTTTTTTTTTTTTTAATATTTTAGTTATTTATTCATGAGAGACACAGAGAGGCAGAGGCAGATGGAGAAGCAGGCTCCCAATGTCCCAATGCAGTACTTGACCCCAGAACCCTGGGATCACAATCTGAGCCAAAGGCAGATGCTTAACTGATGAAACCACCCAGGCGTCCTGACAAGATACCTTTTTTGAAAAATAACTGGTATTTGCCAGTGGAAAATGAGTTTGGGGAAATTGACTTTTCTTTATGTAAATCTTGAAATTTTCTGAAACATCCACTAAGCAAAAATTTCCAGTTTAAAGTCCATTAATGTTTTACTTGGTAAATAGTAAATAGAAATGATAAATAGACAATCCATTATGCCTTTATTCTCAAGAAGAAACAAACAAGTGGAACACTTTTTAATATTTAAGAACATCAACTTACAACATGTGGGTTTACACATTTGTCCAAAATAGCGATATGAACTTTATTTCATAGGTGGTGTTTCAGGTGCAGTTAATATAGTACTCAAGTAGAAGTAAGGCTGGGCTCCGATCATTCTGGCTTCACCTGTCTCTAGCTGCCTGGAAGGTCTTTTGAAAGTTGAGGGTCAGGTTTCTCCATCACGAAATGGGATTAATATATGTTCTACTGCTCTGCCCTCCTAATAGGGTTGTTTTAAAGGACATTTGCATAAGCCTTAATTCCTTATATAAATGGGAGATAATTGTGTCCAATCCAGGTGGTTGGGATTTTTGTGATATAATGCAGGTATAGACCCTAATACAGTGCCTACCCAGTAGCATTCAACACTGTTCCTTAAAGTAGCTGCAATTTATTGAGAATTTACCATGGGCTAGTCACTATGCACTTAATGTGTTTATCTAATTTAATCCTCCCAACAATCCTATGAGATAGAGCCTATTCCCATTTTACAGGTGAAATTGAGGCTTAGATTAAGTCACTTCATCAAAGTTATATTGCTTGCAAATGGTTGAACCTAGATTAGAATGAAGATTTGGCTTATTCCAAAATCTGAGCTATCAATTCTGTATTCTAGTGTTTGAGTTCACTGTTTAGGGTGATAGAGAAGATGTCACACTGAAAATGTTAGATAATAGCACTGATGAAATGGAATTTTTTTTCTAAATATTTTATTTATTTATTTCACAGAGAGGGACAGCAAGAGAGGGAACACAAGCAGGGGGAGTGGGAGAGGAAGAAGCAGGCTCCCAGCGGAGGAGCCTGATGCGGGGCTTGATCCCAGGACTCTGGGATCACGCCCTGAGCCAAAGGCAGACACTTAACGACTGAGCCACCCAGGCGCCCCTGAAATGCAATTTTTAACCAAGTTGTAAATTCACTGGTCAGGTATCCCACCAACATTTGCAGAATTCTCATGAGTGCAAATTGAGGCCCAGATACTATTTGGCTCCGTATTTGAAAGTTATAAATCAAGCTACCAAACTATTAAATAAAATGTGTTATTCTCTTATCTTTTTTTTTTTTTTTAAAGATTTTATTTATTTATTTGACAGAGATAGAGACAGCCAGCAAGAGAGGGAACACAAGCAGGGGGAGTGGGAGAGGAAGAAGCAGGCTCATAGCGGAGGAGCCTGATGTGGGCCTCGATCCCATAAGGCCGGCATCACGCCCTGAGCCGAAGGCAGACGCTTAACCACTGTGCCACCCAGGTGCCCCTGTTATTCTCTTATCTTGATAAACTTACCTTCATAAAGACCTGAGAGACAAGGTTTGAGTTTAAAATTCTCTGACTTTATGGAGTTCCCTGACAAAACATGGCAATGCAGGGAGAGTTGGCCCCCTGACCTACAGAGCAACCTACAGAGTTGGCCCCTTTCCCCACCCCCGGGTTTGTTCATACGCCTGGTGCATATGCATACGTGAACTTCCGACCTCCCATTTCTAAGCTTAATCTACACTCCTGGCATACAACATTGGCACAGTTCGCCTTTAGGAAGTCAGAGGCCTGAGCAAGCCTCAGAAGCAGGCATGGAGCTATTGGGCATGAGAAGCATGTCTAGAAGGAGGCATGTGTTCTGGTTGGGCGTATCCCCTTGGCACCATGGATTCTCTCCCTGTGGGAAGAGACACTGCCAGATGCCAGAGTAGAGTCCTCTGAAGAGTGGATCTAGGCAAGGGCCTCCTTTATGTCTCTAGGCAAAACTCAAATTTCATTTCTCTTCCAGGGGTTTAAGTTGAAAGCAAATGAATAAAGACAGAAGATTCAATAACATTTGACATTTATCATTTTTTTAAAAAAAAGCATAGTAACTAGAATGGAAAGAGTATGTGACCAGAATGTGTATAAAAACTATAGCAACCACAGCAAATTTCTTGATGAAAATTGAATTTTTCCTTGCATTAAAAAACTACAGGAAGAATCTTATCAATAGTAAAACTTTTTAAAACTTTCACATTAAAATTGGGAACAAGTTAAAAGAGGTATGCTCATGCATCTACCGTCAGTGTGGTAGCAGAGGTCCTTGCTATTGCAATAAGGATAAGAAGGGGAAAGGTTTCAGACTTAGGGAAAAAACAGAATTCACTGATAAATCTTGACATCTCTAAAAGTGGGATATTTAGAAATATGTGCCTCCTGGTACAATGCAAGGAAGTACCTAAGAAGCATTCCTGCAAAAACAAATGAGACCAAAACCATCTAATCAAGTTTACATTTAACTGGTGGTTTATAGGAACAAATCACCATGAAGATATAAGCAGCAAAATCACAGAGTGGGAAATTCCGTAGGGCAAATGACAGATTCTTTAACAAAGGTCATGGAGTAACAAGTGGAAGAGGGGACTATTCCATAAACCAAATGCAACCCGATGATCCTAATTTGAGCAAACCAACTGTAGAAAGGCATTTTGGGGAGAAAATTGAATGTGGAATCGGTATTAGATTATTAAGGAATTATTTTTGGTGGGTATTACAATGGTATCATAGCTACATTTTTTTTTTAATTGAAGAAAGCTTTTGTCAGGATACATATTGAAATATTTACAGGTGAGGGGCATCTGGGTGGCTCAGTCATTAAGCATCTGGTTTTGGCTCAGGGCATTTTCCCAGGGTCCTGGGATCAAGCCCCACATCAGGCTCCTCTGCTGGGAGACTGCTTCTTCCTCTGCCACTCCTCCTGCCTGTGTTTCCTCTCTCGCTGGCTGTCTCTCTCTCTGTCAAATAAAATAAATAAAATCTTAAAAAAAAAATATTTACAGGTGAAATAACATGATCTCTGGGATTTGCCTTGAAACACTCCAGGGGATGGGGCACCTGGGTGGCTCAGTCGGTAGTGTCCGACTTTTGATTTCAGCTCAGGTCATGATCTCAGGGGTCCTGGGATCCAGCCCTGCGTCAGGCTCCACCCTCAGTGCAGAGTCTGCTGGAGATTCTCTCTCTCTCCCTCTCCCTATGCCCCTTCCCCAGCTTATGTGCATGCGCGCGTTCTCTCTCTCTTTCTCAACAAATAAATAAATAAATAAATAAATAAAATCTTAAAAAAATATTTTTTTAAAAACACCCCAGGGGAAAAAAAAAAAACAAACCAAAACAAAAAAATAAAAGTGTTGTGGGGAGAGAGGGTAGATAAACAAGAATGGCAAATTGTTGAAGTTGGGCGCTAAGAACAAGAGGATTGATTAGCTCGTTTTGTGTTTGTTTGAAATTTCCCACATTAAAGGTTAGTTTTTTAAAGGTTACAATGTTAAAATAAATTTCAAAATGTTAGTGTTTGCATACAAGTTTTTCTACATAGAAAATCCTAGAGAATTTTACAGACAAAATAGTTACAGTTACATAATTCAGCAAGGTTTTTGGATACAAGATTGCTGTATAAAGATCAATAGTGTTACTACACCCCAGCAATAACCAGATGGGAAGGAAAAGCAAAACTATAAAAATAGGGAAGGAAAATAAAAAAGAAAATCTCCATGACCTCAGGAGAGGGAAGGATTTCTTAAGCAAGTTACGAATAGCACAGATCATAAACAGAAGATTGGTAAATTTGGCTACATTGAAATTAACACCTAAAAGACAAAAGTCCCATAAACAAAAGACAATGGCAACTTGGGAGAAGGTATTTGCAACATACATATCTGTTAAATGAATACAGTAGGCTAGCTAAAGATGTAGGTATCATTGAGAGAAAGAAAACGCAATAGCAAATTTTCTAAGAATAGGCAATTCACAGAAGAGTAAGATTTAAGAAACAGGAAAAGATGCACCATCTCTTTAATTGCCAGGGAAATGTAAATTATGGTCACGCCCTTCACAGGGGCAAAAAATGTGAAAGTGATCAAATCAAAGAACTCATTACTGCTAGTAAGAATGTAAAATGGTAAAATTTGGCAAATATTAACATTACTACTCTACGACCCAGCATGTATCTTAAAAACATTCTTGCTTATATGCACAGAAACTCATACAAGGATAATATGTAACAGTAAAAAGTTGAAACAATCCAAATGCCCATTAGTAGGAAAATGAGAGAAGAAATTGTGATATATAGATATTCAAGGAAATACCATATAACGGTTAAAACATGAATGGATCATCAAAAAGTAATGTTGAATAAGAAAAGTGATTTGGAGGGGCGCCTGGGTGGCATAGTGGTTGGGCGCCTGCCTTCGGCTCAGGGCGTGATCCCGGCGTTATGGGATCGAGCCCCACATTAGGCTCCTCCGCTATGAGCCTGCTTCTTCCTTTCCCACTCCCCCTGCTTGTATTCCCTCTCTCGCTGGCTGTCTCTATCTCTGTCAAATAAATAAAATCTTAAAAAAAAAAAAAGAAAGAAAGAAAAGTGATTTGGAGAACAGGTATGACATGTTTATGTAAATTTAAAAACTCAACACAACATTAAATGTATGTAATAGAAGTTGTCTATGTGGAGGGATGGAAATGAAGCAGAGGGAAAATCAGACTTCGGCTTTGTCTGTAATGTTTAATTTCTTATACTATGAAAAATCTGAAACAAAAATGGAGAATGTTAATATTTGTTAATTTTTGTTGATAGGTATGCAGATGTTTGTTTCATTATCTGCACTTTGGGGATAAAAATAAAAATTTCAAGAATTAAAAAAATTAAAACTGGCAGGTATTTAGTCATGGCGATTTTTTTAAAAAAGGACTAAGGTATCTGGTGGATGCGGAATAGAAGACTCTTGCTGGTTTTATTTTAGTCTGTCAGTTTTGAATTTGCAGTCGAGTAAGAATAGAAGTGATACATATTTCACCGTACAAGAAAACTGGTTAGTTATCTGATGATAAAAGGAAACATGTCGTGTTTTGTTTTTTGTTTTTTTCTTTGTGGTCCCAGGGCTCTGTTGAACACTGTGGATTATGCAATCTGTAGTAACCCTCCAGCCACGAGGAGTTGGGTGGGTTCTGGGAAGCATTTGTTTGGTTTAGTAACCATGGGAAAGATTCCACTTGGTCCTAAACGGATACGTGTTCTTTGGGTATTTGACGTACTCGCCGCCGAAATGCCGTAAAAAGAAATTCTATTAAGCAGCTGCCTTGAAACTGTTCTGTCAAACTCAGTTCACATTTTCAGCTGGAGTTCGTGATGTGAATTTCTTCTAAACAAAACCGAATCTTAAGTTTTAGTAATAAAAAGATTGGGAATTTATTGTAGGTTGTATAAGGTAAACTCGCTCGGATTTCCACTACGAAGTGCTATGATTTAGAAAACTTATCTAGGAGATAGATCTGAGCACGGGGAGTTCATCTTTTATATTTGCCTTGTTTAAATTTGTTTAAATAAAAGCAGTCTTTCTAGAAGAACGATTCACGGTACTGGTGTTTACCTGAGGTAAGGTGCCCGCGAAGACGTGGGTCTAACGAACGTGGAACAATAGGTGAGTTTTTCTCTCATACGCTTGTGTATACGGAAAATTTTTACATCGATAGCAAGTAATTCTGAAAATTAAATCGAATTTACTTTATTGGTCTCTGATTTTGTTCTGAGATAGCTACTCTGTGGTATTAAGAAAATTCACGGAACAAACCAGTAAGTTCAGAAAGGGATTTTACTTTTATTTCTTTTTTTTTAAATATTATCAGTACATTTTATTTAACCAAAGTAGTGTTTATGTGTTTTTTTTTTTTTTTTCCTTAAAGCAGCGGGACAGAAAGTGCCGACAAGTCCCACAGGGAAATATTTACTCGGAGATTTGTTTAAACGAGCTCAGTCTCTGACGCTCCTCCTTTCGGATTTGCGCAAATTCCCCGGGCGGTGGAAGCACTTTGTCTTCACTCGGCCACCGTCCACAGGGCGGTAGGGAGTATTTTGTCCGCCCGCGGCCGCCGTCCCCCATATTAGTCACCGAGTTCCTGACCGCCCGAGCGTGGGGCTTGCGGGAGCCGGCTGGCGTTGCCCGCACCATGGAGTCGCCTCTTAGCCCGGGCCTCTCCCACCGAGCGGATGAGGATTGGGGTGAGTACCAGCTGAGAACATGCCGGTGCTGGCCGTGGGGTTCTTCCTCCTTCCGCCCACTTCTGGAGACAGGTGTGGGCGAACTCTGCCCCGGGAGCCAGGGCTAGCCTGTCGCTTCCGTCCGCGGACTTCCCTGGAAGAGTCTAGCCGAACCGGTGGGTTTCTGTCCTGGCAACAGCGAGCGTAAAATGTTGCCTGATTGGCGTTATTATCGTTTTTCACCGTTTCCGCTGGGAAAGTACTAGGTGGTCATTGTGTGGGGGTGAAAAGGGCGTCGGTATGAAGCAGAGGGCAGGATGGCTGTGACCACCCAAAAGGCTGTAAGCTGTTTTCTCAGTGTGGGATGTGGGCGATGATTGCCGTGGAGTGTGTCTGTCCGTGTTTGTGTGAGAGAATGGGAGTGTGTACAGAGATCTTCATGTCGCAGCTGCCGCTATTGATCTAGGCTGATGTCCATCTTGGCAGAGAACCGAAGCACCTGACCTCGGGCCCTTGACTACCTAGACCTAACTCTTAAAAACTGATGTAATCCTGACTGCCCTCCAGAAACAGCTCTAATTTTTTTTTTTTGCTCCGTATATTTTTCTTTGGTTTTGTGGTCAGGAAGAGTGGAATGGAATGCAGTGGGACTCAGAGTGGGGAAACGTCGTCATCTAGGTGTTGAGAGGAACCTTTTATTCTTCTCTTTGTTGCGGGACATAATACTAATGCTGGTCTCGGGCTGAGAATTTGAGATTGCATAGGTCTAATAGGCCCTGTAGTTGAGCCTACGCCATTCACCTAGTTTGGAACTTGGGGGGAAGCCAGACTGATGCTCATCTTTCCCCCTTGGACCATCATTATGAGTAGCAAAGTACAATCTCAATTCCATTTATTGAACTGAAGTCGTCATTTGATTTTCCAAGGACAGAACTTCTCTAAAATTATATGAGATGAGAGATTTATTTCAGTCCTTGGTGGATTTCCTCCCAGTTGTTGGAAACACTGTAGGCTGTCAATTTCAAGTGTGTTTTCCTGTGCCAGATATTAGTGGTAATAGTAATTACTATTTATCTAGGACTTCATTTGTGTCAGGTGTCCTGCGAAGCTTTTATATGCATTATCTTTAATCCTTCCAACAGCGCAAGGAGTTATTAATTGACAGATGAGAAAACAGGCTGAGGCAGAGTGAATGTTCAGTCTTCTAGCTAGCGAGTGCACAAGCAGGATCAGAACCAGGTTTGTCTACTTCCAGAGCTGGTGCTCTTAGTCATTATTCTATAATGCTTTGCTTAATTATATCTGCAGATTTGATTCTTTCCAGGATCCCCCCCCCCCATTATTAATAAATCTACTTTAGAGTATCAGGTACTTAACTGTTACATTTTCATGATATTTCTTAAACTACAACTATAGGGCACTTCCTCAAAGCATTATTTTGTCTTCTGATACTCAGGCTGCATTTTCCTGATTAATCTGATAAATTGACTCGTAGTCCTAATGTTCTTTAACAGAGCGTTCAATTCTTCGTAGTCATTTCAGTGACTTAACTCAGATCTCCTGCCCTGCCCCTCCCTGATTGTCCATTTCCCATTGTTTTCCAGGCTTCTCTTTTCAAACTGTTAACAGTCTCTCTTCGTTGCACATTTTAATTCTGATTTGTTAGGTGTTCAGTAAGTAGGATAGATTTTGCAGGCACTAAAGTGAAACACTGCTGTCTGCTACTGTTTTTCAGTAGAATATGGATTCTTTTTCTGGGAGTTGCCATTTTGAGTATCCAAAGACTTCACTGATTTGCTTTTTTTTTAATATTAGGTGGCCAGTGATATTTTAAAAATTCAGATTATGTATTTAGTACTTGTCACTCTAACAACTGTGAATAATTAAAGTGATTATCTCATAACAGCCTATGGTAGGATGTGCTTTTCCCCTTTAACTTGGGTAATGAAATTTAGAACCGTGGTCTGCAAACATTTTCTGTAAAAGTCCAGATAGTAAGTATTTTAGGCTTTGTGGTTCCGTGGTCTCTGTTGCAACTACTCAACTCTGTTGTTACAGTGCAAAAGCAGCCATAGGCGATGTAAACTTAGCATGTAAATGAGTATGGCTGTGTTCCCATACAACTTTGTTTATGGACACTGAAATCTGAATTTCACATAATTACTTTATTTTATTTTAAGATTTTTTTTTTTAAAGATTTTATTTATTTATGTGACAGAAAGACAGCCAGCGAGAGAGGGAACACAGCAGTGGAGCGGGAGAGGAAGAAGCAGGCTCCCAGCGGAGGAGCCCGATGTGGGACTCGATCCCGGAACGCCGGGATCACACCTTGATCACGCCCTGAGCTGAAGGCAGACGCAGACGCTTAACGACTGCGCTACCCAGGCGCCCCCTATTTTAAGATTTTTTTTTTTACTTATTTTTAAGTAATCTCTACACCCCACGTGGGGTTCCAACTCACAACCCTGATATCAAGAGTCGCATGACCTACTGACTGACCCAGCCAGGCGCCCCCTGAATTTCACATAATTATTTTTAATACTTAATAAGCTTTCTTTTTAGTACAGTTTTAGATTTACAGAATAATTGAGCAGATAGTATATAGAGTTCTACGTATACCCCCTGCCATTTTCCTTATTGGTAACATCTTGCATTAATGTAGTAAATTTGTTACAGTTTGTTACAAAGCCAGTATTGATCCAATATGATTAACTAAAGTCCATAGTTTACATTAAGATTCCTTCTGTGTTGTACATTTTGTGGGTTTTGACAAATACCTAATATCATGTATGTACAGAATGCCACAGAATAGTTTCATGTAGCTAAAAAAATCCCCTGTGCTCCGTCTATTCATCTCTCTCTCTCCTGGGCCCTGAGCTACTGCTGATCTTTTCACTATCTATCTAGTTTTGCCTTTTCTGGAATGTCATATAGTTGGAATCGTACAATAGGTAGCGTTTTCCACTTAGCAACATGCATTTAAGATCTGTCTATGATTTTCCATGGCTTGATAGCTCTTTTTTTTTTTTTTTTTTTTTTTTTTTTAAAGCACCGAGTAATACTCCGTTGTATGGATGTACTGCAGTGTATTAGTCTCTCAGCCTGCCATAACAAAATACCATAGACTAGGCGGGTTAAACAACAGAAATTTATTTTCTGACAGTTCTGAAGGCTAGAAGTCTGAGATCAGGTGCCAGGCATGGTCAAGTTCTGGTGAAGACTCTCTTCCTGACTTGTGGATGGCTGCCTTTTCACTGTGTCTTCACAAGGCAGAGGCATGAGAGGTGAAAGAGAGAGGGAGAGGGCAGAGGAGTGAAGGGAGAAAGAGGAGGAGAGGAGAAGGGGGTGGGGAAGGATATCTCTCTCCCTCTTCCTATTAGGCTACAGTCCTGTCAGATTAGGGCCCCACTCTTGCGTTGTCATTTAATCTTCATTACCTCCTAAAGACCGCCCTGTCTCTCTGGCTGCAAATTTAGAGGGACACAGTTCAGTCCATAGCACATTTTGTTTATCCATTTACATATCGAAGGATGTCTTGGTTGCTTTAAAATATTGGCAGTTACATATAAAGCTACTATGTTCATGTGCAGCTTTTTGTGTGGACATGTTTTCAGATCATTTGGGTAAATACCAAGAAGCATAATTGCTGCATCATATGGTAAGAGCATATTTAGTTTTGAAAGAAAGTTCCAAACTGTTTTCCAAAATGGCTGTACTGTTTTGCTTTCCCAGTAGCAGTGAATGAATGTTCTTGTTACTGCATGTCCTCACCAGCATTTGATGTTGCCAATGTTGGGATTTTAGCCATTCTAGTAAGTGCGTGTGATATCTTGTTGTTGTTGTTGTTTTTAAGATTTATTTGAGAGAGCGTGTGCATGTGTGTGAGTGGGGGTGGGGCGGGGGAGGGAGAATCTTCAGCAGACTCCCCATGGAGCCCAGAGCCTGACATGGGACTCAGTCTCATGACCCTGAGATCATGACTGAAATGAAGAGTGGGTCGTCCAACCAGCTGAGCCACCCAGGCACCCCACCTTGTTGGGTTTTTTTGTTTGTTTAAGATTTTATTTATTTATTTGACAGAGAGAGCACAAGTAGGGAGAGCAGCAGGCAGAGGCAGAGGGAGAGGGAGAGGGAGAAGCAGGCTCCATAGTGAACAGAGGGCCCGATGTGGGGCTGGGTCCCAGGACCCTGGGATCATGACCTGAGCTGAAGGCAGATGCTTAACCAACTGAACCACCCAGGTGCCCCCTCCTTGTTTTAATTTGCAGTTCCCTGATAACCTGTGATGTGGAGCATATGTTCATATGCTTATTTGTCACCTGCATGTCTTTCCTCTTCTTCTTTCCCTCCCTCCTTCCCCGTCTTGACTTTGTACAGAAACCATCATCTGCCACATGTAAGGTATATGTACCAAGATCAGAAGCTTATATCTCCTTCTGTGGTTTCTTTTATATCATCAGTCTCTTCTGTGAAAGTCGGCCTTCCGGCACTGACCACAGCCGGACTACCGTGGTGGCGGCTGCTTTCTCTGAAGGCTTGGTGAATGGTGGCCATTTTGATTCTCGAATCCTTTTTGCCATTTGGGCCTTTAACGGTGGGATAGTCAACTTTCCTGTTTTTCACTGCTAGGCTCATTCTACTTTCATCCTCCCTAAGAAACATCCAGTTTGAATCTTAACATTGTCACAACATGCTGTGGTCTACATCCCTGTTATAGTCAGTCATCTGCTCTTTCCTGGTTCGTTCTCCCTCACTTGTTGAAAAATTCTAGCTCTTAGCTTACTGTCACTTTTCTCCAACATTCCTTCCTTGGATGATATCAGATACTCAGAAGGTACTTCAGATACCCTGACCTCTCATTTCCCTGGCCTCCTCTCCACCAGTGATCTGGCCTTCCACCCTGTCTCGGCCGTTTACTCCTCTGATCCTAAGCTGAACCCTTGTAAGTGCTGGTAACCGTCTCAGTTTCAGCAGCCCTCTGCCACCACCTCCTGTCTTACCAGCTCACTCCCTTTAGCGTTCCATCAGTCCCTGAGGTCCTGCTGGGACCCTGCCATCTTTTCACTGTTCCCCATTTCCTCTGTGTCATCACTTCCCCCTTACCCAGTTCAGTTCCATGGGCACTCATCATAACTTCCCTCGCTCATACTGTCAGTACCTTGTCTCTCCCTTGTTTTGTAGTTCTCTCTTGGATGAACCAGGCTTTATTAAATCTAACTGATTTGTGATAGTAACCTGAAACAGGTCTTGAGGTGTGGCCTGGCTGATCATATTTGCCTGGTCCTCCATTCTCCCACTTTGATGGTGGTTTTTATGAAGTTTCTTCTCTCTTCAAACCTCTCTCACCGCCTCCCTCTTCCTTGGAATCAGAAGAGAACTTCCACAATCTCCCACTACCTCATCTACCCACCTGCCAGCATATTTACCTTCTCTTCTCTTGTTGGGAACGAATGGCTTCTCGCTGGAGCCACATGTACTCTAGATCCCTCGTCTTCAGTCAGGAGTGTTGCTCAAGGCTTCTTCCTTCTGTTGCCTGGGTATCATCATTTCCCTCTATATTAGGTCATCTCTACTGGTCAGTAAGCATGTAGTTGTTGCTTCTATTCAGGGTGAAAAAAAACCCTCCAGACCCTCTTTAGATGTTACTTCTCCTCTAGCTGCTACTGCATTTCTCTTTATTTTACAGCAGAATTCTTAAGAAAAAAAAAAATAAAAACAAACCATGTTCGCTGACTCCAGTTTATCCTTTCTCACTGTCTCTCGAGCAGCCAGGCTCCAGCACTCCACCAAAGCTGCTCTAAGGTCACCGCTGATTTCCATTTTGTTAAACCTGGTGGCCATTTCTCATCTTACTAAACTGAGAAGAAGTAAATGAATAAGTAAATGGTCAAGGTCAGGTGGGAAAACTTGTTGAGCAAGTTAAAAATAATAACAACCATAGTTTACTTCTGTGAAGGGACGTCTAAATACTGGCTATGTGGGATTGGTGAAGAGGTTGTCGGACTAGGCAATAGATTTTAGAGATACTTTAAAGGTGACCAGCACCACCACTTCTTATGGATGCTTCGGGGATATTCGATAGATATACATTTATTAACCTACTTTCAGTTGTTTTTAGACCAC